>NW_006289713.1:4581069-4585472 GCF_000327345.1 Myotis davidii
ACTGGCCACGGCATCTGCTATGGGCCTATGTTCTGGACATTCCTTGTGAGAAAGCCCAGGAAAGCCAGGTCCTCTGGCTTCATATCTTTGCTCCTTTTCTAAAGAATCTGCTTTCCCATCAGTGTCCTTCCCGGCCCTTTAGGTTGGTGGGGAATATACAAAGACGACAGCTCTTTCTGGGATGAAAAATGGGCCTCTTGCTGGGGTCCCATCAGTCTCCTCAAGACCCGGCTCCTTGGGCCAGGTATTGCTGGGGTCGTGGCCCTGGGAAGGTCGCCAGAGGTCAGATAAGGATGATGTTCGGTCTGTCAGTGATTCCCCTGCTGGACAGACTCTGCATGATGGAGCTCTGCTTGGGGAATTAGTGAGATTTGTCATGGGGTTGGTGAGGCAAGGGAGGGGACATTGCTGGCCAAGTCACAGGGTCACTTCGTCTCAGGGAGTGCCTTATGGGTAATGGGCATGTGCCATAGCTCTTGCTAGGTTGTGCAGGGCCCAGCATGCCCTACAGAACCCAACCCCAAGGCAATATAGAGCAACTCTCCAGGCAGGCAACTGAGTTCAAGTCCTAACACAGTGGGACTGGATCAATAAATAAGAGTTAAATGAATGATGCATGAATGAATGAACCTTCTACATGACCTTGAGGGGATGTACACCCATGTCTTGGGGCTGCCCAGCATCACTCCACCTTCCTTCAATCGGAGCACTCTGACTTGGCCTATGTTCCGGGCGTTCCTTGTTAATGAGAAAGCCCAGAAAGTCCGGTCCTTTGGCTTCATTGTCTTTGCTCCTCTGAGAGGAATTATTCCTTCCAATAAAGTCCTGTACAATCATGGTGTCCTGCCCTCCCCACGTCATGGGGTGGACTGTGACTCATGCTTAGGCAGCAGGTCTTCCCCTGCCTAGAAGCTAGTCTGTACGGAGAAGGAAGAAAGGACCGCCAATGACTGGCAAGTGTTTCTTGGCTGAGGAAGCACAGTAAGAAGTCATCAGTCCATCTTGGGGGAGAGGAGTCACATGCCTTATCTACTACACTTGCTCTTCCCGCTTTGGTCATTCATTCATTTATCCAGCAAATACCAGTTAAGCTGCAAGAACAGAGTCCTGTGAGGGAAGACAGGCCACACAGAGTTAGATGGCAGAAGGGCCAACTGGAAAAGAATGGCCATTCATTTCCTGGCCGGTGTGGCTCTGTTGAGTATCATCCCGTGCATCCAAAGGTCACCATTTCAATTCCCAGACAAGACACATACCCAGGTTGCGGGTTTAATCTTAAATTGGCGCACATGCAGGAGACAACTAATCAATGTTTCTTTCTCACATCGATGTTTCTCTCTCTCCCTTTCCGGTGCTCTCTCTCTCTAAAAAAAAATTAAAAACTCAATAAAAAACATATTTTAAGAAAGAATGGCCATCTGGGTTCAGGGAGCCAGGTGAGAGCTGGAGTCAGGGAGAGCTGCACTAACAATGGAGTGAAGAGCGAGGGGAAACCACCCCCAACCTGAGGAGGTGGAGGTCACGGGGTGTCCTTGCTGCATGGTGGTCAGGGGTGGCTGTGGAGATAGGAGGCAGCGGGAGAATCTGGGTCTTTTGCCTCTCAGCTCTGTTTCCTGCTCCAATACAGCTTAACCTTCATACGGAGATTTACAAAAAAGCATCAAGAGACCCATGTGTGCCAGACCTAAGTGCCCACCCGCACCTCACCCTGACCCGTTTCTGGAAACAGCAGCACAGGAAGTGAGCATTTTGCCCATGGAGTCCTGCAGAGCAGCGTGAGCGCCCATGGGAAAGAACTCTCTTTGACGCGCTGTTTTCTTCTGGCATAAGCAACTCTTTCAAAGGGGGGTTTTCCTAGCCGGTTGTGTTATGTGCTCTTTCGTTTTCCTGGGGGGCGCGGGGGCAGGCTAGGTGCTGACTAACAGGGTCTTTGAACCTTCGTCCGCGATAATTATAAATTGGCCTGCCTCCCCCGAGGACTGCGGGCGTACAATTCTTGGAACTGTCCTGTTCACTCCACTATGTTACAGAAAGTGCAACGCCGGAGGCCTTTTCTGAAGAATCAAGATCTGAAACCAACATTATCTTACTCTCTTATTGTTGGCACGGCGAGAACACCGGCCTGTGCCAAGGCAAACATGTCAGACTTCCATCAAGTTCCCGAAGGCTGGAACCTTCCAGACCGAGAATTGTGATTTCATCTTAGGAAGACCCAGAATGGAAGGCCTCGACACGGTGAATACTTTAAGCAACTTTACACTTTAGGTAAAAAAAAAAACAACAAAATAATGAAAGGAGATGCTGCTTGGAACCCTCCACAGGGTAAAAGGAGCAAAGGATGAAAAACAAAATACAAAAACATCCCTCCAAAGGCTCCCTGCGCCCTCTTCTCACAGTCTTGGCTGTTCTTTCTGCTCACAACAACTCCCCTCCCCCCCGTCAATATCTTAGTCAATCTCATCAAGCGCAGGTTAGATGCCTCAGTTCTGTGACTTTTTCCCAAAACCTCCAGTCCAAACGGAGATTCTCTTCCCTGCAGACTGTTTATGCTGCGTGCTGTTTATTATTATTATTTTGGTCTGATATTATGATTATTCATGAGCACACCTGTCTCCACTACCAGATCACAAGTTCCCTGATGGCAAAAAGCTTCAGGTCTGCACATCTTCCTGGGTGCCTGGCACATGGCCAGGACCTTGGCAGGGGATTAATACCTGTTAATTAATTAATTAGCTAATTTTTAAAAAATGATCTCCTTGTTGACATCCTATATGTGACCCATGCACCACAGCTGTGGATGTGTGTTTGCACTGATGGATGTGGGTTTACCTTTATTCTTTATCAGCCGCCAAATGTAAAATGGGATGGATGCTCACTTGCAACCTTAAAACACAGGTGAGCCATGAGGCTGCACGGTTAAAGACTAATCTGAAGTCATGTAGAGGCAGAAAGACCAGGAATCTGGAATGCGTTAGGTGTTCTAATTAAACATAAAATTTTACTCCGAACTTCCTGGCAGCCAAGACAAAATGGAAATGATTCAGGATCATCAGCGTCTTCCTGTTATTCAATTCGAGGAGGACGTTAAGGAGTAGGTTCCTATTTAAGGTTGGTGGAAAATGGTTTTGACTTCTATTTTGTTAAAGATACAAAACAGTCACATATTCAAATCTGAGGTCACCCAAAGGTGATAGGAAAAAGATGTGGGGAGGACAGAAACACAGAGAGCTCAAGTCTTCAAACCTAGCTGGGACTGTGTATTGGTTATGATGATTGCTAGCTGCTGTAACAACTATGCCCCCATGTTTCAGGCAGTAAACGGTCACGTTTTGCGCATGTGTGAGTCGTGTGCAGGTGGTATCATTCAGGAACCCAGGAGGCTTCACCTTGTGGCCTTGACACCCTCTCGCCTCCGTGGTCCTCCTCTTCCTGCCAGTGGTGGGGGAAAGGAGGAAGAAGTAGGCACACCCACTTTTGAGTCACTCAGGGAGTGACATCCACTCACATGTCACCAGGAGAATTTGTCCCAGAGCCACTTTAGATGCAAGGGGCTGAGAAATGTAGTTCCTGGCTTGGCAGCTGCTCCGGTGACAACTTCTCTAAGGAAGGGGGCTCAGCGTTCTACAGCAGAATTTCCAAGGAAACACTTTTAAAACCCACATGCTGGGCCCAGAGATCCTGGCTCAGGGGGTCTGGGCGGGCGCCAGCCCTTGGAATTTGTAGGAGCTCTTCTGATTCTGATGGGCGGCCTTGACTGAGGTTCCCTCAGATTGTCCCTCTCCACTATCAGACTTTCCTCTGACCACATGCATCAGATTGGATAGTGCCCTGCCCCCCAAATTCATGTGCTTCTCAAAACCTTGGGATGCCACCCTATTTGGAAATGGGGTCTTTGAAGATGTCATTAGTCAAGTTAAGATGAGGTCATACTGGAGTAGGGTGGGCCCTTCAAAAGAAGAGGGGAGACGCAGAGACAGAACACAGAGGAGAAGGCCTTGCCATGAGGCCACAGGAAAGGCCTGTGACAATGAGGCAGAGGCAGCTGCAAGCCAAGGAGGGCCAGCAACAGCCAGGAGCTGGAAGAGGCACGGAAGACGGCTTCCCTAGAGCCTTCGGACAGAGCGTGGGCCTGCTGGTTCCGGACTTCTGGCTCCCAGAACTGTGGGAGAATAAATCTCTATTGCTTTGAGCGCCCAGTTTGTGGGAATTTGCTACAGCAGTCACAGGACACTCATACACCTGCCGCCATAGTGGCTCCGACGGGACTCAGGAGTGAAGGGTCTGGAAATCTGAGGGCGATGTAGGGCAGATCCGCCCGGGCGCTCGGTCCTCACACCAGCAGGGGCCCGGGGGGCTGGGGCGGGGTGCTGCACTTGGAATTAAACACAAGGCAGCCCCACTGG
>NW_006289713.1:4585496-4591377 GCF_000327345.1 Myotis davidii
CCCCCCCCCCCCCAGGTGAGAACCTGTGATTTCCCACTCCAGCTTCCTTTTCCTCAGCTGTGAACTAGAGGGTTTGGCCTAGGAAGGGGTTTCTCAAAACACAGACCACGAACCACCAGTGGCAGAAGCACCTGGAGACATTGCTCAAGATGCCGCTTCCTGGCCCCACCAGGCCCTTTGAGTCAGAGCAGAATGGCCAGCGGTCGGTCAGGAAGTCAGGTTGTCCGGGATCCTGGGGTAATGGGGTCTGACACCCACCTCACAGGGCGTGTCCTGCAGACGCCTCCGGGCATGGGCGCGCTTTGTCACTGGCCCACCGTCACGGGGAAGCAGCTTAAGTATTTAAGCAGCTAAATGTTCCTTTTCTTTCTCTGCCTGTGGGACTGGGCTCTGAACTCCTCCATGTGGCTGTGCTTAAAGAGATGCCGATTGTGGGCTGGAGGGGGAAGAGGAACTTCTTATTACATGGGAATAACAGCTTCAGCTGTGCGTCAAGCAAATCCAGGGAGGCATTTTTTAAACACAGACTCATTATCCAGGCAAAGAGGTTAGGAGCGAGCAAAACACACAGAGCCCAGCGGACTCCGAGCGCCAAGTCAAACTTTCTTTTTCTAGAACAGAAGTTTTCGACGTCATCGGGTTCATTTCTTTCATTCCTGGGTTAAGGAAGTTTTGCCCAATTTAATACTTACTAATTGTTTCCACACCGGTGGGGAAAGTTACATTTCCTATCTTTCAAAGTTTATAGGGAGGGAAAGAAATCTCAAAGAAAAAGATGAAGGCATCTGACCATGTTAAATCTTTTTATTAATCCATTACAGAATTAGAGAGTCAACAACAAGCTAGGGAAAATGCTGGCAACATCTGTGAAAGGCGGTCTGACTTTCTAACTGGCCTCTCGAAGACTAAGAAGAAATGAGTTCTGATAAAGGGCTAATACAAGTTAAAATTCTTAATATGCAAATGATACATAAATCAGTAGGAGTAAGGCAATGTCCTCAACAGAAAAAGGCAACAAATATTTTCAAGCAGTTGCCAAAAGAAGGGATTCAAATGGCCGCTGAGCAGAAAGTGCCCACCGCAGCGGCAATCCGATGTCCCTCCTCCGCCCGCCACAGGGGCTAAGGATCGTTAAGTTGGGATGCTAGTATGAGATTTTTGAGAAAAGTACTCCTATCACATTGCTGGTGAGATTGTAAATTGATAAAACGTTTATGGAGGGCAGTTTGACACAGGATATTCAATGTGCACTGTCTAAGACAGTCGTATTTGTAGGAATTGGTTCAAAGAAAATACTGAAATGCTGCTATATATATAAAGATAAATAAATATGTAACATTTATATAATATAAAATATATTGTAATATGCTATATGGAATACATGTATTATAATGTTATAATATATAATATAAATAACATTATAATATAATCTATAACATAATATGTCATATATAATATAAATACTAATAACATTGTATTATATAATGTATAATTTATATACAGTATATAATCTATATAAAGTATATGTAATATATTATGTATATTATATTATCTATATTTATTACAGGACTAGGGGCCCAGTGCACAAATTCGTGCATCTTTAAAGGAACTGTGGGCACAGGGGCAGGCCTCAGCACATCCTCCACACCCCCATCTGGCCCCTCCCGCCACAGCCCCCATCCCCTGTCTGCTGGCAGCCCCACTCCTGTTGCCGCTGCTTGCACCTGCTGATGATGTGGAGTGATTGGGCCCAGCACCAGCAGCAGGTGTTAGCAGGGATGACGCCATCAGTGGGTGCGTGCAGCGGCTGCTGCCCTGATCACCCCTCAGGAGCAGGGGGAGGTGGAGAAGCCCTCAGGGGTGATTGGGGCTGACAGTACTGAGCGATTGGGACCAGTGCCGGGTGCCAGGCACTGGCAGCGGGTGTGAGAGGCGGCTGCCAGCCCCAATCCCCCCTCAGGAGCAGGGGGAGGTGGAGAAGCCCTGAGGGGCGATCGGGGCCAGCAGCTGCCTCACGCACCCACTGATGGTGTTGAGCAATCGGGGCTGGTGCTGGGTGCTGGCAGCGGGTTCAAGCGACGGGTGGGACTGTGGCGCACAGGAGCAAAGAATTTTCAGTAACCACCAGAGGCTCGCCTCGATGACAGTGACCAGCGCCCCACCTTGGTCTGGCACCCCTGCTCACCTGCTCCATCATCTCGCCTCAGCCAATGCCCACCATGTTCCACGCTCTGATGCCGACACCTGCCATGTTCTGCACGTGCCCCCTGATGGTCAGTGCACATAGAGAGAGAGGAGAGAGAGAGATTATTTATATATTCTGGGGGAAAATGGCAGTTACATAAATAACTAGTAACTGGGAATTAGATAAATAAAAGATGAGCCATGCCCACAAAGAAATGTTTAAAATCATGTTCTTAAAAAACTATTTAAAGGTATAAGAAATGTTTATAAAATATAGTTACAGAGCAAAAATCTACCAGAAAAAAAAAAACAGGTTACCAAAATCAATGTGTTATTGATTTTAAAATTAAATATTTTATTTATTAGTCTACTCAAAAAAACCACTTGAAATGAATCTGAATGTTGGCCATGACAATCTGGCTTTATTTACTTGCTTAGGTTATTAGAAGTGAACGGGGTCGAGACCATGAAAAGATCTCTGCTGTATGTAATTTTTCATTTTAGTTTACATACTTAGGTATGTTTTCCACATTTTCTACAATAAACATGTGTTGGTCTTATTTTTTTTTAAGGTGTGTGAAAGCTTCTTGCCTAGTTCTTTCTTTGCTTTGCTTTGCTTAATGTGTGTAAGCTCAGGTGGGCCTTAGAGACAGACTGGACTGTGTGAGGTACGATGGGGCGAGGACATATCCACCCTTGCTCCTCGGTGGCAGAATAGGAAGCTGTGGCCTCTTCCTGGCCTGGTTCACCTCTGCAGGCCTGGCCGGGGACCCAAGGCCCTTACACACGCAGCTTCCTGGGGGAGCATCTGCCCTGCACGTCCCCCCACTCCAATCCCATTGGCATGTTGGGTTTTCTGGAAACACATTTGAACATAGGGCTCTGTGGATTTCAATATTGTGATATTGTGATTTATAATAAAAATAGTCTTTGGCTTCTGTCCCGGTTCCTGGAGCAGAGATCCTCACACCCTTGGAATTTTCTAAATGGGGAGCAACACGGCGGCTCCCGGAGCCTTCAGAGCTGGCACCCCCCCTTTCAGACTTTGGCCTCCAGAACGGGGAGGAGTTGCTAGCTGTCAGCTCCCAGGCTGGTCCTTTGTGTGGCAGTCCTAGGACGCGCATGTGGAAGGACACCTTCTAAGGCACTCCTTGTACCTACTGTGTTTCTCGGGGCGAATTTAGAGGAGAGAGTCCTGTCGGTGCTCCAGACTCGGGGAGATTCCTGCGCGGGAATCCACACGGCACTCCAGCCCTGCCCACCGGGACCTGGAGTAGCTCTGGCGAGGGCCCTTTTTTGGTTAATGGACTGGGCTTGCGGTGCCTGCCACTTAAACAGCCTCACCAGCCGGGAGGCCTCGGGAGCCTGGCTCCTTCCCTCCCTGCCCCTGCTTATCATGATGGATTGCCACTCGGGAGTGAGATGGAAACTTAAAAATGCCCTCGCTCCACACAGCTCCGGGCAGTGCCTTGCTGGTTTTACTCGCAAATCCAAGGTCGTAAACTTTTAAAAATAGGTGCTGGGCTGCCAGTGTCATTAAAGGAGACTCTGATTTATTGAAATGCTCCGTCATCTTCTGTAGATGATTCTGGAACTGGCTGGAAAGGCCCTACTGGTTGTGACGGTGGTAAGTTTCACCCTCTCGCCCTGAGACCTTTTATTCCTCCTTGGCCATTAGTTTTCTCCCCCAAAAGAGATGGTGATGCCCTTGAGGACTTTCGGGGCACTGCTCTTCCTGGTGCACACAGCTGGCACTCTATAAATGCTTCCCTGGTGCTTGGAGCTGAAGCGGTAACACCGTTCCTCTGAGGTGGCTAAGAGGAGCCGGTCCGACTGAGGAGAAAGCAGCTGCTTAGAGTCAGGTTTTTACTGAGTGTCAGAACGAAAGTCTCTGTAAAGGGGATTTTAAAAGAAAAAAGAAAAAAAGAGGGGGGGGGGAGGTGGAGCATGTGCCACTCTAAGAATGCTGTTGTTAAAAGTATATTTAGCCAATTCTATTTGGATAATAGTGGAAAATAAGATTTTGCCAGGGACTCAGCTGACCCCTTTACAACTGAAATTGGATCCGCTCAGCTGAGTGAAAATGCAGATACACTTCCCACACCATCCTTGGCTTTTCTTTTATGGAGGCAAGAACCTGTGGAGACAGCCCATAAAGAGGAGGTATCGCTTATAACCCCACTGCCACGGAAAGCCCCTTGGCACTCCGGGGGTAGCTCTCCTGTAGGGTTGTCATGCATGTTGTGCTTACACCGAAAATGAATTTTGCATCCCACCCTGCTGTGTAGAACCCTTTCCCCCAGTTAATGCCCAGGGGTGGGCAAAAGTAGGTTGACAGTTATGAGTCGGTGAAACAAGGGTTTATTCTTGTGTCATTATAATCTTCCATAAGAAGAGCTGTGAGACTACGTTTGCCCACCCCTGTCTTGTGAACGTTCCTGTAAGCGCTGTGTATGTTATGGCACCATTTTAAGTGCTAAGGGCTCTGCTATAAAGATATACTGTCATTCACTTGACCAGGCCCCTAGGGTTGCATATTTGGCATCATCATCCGATGCAGGACTCATTTTTCATTCTTGGGGTTGAGCAAGAGGCAGATTCTTTTCGCCATAAATTCTTTTTCCTCCCTACACTGAGCCCAAGGACCACGGTCGGTGCCAGTTTTTGTCCTCCTGCTGAGAGTCGATGCGGTCGACAGAGAATGCTCCCTCCCCAAGTGGGAAGCTAAAGGCTGTCATTTCGGAGGTTTCCAGGCAGGGCTGGAGCATGCTGATGACAGAGAGGGACGTGGACGCCGGCCAACAGCCTGTGGGTCCCCAGGAAACGGGAACATTCTTTATCTGATTAGAGGAGGAGCAGCATTTCCGAAAATGAGTGTCTGTGGGTACAGAAAAGGCTCCAAGCGGGGTCTGTCCTGGACGGTAGGCCATCAGAACCTGCCCCTGGTGGGGCGTTTCCTTTGGCAATTGCATTTGAATCCTCCTGACAGAAGTCCCCAGATGGTGGCTTAAACACACTTTGTATATTATTTTTCTCAAGTACTGAGAAGTCAGAGAGAGCATTAGCTCAGTTGAGATCTTGTCAATATTCTTGGACTTTGCTTTATTGTGGCCTCGTGGCATCAAAGTGACTGCTTCATCTCTACCATTGCACCTATGTTCCAGGCAGAGAGAAGGTGGCCATGAAGGTCAAATAGACAGAGTCTGCCTGAAGCTGCTGGGACTCTGCCTGCAACTCACAGGCCCAAAGTGTGTCGCCTGATCACACCCAACTGCAAAGGAAGTATTTCTAAACTCGTGTCTTCAGGAAACCCCACAGCATCCCCTGCACATGCTATGACTTCCTTTGTGTGGCCAGAAAATAGATGGTGTCGAAAAAGACCAAACCAAGCCTAAACAAGAACAGCCGCTTTTCCAGAGTGTTCCCTTCACCAAGACAGGGTCCCCTAGCTTTCAGGCAGGGGCTCTATGTGCGGTGATGCTGTCAGGAAACGCACCTAGTCACCCTTCCCTCCATGTCTCACTCTGGGGACAGTTAAATGACTCTCTGTACCTAGGCAGCCTTGCCCAGAAGTGCAGGCCAGAGCCCCTCTGTCGGACTTCTAGCCCAGTGCTTGTCCACCTAACCACGCTTTCCGGGCTCCAGCCCTCTGCACAGCGTGCTCACCATCCTTTCTCAGTGGGATCTCTACTAGCTT
>NW_006289713.1:4599567-4600412 GCF_000327345.1 Myotis davidii
CGGGGGGGGGAGTAGAGGGTAACGTGGGGACAAGGACACATATGTAATTTCTTAATCAATAAAAAATATATTAAAAAAAAAAAAAAAAAAAGAGGGGGGGGGGGAGGTGGAGCATGTGCCACTCTAAGAATGCTGTTGTTAAAAGTATATTTAGCCAATTCTATTTGGATAATAGTGGAAAATAAGATTTTGCCAGGGACTCGGCTGACCCCTTTACAACTGAAATCGGATCCGCTCAGCTGAGTGAAAATGCAGATGCACTTCCCACACCATCCTTGGCTTTTCTTTTATGGAGGCAAGAACCTGTGGAGACAGTCCATAAAGAGGAGGTACCGCTTATAACCCCACTGCCACAGAAAGCCCCTTGGCACTCGGAGGGTAGCCCTCCTGTAGGGTTGTCATGCATGTTGTGCTTATACCGAAAATGAATTTTGCATCCCACCCTGCTGTGTAGAACCCTTTCCCCCAGTTAATGCCCAGGGGTGGGCAAAAGTAGGTTGACAGTTATGAGTCGGTGATGTCTTACACAGTCACGTGTGTGAGAGAGATGCTCGCAGAAAAGAACCCGGCACCTCAGACTTGTGTGAAGTGAAGTTCTGCAGCTGCATCTAGACATGCTCGGCTCGTCCCCTTAGTGAGGCTCAGACTGCAGGACACAGCCTTGTCTTGTCTGGTCAACAAATGCAGCTTTACACTCCGCAGAAAACCCATCTCCAGCCCGCCCGTTTTTCCAATTTCACCTTGTGTAGCTTCCCCGCCTCCTCCGTGAGTCTTGTTCTAGTGCCAGTACCAGGCTGTTTTCATTACGGTGGCTTTGTAGTCTAACTTGAAATCTGGGATTGTGG
>NW_006289713.1:4600666-4601591 GCF_000327345.1 Myotis davidii
TCTACCATTGCACCTATGTTCCAGGCAGAGAGAAGGTGGCCATGAAGGTCAAATAGACAGAGTCTGCCTGAAGCTGCTGGGACTCTGCCTGCAACTCACAGGCCCAAAGTGTGTCGCCTGATCACACCCAACTGCAAAGGAAGTATTTCTAAACTCGTGTCTTCAGGAAACCCCACAGCATCCCCTGCACATGCTATGACTTCCTTTGTGTGGCCAGAAAATAGATGGTGTCGAAAAAGACCAAACCAAGCCTAAACAAGAACAGCCGCTTTTCCAGAGTGTTCCCTTCACCAAGACAGGGTCCCCTAGCTTTCAGGCAGGGGCTCTATGTGCGGTGATGCTGTCAGGAAACGCACCTGGTGGGCAGTTTGGGGCTCGGGGGGTAGAGAGGTGAGCTCTCAGACAGACCTGGGGTCCCCCTTCCCTCCATGTCTCACTCTGGGGCCAGTTAAATGACTCTCTGTGCCTAGGCAGCCTTGTCCAGAAGTGCAGGCCAGAGCCCCTCTGTCGGACTCCTAGCTAGTGCTTGTCCACCTAACCACGCTTTCCGGGCTCCAGCCCTCTGCACAGCGTGCTCACCATCCTTTCTCAGTAGGATCTCTACTAGCTTTTTTGTTTAAGTCCATTTAATTTTACCAAGACAGATTTATTTGCAAAGACGTTTTAAATAAATTTGCATGCAGCGCCCCAGAAACACCTGCTACAGGTAGAGAGTGACTCTCAAAGAGTAAACGTGCCAGGACAGCGTGTGCCTGAGCCAGATCCAGACGCCAGCTGGAGCTCCAGGGCTGCTGGCTCCTTGGCACAGGAGGGAGATTGGAGAGTTAGATGCTAAGGCCTATGGGCACCACCCCCCTTCCCCCCCACCCAGGCCTTTCTCTAGTCAGAAGGAAGGCTGAGCAAGGAAAAGGGGCAGGCGCTTGGG
>NW_006289713.1:4601910-4608390 GCF_000327345.1 Myotis davidii
GCTTGTCTGGTTTTGTTTTCCATCATCGTTCTCAGTCACCTTCTCCAATTCCTGCTTGTGAGCGGAGGCCAGTGACCATCCACCGAGGGAGGCCTCTCAAATTGGCGTTGGGGAGCGGGGGGTGCGGGCGGGGGAGGCTGCAGGGACCCCCATGCTAGTTTGCTAGCTGCCTTAACAAGGCACCACAAACTGGGCACCTTCAACAATGCAACTTCATCCTCACAGCCCTGAAGGCCAGAAGTCTGAGACAGGGTGCGGGCAGGGCTAGGGCCTTGTGGGCCTGGGAGGAGGATCTGTTCAGCCTCTCACAGGCCTGCAGATCTGCCGGCAGTCTGATGTTCCTCGGCTTGTAGAGCATCGCCCCTCTCTGCTCCGTCTTCAAGTGGCATCCTCCCTGCATGCTTCTCTGTGCCCAAATGTCCCCTTTTTATAAAGACACTGGTCATTTTGGATTCAGGACCCACTTACTCTAGTATGACCTCATTTAACCTAACTAATGGCATTTCCAACAACCCTATATCCAAATAAGGTCACAATCTGAGGTACTAAGGGTTAGGACTTAACTATGTGAATTCTGGGGGACACATTTCAGCTCACACCAGCACCCCTGTCAGACGGAGGCATCATAGAAGGCAGCAGCCAACCTGCGAGCTGGGCAGGAGTTCGCTCAGCCAAAGGAGGCATGAAGCGTGTTCCAGGCAGAAGGGACAGCACGTGCCAAGGTCCTGAGGATGCAGAGGTGCTTTCTGGAATGAGCAGGGATAGAAGTGCTCAGAGAGGGGGCAGCTGAGACTGAAGAGCTTACCAGGGCACATTAGATATGCGTGCAGTGTGGCCTCCTTTGTAAACTCACAGACATATTCATATATATCCGGGCGGTGGTGGTGGGGGAGAGAAGAAAAGATCCCTCTGTGTGCCCAGGGCCATCCCTGGGTGGCGTGGGCTCGGGGTTGCTGAGAAACCGGCAGGAGAGACTCTGGTTGCCCAACGCCAGCACTCCCAGGAGGATGCATTTCCCAGTGCAGAACGGAACAGTCTGGGCTGAGCAATTACGAAAACTTTTAAAGGCTTATGCAGCAACCCCTTCCAGAACGCTTCATTTCAGCCCTCCTCGTAAACAGATTGTAAAGACGCAATCAGCCCAGAGCCCACTCCGCTGTGATAATCTGATGTAAGCCAGGCACTGATTTATATGCGCCAGTCCAAACAAACATACCTGTAGACCATCAAACTGGAATTTCTTCCATACTTTCTTCTGATGCATCAAGGAACTGCTTTTATTCCTCTTTTGCCGGAGGGAAGCGATGTATTTATTTTGCGGAAGAAGAAAAGCAGTGTGCAAGATGCTAGGTGAGGAGCTGGGAGCAGAGCGGTGGGCTGGTGGGGGGACAACTCCTTTCCGGGCAGGGTCGATGCAGAATGAGGAACTAAGCAAGCGCAAGTCCAGTTCCCCTCATGTTGATGTTTAAAAACTACTCATACCGCGCTTACGACGTGCCAGGCGCTATTCCGAGAGCTCTATCACTGCGAGCTCAGGAGCAATTCCGTCCCCTCTTGAGACGGGCACATGGACACACAGGGCCATCCTTTCTCCCCAGCAGAGCTGGGTCTGCTTTGCCCCTGTCTTCTCGCCCCAACACTCTGTGCTCTCAAGAGTTGAAACCGGATTTGCCTTCTAGTCCTGGCTGGTGAAAACGTTGACTTCTACACACTGTCTTTCACCTATTCATCCTGTCATTAAAGGCCAACTTGATTTTTCAATGGCAAGTTGTCCTAGGCTAAGAGGTTCCTGGCATTTCACGTGGCTGTTCTCCTGAGCCGGGGCCTGGGGAGTATTGATAGAAGACCATATGACTCTCCTCCAGATGAACGGTTCTATGGCTCCCCTCTTGCCATCTCCCACTCCCATTCATCCCAGTTGCCAACGCTTGCAACATAGAGCGCCACTTTCCTCATAACCCTCCCTGCTCAGTAACCTTCAGCGGCTCCCCAGCTCCCTGGCCGCGTGTGTACCTAGCCAGGCTGATCTCTGGGACAGAAGGTAGGAACGGAGTCCTGGTCAGGAAGAGACTGGGCCGGGAGAGATGAGCAGGACCCTCCTGGGCTCCCCTGGGCACCGGCCCCTCCTCTGCTCTCCCTCAGGACCGTGTGCTTCCTGAGATCAGAGGACGGTTTTCTCTCCCATCAGGGCCAGGAGCCCTCAGAAAGGTGTGGTGACTGCATACCTGACCAGCTGCCTCTTAGAGCTCCTGACCTCTGCTAAATGCCTTGTGCCAGTGGTCCTACTATGTGCCCAGGGTCCTGACCACGATGCAGCCGGAATACTCCTTCTGGGTCCCTCAGTGGCCTGGCTCCTTGTGTCTGGTTTTAAGGAGGCATGGACCTAACTCTCTGAGTCTCACCCACTCTGGCCTTTAACTGTCAACCCCTTAAATCACTGAGGTTGCCTTCCCAGTGGGATGGGTGTCATTCTGACTGTCGTGTCGGGAGGTTTTCCTGATTCCCGCATCTCTGAGCCACCAGGAGCACGGCCCGGCCACATCTTAATGTCACACTTCTGGCCTCCAGAACTGTAAGACATTACGTTTCTGCTGTTTCAATCTACCCCGTTTGTGGTCATTGGTTTCAGCAGACCCGGGAAACCAATACAGATACCATGCTGTATGGTGTCGGGCAAGTCACTTACGCTCTCTGAGTTGGCCTCCTCATGTGTTAGTGGGTGTCGTACTGACCTCCTAGGGTTGCGGTGAGGGATATAAGGACGACATGCTATTTGTATTTCATGGTCGGTGTCAGAAAATACCCTCCTCCTCATCGCCCCTTTGGTGTGGTCTGGAGGAGATGGGCTTGGTTTAGTCCCTCCAATGGCCTGACCCTCAAATGGGCATTTTCCAAACCTGCTGGTGGAAGGATTGGTTACTGCTGCCTTTCTAGAAGGGCATGTGAAGTATAGGCCTCAACAGCCCAAAAATGTGCCCTGACGGTGAGGCTCAGCTGGAGCATCACCCCGAGCACCAGAGGGGCCTTGGGTTTGATTCCTGGCCAGGGCACACACCCAGTTTGTGGGTCTGATCCCTGGTTGGGAGGCAACTGATGGATATTTCTCTCTCACATTCATGTTTCTCTCTCTCTCTCCTTCTCCCTTCCTCTCTCTAAAATCAATAAAACATATCCTCAGGTGAAGATTTTTTAAAAAAGAAAAAAGGCCTAAAAATGCAACTAGAGTTTAATTCAGTAATTCTTTCTGAGGCATTTGTCTAAAGAAAATAATTGCATACATGCGCAAAGATTTCATTACAATGAAGCTGAGTGCAGTGTGACTTTATACACGCGCCAACAAAACACACAGATCACAACAAAACAGAATTTTCACTTGGGTGAGAAATGCCTAGAGTAGATTATTAATTAAATATGGGATTGCTTTCTCTTTTACACCAAAGGTTGGGCAATGTTTTTTGCAAATATTTCAGCCTTTTTGAGCCATACAATTTCTATCTAACTATTCAACTCCCCTGTTGTGGGAAACCAGCCTTAGACCACACATAAGCAAGCAGGCTGGCTGTGTGCCAATAAAACTTTATTTACAAAAACAGGTTGTGGGCCACATTTGACACACTGGCCACAGGATGCCTACTCCAGGTCTAGACAGAATATCAGCAAACCACTACAACTAACGGAGTAGGAGCAGCCTAACGTTGCCCCTGGGGAGTCACTACGCCCTCCGATGCTGTCTTGGTCTAGGATCCCCCAGAAAGCACCCCATGACATGAGGATTTGAGTACAAGTTTATTTGGGAGGTGACCCCAGGAAACACCAGTGGGAGACAGGCAGTGGGACAGGGAAGGGAGATGGTTTATAAAAGGAACATTATCTAGAATGTTACCTTCACCGGCCCCGGGGCCCAACGCCATGGCCAGCGCTCTCCCAACACCGAGTGGAATCTCATCCACAAAATTTCTGAGGGCTATTTTTGCGGGCAGCAAGGGGTCTGCTTACCTGTGTGTGGACAAGAGTCCCCAGAAAGGCAGGCTCAGGCCGTGCGGGGTCCCAGCTGCAGCCTTGGGTGTGGGGCAATGCGTGCAGACCAACAGAAAAGGTGGCCAGGCCAGAGTAAAGGGATGCTGCACGGGAGCTCTCTGTAGTGTGCCACTATTTCTGTTCCAACAAATAGCACGTGGGTATGCTCCTACCTGAATAGGAACAGCACGCGAGGCAGGAAACACGCACACCGTTCAGCCAGCCATGAGCTGGGGACGGGGAATGGAGAGGCGCTCTGTCTGCATGACTCCAGCCTGCACGGTCTGAGTTGTTACAGACGAGAGTTCGTGTTGTCCTGGTTATGTAAAAGCCAGTGCAAATACACAGGCAATGCTATAGGGAAATAGTGATGATAGGGTTTGTGGTTATCCGGCTAGTACTAAGTTAATAAAGTAAATGTAACATAGGCTGTAGAGTCATTCCAGTTTTATATCGTTCTGCATGTGCATGTATATGTGCATATATCTGTATGCACGTGTATATCTTTCTACATGCATGTGTCTGTGTATCTGTGCATCTATCTATCTATCTATCTACCTACCTGTTCGTCCATCTGTCTGTCTGTCTATCTATCCATCTATCTATCCATCTATCTATCTAGGAAAGAGAGAATAAGACTGGTTCTGTTTGGTAGAACACATACCATAATGTGGACTATGGTTTCTTTGGATTTTTTTTTAAGTTATTAGGCCTCCAGCTTGTGCCTGTGGTGCGTGGGGTGCCTGCGAGCCACCCTGGCAGGCCCGAGCCCTGGGGGTGGAAGTGAGCTAATCTCTCCACAGAAGGAGAGGCCATGAGGGCCCCTTGCCCCCTGGGGTTCATTGTGCGGACTGCCATGTGCATTGAGCTCCCAGGAGGAGGGCTGCTCCTCAGGCACTCGGGCTGAGGGTCAGAGGGGTTAGAAGGCTTGTGAAATGAGAAGAGGAGAGGATGGCTGTAACTGCGCTCTGAACCCCCCGGTCTCCAATCTGTTGCCTCCGTCCCCCCTGAGGAGGGCAAGGACCTGGGCTCTCTATCCACAGCTGCACCCCCAGTGCTGGGATGTAGTAGATGCTCAGTAAAGCATAGTTCCCACCACAGGTCTCTCCCTGTGAGAACAGGATTGGAGGGGATTGTTAGGGTTGAAACCATGCAGAGGAAAAGACTTTAAAGTGGGCTAGCTGGCCGCGTGTTGCACTTCCTGCTCGAGTTCAAAGTCGGCCCTGCCCCTGGAACTGCCATTATGAGTTTAGATTGTTCCAGAATCCCGCTGCTGACGGTTCAAAAGGCTCCCAGCTGCTATCAGGAAATAGCTCAGGAAGGTCTCCATTAAACACCAAGAAACTGAGATGCAATCAGCCGGGCTGGAATTCAGGAAAGTGCTGGCTCTGGAGTTTAAGAAAGAAAGAGCACATTTCAGGGCGAGAGGAGGCAGATCTGCCAGCTGATCCCCTTTCTCCCTTCCACCTGTTGGGCAAGGCCCAACCGGCTTCTCCGGTCCCACCAGTACCCGCAGGAAGCAGCGGCCTCCAGCCCAGGATCCCACTGCGATGGACGAGAATGCCCTGTGATTGCTACTTCTCCGGGGCCTTGGCGTCGGCCCGTAATCTTTCAGTTGTGGTCTCGAGGGCCAAACATGAACCAGGATTTTCCATTATGGTTGCAATTTTGGCTTGTAATTTTATCACTCGAATCTAAATCCACTTCAGAAATGCCATAAACTAATTGTCACTGAATAAACTGAAACTTTTGAGGAGTTTATAAAAGTGATTTAATGAAAAAAAAAAAAAGTAAGATAGAAAACAAATGTTGCCTACAGAATTGTTGGCAAAAAGGTAAAAGCTCTCTGTTTGTTTTGAACGCGTGCCCTGGTGTCGACCGAGCCCTGCCCGCCGCGGCCTCGGAGCCCGGTGGCGGGGAGGCTGTTTGTGCTGGAGCCCATGGCATGGATTTCGAGTTTGTCCCGGGAAAGCTGGCTGCGGGGACGGCGGGGACCAGGCCATGGGTCGGGTCGGCCGAAGATAAACGGGGACAGATCAGATCCAATCCTCATCCAGCCGACTGCACCTCGTTTCCCTGATTAAAAAATACGACTATTAACACAGTGGATGTTGGGGTTAAGTAAATGTGAGTTAATTACCAAGCTGTGACCATTTTCACAGTTTCTGAAGCTAAACACTTCAATGCGTGTTGTCAGTTTACGTTAGGCAATAATTTGAATGACTCCCGGTTAGCTGTTTCACTTCATTCATATTAAGAAACAATATACAAAGGGTATAAAGTGATCAGCTCTGTTTATGCAGAGGAGGAGGTTGTAAAGGCAGCGCACGGGAGCGGGGCAGGGGAGAGGCTGTTCCTGGCTTCGGATGGGCTTCTGCTGAGGGTTTATGAATGGAAATCTTCAGAGAAGCCTCTAACAGCCAACAGGGACCCATGCGAGTGGAGCCCAGCATTCTCCATGAA
>NW_006289713.1:4608461-4609255 GCF_000327345.1 Myotis davidii
CCCATGTCTGTGGTAAAAGGCAACAACAACAAAAAGCCTGCAAAAAGCAAAAAAGCAAAAGTTTTCTTTAGTTAAGCATCATGGAATAGGAAGTAAGGAGAAGCAATCCAACTGCCATCAACTGTTGGTTGGAGCGTCCTCCCGTACACCAAAAGGCTGTGGGTTTGATTCCTGGTCAAGGCACATGATTGGGTTGCGGGTTCAATGCCTGGTCCAATGTTTCGCTTTCACATCTCTCTCTCTCTCTCTCTCTCTATATATATATATATATATATATCCCTTGGGTGAGGATTATAAAAGAGAGAGATAAACAAAAAGTGACATATACATGCACTAGAATGTTACTGAGCCTTGAAAACGAAGGAGGTTCTGACACAGGCTACCACACGGATGAACCCTGAGGACTCAGGCTGAGACAAGCAAGCCACATAAGGGTGATTCTACGTGAAGGGTCCCCGGAGAAGACAGACCCAGAGACAGAAAGCCCCCACAAAACTCAACCCTCAGAGACCTCAGGTCTTCTGTGTCAAGGAGGCACACTGGTGTCAGAAATGAGTCTGGCATTTCGGGGGCCATGGCCTCTCCCATGTCTGTGGTAAAAGGCAACAACAACAAAAAGCCTGCAAAAAGCAAAAAAGCAAAAGTTTTCTTTAGTTAAGCATCATGGAATAGGAAGTAAGGAGAAGCAATCCAACTGCCATCAACTGTTGGTTGGAGCGTCCTCCCGTACACCAAAAGGCTGTGGGTTTGATTCCTGGTCAAGGCACATGATTGGGTTGCGGGTTCAATGCCTG
>NW_006289713.1:4609290-4611337 GCF_000327345.1 Myotis davidii
ATGTTTCGCTCTCACATCTCTCTCTCTCTCTCTCTCTCTATATATATATATATATATATATATCCCTTGGGTGAGGATTATAAAAGAGAGAGATAAACAAAAAGTGACATATACATGCACTAGAATGTTACTGAGCCTTGAAAACGAAGGAGGTTCTGACACAGGCTACCACACGGATAAACCCTGAGGACTCAGGCTGAGACAAGCAAGCCACATAAGGGTGATTCTACATGAAGGGTCCCTGGAGAAGACAGACCCAGAGACAGAAAGCAGAGTGGTGGTCGCCGGGGCCTGGGGGTCATGGTTCATGGTGCAGGGCCTCAGTTTGAGAAGATGAGAAAGTTCTGGAGGTGGATGGTGGTGATGGTTGCAAAACAATGTGAATGTGCTCAATGCCACAGAACTGGACACTTAAAAAAAGGCTCAAATTGCCCTGACCAGTTCAGCTCAGTGGGTAGAGCGTCGGCCTACAGACTGAAAGGTCCTGGGTTCTATTCCAGTCAAGGGCACATACCCGGGTTGCTGACTCAGTCCGTAGTAGGGAGTGTCCAGGAGGCGGCTAGTCAATGATTCTCTCATCTTTGATGTTAGCAAACTTTATGTTATGTATACTTTAAGACAGTGAAAGAAAAACAATATAAAATAGGTATAAAGTTGAGATGAAAGGATGCATCCAAACAATTTAGGTTTGGTTGGAAAATAGTAGGCGCTCATAAATATTCATTGTCATCATTATTACTGGCCCCCATAAATGCTTGTGAAATGCTTTATGAGAGAGGGGGGAAGGGAAGAGGTGGGAGGGGGAGAGAGAAAGAATTAACTTCTACTATTTGTCTAGAGCAGGATGCATGTAGAATGGTTTTAAGTAAAAGAGAGGCCATGTGATCCCACTTACAGCATTACCTTGAGGAGCCAGGTCTTCAAAATGAGAGTGTGCCAGGTGGTCTCAGGTCAGTACCATCCCAGTAATCACAACTCCCTAAAAGCATTTGTGGGGTGTCTGGTACATGCTCTCCAGCCTCAAGTTGCAATCCACCCGGCCGTATGTCGCCCATAAAAATCGAGGACATAAGACCACCTCCTGTGTCACCTCTGATGTCTCAAACCCGCTAGACCAGCCGTGGGCAAACTACGGCCCGCGGCGCGCGGGCTGGATCCGGCCCGTTTGAAATGAATAAAACTAAAAATAAAAAAGACCGTATCCTTTTATGTAATGATGTTTACTTTGAATTTATATTAGTTCACACAAACACTCCATCCATGCTTTTGTTCCAGCCCTCTGGTCCAGTTTAAGAACCCATTGTGGCCCTCGAGTCAAAAAGTTTGCCCACCCCTGCGCTAGACCATCTCCCGAGCACTCTTGAGCTTGGCTGCACGGTCCATCTCTCCCCGATGCCGTGTGGACAAGGCAGGGACCATGTATGGACGAGGAGCCAGAGGCAGCCGGTCCTCGCCTCACCGGGGTTGTCCCCAGCTGGGCACCCTGGCAGGAAAGCAGAAGCCACGCACCCTCCCAGCTTCTGTCTCCTTGGGCACAGTCTCTTAATCTCCCGAGCACTCTTGAGCTTGGCTGCACGGTCCATCTCTCCCCGATGCCGTGTGGACAAGGCAGGGACCATGTATGGACGAGGAGCCAGAGGCAGCCGGTCCTCGCCTCACCGGGGTTGTCCCCAGCTGGGCACCCTGGCAGGAAAGCAGAAGCCACGCACCCTCCCAGCTTCTGTCTCCTTGGGCACAGTCTCTTAACGGCCAGGTGATTTTAGGAAATGGCTGCCCATCCTGGCTGGTGCTGCAGAAGCCTAGGGAAGGAGAGAGAAAGATGTCTTTCCCATAGGCTGTCCATCCTCTAATGACAGTGCTGTTTTCATGGCTGATGAGCAAATTCCTACGGACACCTTCTCTTAGGGGATTCGTGTCCCCCCCTGGACTAGACGCATTTCTCTGAGAAAGAGCCACTTCTTACACCATCTCCCTCTCCCTCTCCCTCCTCTTCTCTTCTCCTCCCCCACCCTCTACCTCCCACTTCCCCCTATCCCCTCCCCCTCTC
>NW_006289713.1:4611902-4613863 GCF_000327345.1 Myotis davidii
AAGAAGGCTCCTGGGATGCAGGGCTGGGGGCTGGGGTGGGGGGCGGGGGAGGGGGAGCTAAGGCCGAGCTGAGCTGGTCACCCTGGTTCACAGGCCAGCCTTCCGGCCTCTCCAGCTTTTCTCTGGCCTGAAACGAATCCCTCCAGCCCATCCCGGCCCGGCTGTCATCAGGGCCCTGGCCCGCTGGGCCTAATCGGCTCTCTGGCAGTGAAAGGCGCATCTGATCTTATCACCTTCTCCTCTGGCAAGGCTGGCTCCACCAAAATAACTTTTATCTGGAAATAAAATAATGCCGCTGCTGTCCGGGTCTCTGAAGGCCTCTCGGTGATCTCTGCTCTGATGATTTAATGGGTGTCCTCCGGCTGCTAATCACCTGCGGCATTTACTAAGTCGGAGGCATTTGGCTCCACCCGGAGCGAAGGCGGGATGCGCAGGACCCGGTGCCATGGAGCGAGTCCCAGGGCTGGGGACTTTTCCTTTCTCTCTCTGCTGGGCTCTCAGCTGGCCTGCTCCCCACACCCCCACTTCCCGGGGCAGGAAGAGCGCATGCCACTCGCCGGTGTCTTGACTGCATTTACGTCACCTAAGAATTTTCTTTTTCTGGCTCGCTCTCTGGCATCGCCCGGCTGAGAGGCTCCAGGAAAGTCGTAAACCCGATTGAATGGCACCGCGGCTGCGGCCTCTCCCATCGGAACACGACTGTGCTTTGTGTCTTGTAATGTCAACGCGAACTTGGCCGGGAAGCCGGAGCTGCCAGCTGTGTGCGGGTTTGGCTGTCGGAGTTTCTGGGGGGAAGGCGGGCAGCAGAGTGGGGGTGAGCCCCAGCAGCCCTGTCCTGCCTCACCTCCTCCCTCTGTAAAATAAGCCCTTTTGGAATTGCCCCAAGAGCTCCGTGAGTGCTTCCAGAACCTTCTTTTCCACACTTAGGGCTACACGTCTCACACAGGAATCGTGTCACACAGGAAGCCCTCCTTTTCCACACTCAGGGCTAAGCGTGCCACACGGGAGAGGAGCGAAGCCCGGCTCTGCCACCGAGGGGCTGTGTGACCGTGGGAGAAGCACATCACCTCTCTGAGCTGGTTTCTGTGTCTCTGAAGGGAGCCGGTGTGTGTGTGTGTGTGTGTGTGTGTGTGTGTGGACTAGCCCTGTCTTCAACTTTGTCTCACCCCAGGATTGTATTTTCTAGGAAAACCTTCCCAGGCGGTGACATTTGTAAAATGGCTAAAAGTTGAGAACTCTGAGGCAGACGGTGGCGTGGCCGCATGTGCGGAGGCCCCTGCACCGTCCTCAGGAGGCTCAGGGCTCTTCCCGCTGCGCAGTGACTGTGCCAGGAAGCGCTCTCCGAGGCAGAGGCCAAAACCTGTGTCGGCCTGTCTGTGTAGCCTACCACCTTTCTCTGTCTCTCTCCCTCTCTGTATCCATCATCTGTCTGTCTGCCCACCTCTCAGATTTCTCTTCATTAGTTCCCAAATGTTAACCTGTCTGAGAATGCCCTAGGGATACTTTTCAAACCTGGGCTTCCACACCGCAGCCTCTGGCTGCCGGGGGCGGGGTCCTGAGTTGTGCGTCTCTGACCCGCTCCAGGTAACGCGGGCATGGCCCGTCCTGGATCGCACTTTGAGTGTTCCCGAATCTTCTTCTGCTTCTGCAAACCGGAGGCCCTCCATGTTTGATCTCGGGAGCTTTTGGAAAAAGCCCCCACCCTTTACATCTCCCACCCTCTCCCCCTCCCTCTCAGCCCTGGGTGGCTGCCAAGAGAGAGACCCGCGCTGGGCACCAAGTCCAACCTCTGTATCTGCTAAGGAGTCAAGAATCCTCTCCTGAAGGGGAAGAGCACAGGGTTTTGTTTTGTTTTGTTTCGTGTGAAAACCATCACTGTGGCTGGGCCATCAGAGACGTACCTACTTTACCCCACACCCCAAGGCCCTGTAAAGGCCAACGTGCATTTCCAAGGTTTAAGG
>NW_006289713.1:4614901-4616003 GCF_000327345.1 Myotis davidii
AGCTGGTTTCTGTGTCTCTGAGGGGAGCCGGTGTGTGTGTGTGTGTGTGTGTGTGTGTGTGTGTGTGTGTGTGGACTAGCCCTGTCTTCAACTTTGTCTCACCCCAGGATTGTATTTTCTAGGAAAACCTTCCCAGGCGGTGACATTTGTAAAATGGCTAAAAGTTGAGAACTTTGAGGCAGACGGTGGCGTGGCCGCATGTGCGGAGGCCCCTGCACCGTCCTCAGGAGGCTCAGGGCTCTTCCCGCTGCGCAGTGACTGTGCCAGGAAGCGCTCTCCGAGGCAGTGGCCCAAACCTGTATCGGCCTGTCTGTGTAGCCTACCACCTTTCTCTGTCTCTCTCCCTCTCTGTATCCATCATCTGTCTGTCTGCCCACCTCTCAGATTTCTCTTCATTAGTTCCCAAATGTTAACCTGTCTGAGAATGCCCTAGGGATACTTTTCAAACCTGGGCTTCCACACCGCAGCCTCTGGCTGCCGGGGGCGGGGTCCTGAGTTGTGCGTCTCTGACCCGCTCCAGGTAACGCGGGCACGGCCCGTCCTGGATCGCACTTTGAGTGTTCCCGAATCTTCTTCTGCTTCTGCAAACCGGAGGCCCTCCATGTTTGATCTCGGGAGCTTTTGGAAAAAGCTAAGAGTGTAAAGAACAAAAATAGTATTACCTGTTTCTTACATGCACTCGGAACAATAATCAACAATGTACCGTGTCCACGTTACTTTTCTGCAGTCGGGGGCCTAATGGCATTCGCACCATGGAATACTTGCAGCTATTAAATTAGGGATTTCCCCCTTTATGGCTGAGGCATAAAACTCTGACTAGTAGTTAGTAGTCAAATTGTGTCCACAGACCCGCAGAGCCAGCCACACCCCATCCTGGGTAAGTAATCCTGTGGAATTCTCACACAGGTGCGCGTGGGACGTGTGCAAAGATGTCCCTTGAAGTGTTGTTTACAGTGGTGAGAATGTAGGTATCCGTCACTGGGACAATGGGTGGTACCGTGGGAGGTGCCTGCCTCAGAGTGCAAGACACCAGGTAGGACAATGAATTGGGCCCATCCAGCACGATGGAGGAGAGTGAGCTATGTAACATCAGCCCACTTCT
>NW_006289713.1:4616060-4637206 GCF_000327345.1 Myotis davidii
TTGGAGAGAAAAGGGGTCAGAGAAATAAGACAAGAGAGGCACTCACCGGGACCAGGGAGGGACGTGGTGCCCTCAGCATGGCACCTGGGTCCAACCGAAGACTCTATAGTAAACGCACACATAAAACGTGAAAAATAAAAATAAGGATGTTGGCCCTGGGCCTCCACAGACAAGTCAGAAGACTCTTTTCTCCAGCAGACTCTGCCCCTTCTATAGCTTCCCAGGGGCTTCCTCTCACCAGCATGGATGCCTGTCGCCTGCCCCCCTTGACTGGGGTGTCCACAGGGCAGGGGACTCGGTCAAGGTCAAAAGATAGAGAACTGAAGGGCACCCCGAGGCCTCCCTCTCCGCTGCCTCCCTCTCCTCCTCCTGCCCCTCGTAATGGACAATGGGAGGGACTGACTTCTTTGTGGAGTTTTAGTGCTAAGTCCGTTTGTGGGCGACATAGACCAGTGGTCCTCGTGTCTGGCAACACCATAATCCACCAAGGCACTCAATTAAAACACAAAAACTAAACTGAACTCCCACGGCCACTGCATACCAGGCTCTCGCCGGGGGGGAAGAATCTGCAGATTCTTTTTTATAAATGTTTCCTTTTTACACACGTTTTCAGGTGTTTGGGATGAAACCCAAGTTAGAAGGAGGAGTGTAGCCCCAACCTGAGTCTCCAGTTGCCGGGACAGGACTCTCCTTCGCCCCCTGGTGGCGAGGACGAAATGCACGGGGCGTCCCTGTGTTGAGTGCCCAGGGGCAGGTGGACGCCAGCAGAAGCCGAGTCTGGGGCAGGTGCCCAGCGGATGCGGGTGAAGCCACAGCCCGGTGCAGGCACGTTGCTCCCCTGGCTTTTCGCCCTGCCCCACAATTGATCGCCATACGCACTATCTAATTTGATCTTATTCGTGTTCTCGGAGGTGCCTTTCCTGAGTCCCGAGGCCTTTATGGTAGAATTTCAGCTGCTGTGGAGACGGTTTGCTGGAGACCTTTTCATCCTCCCACTCACTTCTGCTCAGGTCCATGCTGAGGGCACGTTCCCCGCCTCCCTGTCACTATCAGAAGCCTCTCTGAGGATACCCAACGAGCGGGACATTGTTTTACTTCCATTGTAGCAAATAGGAAACGCACTCGCGCTGAGCAGCAGGGCGTGAGGGACAGAGACTTCTGCGTGTTTTCCTTGAGAGGGGAACTGTCCCACTTGGTTGCGCAGCTGTGCAGAGCCAGCAGGACCCGGACTGTGCGGGGCTGGTGTGCGTCGGTGTGTGAACAGACGTGGCCCCTGCCCTCTGGGAACTGAGAATCGATCAGGGAAGAGAACATAGTCCAACAACCACAAAAATGGATCATTCGATTTAGAGGCTCTCGTAAGTCTATAGTGACAGTTGGGGAAAGAGCGCTTAGAAGGAGGAGCAGCACGTGCAAAGGCCCTCCGGTGTCAAGCGTGGCTGGAGCAGAGGCCAGAGGGGAAGGCAGGCCAGACCCGCAGGGCTTGGAGCCCGGGGAAGGGCTGGGGCCACGTTCTGTGGGTCCCAGGTGTCATGGGAGGCTTCCGCCGGGGACTGACATCATCCAGTTCGCGTTTTTGTTTTCCCTGATGTCATGGTGCACGTGGTTAAGAAAGATCAAACAATCCTGAGCACCTTTCAATGAAAAACACGAGCATCCTGCTTTACTCCAACCCGGCCCAGGTCTATTCCCCAGAGGAACCACTCTGGGTTTTTATTTTGGTTTGTTTGTGTGTTGTAGGCTCTGTGTTTTCATCCTGCTCACAAAGTGGAGAACATCCACCGTCAATCACTCAATAAATACATTCATTCATTAGTTAATTAATCAATTCCCACCCCACACCCAACATGGCAAACTCAGGAAGGAATCCACAGAACCGCCGGCTAGTCAGACTCACATCTGTGGCTCTTCCCTGCCACCTGGGGAGGCATCTGCAGCAGCCCCGCTGGGCCCCGGCTCTCCCCCAGGCGGGTGCTGTGACCCGGGGAGACGGGGGCCCCGGGGCAGGCACTAGTCCTGCGAGTAGGAAGCTGATTGTCGGAAGGGACTGCGAGGGGTGCAGGGACCGTTTTTTTTTCAGAACATCAGTAGTTGGGAATCTGACAGGAAAATACATTTCCCAGGAGGACATCTGTTCACGTTCATCAGAAATGGCAGTGATAGGCCAAGTGGAGGGAGAAGGGGCGGGGAAAGGATGAGTCACTCATTCATGCATTCATTCATTCATTCATTCACTCAGCAGGTGTTTCCGAGCACCTGCAGTCGCGGGCCCTGCTCTGTGTGCCGGAGGCGCTGACCGTGACTGTCCTCAGGAAGCTCATACTCCAGCAGGGACGCGGGTGACACAGGAACAGGCGAGAGCGAGTAGACGCCTGCAGGTGTCCAGTTGTAGGAAGAAAAGCAAAGCGGCACAAGCCGGATGGCAAGTGGATGGTGCTATTCACGGCGGACTGTCCTCGGCCCCTCTGAACAGGTGACATTTGTGTAGGAGCCCAGAGGACGGGAGCGCTGGCCACGACATGGGCTCCCAGTCTCTGCACTCCTAGCAGATTTGCTCCATGGCTGGGGTGCTTGAGGGGCAGAGGGGCAGCGAGGAAGGGGACACCTGGGGCCAGAGAGCAGCAGGGGCCAGTTCAGGGGATCCTGGGCCATTTGAAGGACCTTGGATTGCCAGGGAGGGAGAGAGGAGAGAGAGCCTGGGGCTTGAGCCTCCTGGGTCCCCACACCCGGCTTCCTGCTGCCCGGCCACTACTCCCAGCTCCAGCCATAAGGACTGTACATTCTCCGGGTAACATTGCAGGAAGGTGCAGATCCACAAAATGTGTTTCCTTTGGCTTCAAGCAGGTAAACTGTGCCTTTGCAGATGGACATGGACTGGAGGGCCTGATAGACATTGAAATCTGTAAGTTATATTTAAATGTATTTCTATACAAATACATTTATTTTACATGACACATAAATAAAGCACACATTATATCATATACACTATATAAATTATATTATATAATATTAATTATAACATAATTACATTTATAAATTACATACTCATATTTTATATAAATATAAGTTTTTATAAATAAAATTACATATTTGTATGTTTGCAAAGTATACTTATAATATAAATATGTAATGTATATACTTATATAGCATATTACATAAATATGCAAACTATATATACAAATTATACTTTATAGAATATCATTATTTTCTATGTGTTGGACAAAAATCAATGTGTGCATACATAAGTATGTACAATAGACACAGCTAAGTGTATGTAACTTTCCACGGAGATCATTCTGCATCATGTACCTAGGCAGTCAGCCTCACAGGGGCAGGGATGAGTCTGTCTTTGTAGCCAGTGCCTGACACCCAGTCAGCGACCTTTACCTAAAAGTGTTGAATGGATAGAAGCCATTCTTAGTGGGACACCTGAGATCCCAGCTAGTAAGTTCTGTCCGAGCCCACGCATGCGTCCTGGGTCCCTGGTTGACCTCTCGAGTTGGGTCAGGAATGTCCCTTCACCCCACCCATCTAATCACAGAGCAAGGGTCTTTCTCAGGGTCCCTGTACGAGGCGGTGGGAAAAGCACATAAAATGCCCTGCAGAGGTTTACGAGGCAGTCCGTTCCTCGGCAATGCCCCCAGATAAGAGACCATTAACGTGAAGGAAGACTCTTGGGGTCTCCTCTGGAGATGTGGCTTCTGGAGAGAAGGGAGCCTCCCTGTCCCTCCTCCCAGACCCGTCTCCCCCGCCCCCTATCCTGTTCCCAGGGGCCCTGCACCCATTACTGGCGGAATGGACGTTCACTGAGCCCTGGCCGGGGGCTGGGCCAGCCAGGCCCTGGGAACTCAGAGAAGATAAGGCGCTCCCTGCTGCTTCTTGTGACCCAGGAGCCTGGCAGACCTGCTTTGGGAACTTGATAAGCATTGTGATAGTAGCAGAACCTAAGAACACCCTTGGAAAAAGTGCATATGGAAATATCCAGAACAGTGTGCACATCACAGGCATGCAGCTTGACGGACTTTTTTTGAAATACACGCAGCCCTGACCAGCCCCTGCAGCCCCAGCTGTGCCCTTCCAGCTGTGCCTCCCACTCTTTGGGCTCCTGATTAGGCTTATCAGGCCAGGTTCAGCGGGGGAGGCAGAACTGCCTAAGTGATGTGGGGCAACACATTTATTACGGGGATTAGACCCTTCAGGACTGTGGGAGGAGCCAAGGCCCTCCCCTGGCTTCCAGAAGCACTGAGCAGTGGCTGAGTGTGGCTGGCAGGAAAACCCGGAACGCAGGCTCGCACCTGGTCTGCTGGATTGGAACCCGCCAGGGGAGCCCACGGAGAAGCCCTTGGACAGCTGCCTCTACAACTGGTGGCCCAGAGGCTGCTATTGGTCAGTGACGCCGGCAGGAGGGAAGAGCTCTGGGCCATTTCTTATTAGGGCAGCTGCTGGGGCCGCTGCTCCACTTCTCCCCTTCAGATCCAGGGCACGCCCCTCTTTCCGCCAGCCCCACCCTGAGACCACGCAGGGAGAAGTGGCTCCAGCTCAGCTGGGCCCACGCAGCCCAGCACCCACATGGGAGCCGATCAGGAGCACCTGTGTGAGCAGGTGTCTGTGCCAGCTTTTCACTCAGCTCTGTGAGTGGCATTCACCCTGTTGCTATGTGTAGCAAGAGTTGCTCATTCTCATGTTTGCATAATATTCCATTGTATAACTATCCCATAATTTATGTATTCAATGGTTGAAAGGCATTTAAGTAGTTTCTAGTCATTCGCTATTACAAATAGTGCTTCCCGAATATTATGGTGCGTGTCTCACGGGGCACATACCGACACATCGTACTTGGAACCTCTGGGTCAGAGGCTAGGCTCATATGTACATGAGCTTCAGTAGATACACTCCGTTTCCCAAAGTGGTTGCACTACTTTCTTATTCTCAGTGTTTCTTGTCCTTATTTGGTTTATGTCTTGGGTCCAGGCTTATGCCAGCTCCCTCTGGGCTGTGGTAGGGGCTGCGCACACACAGGAAGAGAAAGAAGAGACCCTGAGTTATATGTAAACTCATTTATTTTATGATTACTTGCTTATTGCCCACCTCTCTCACACGCGCACCCCCACCTCCCACCCCAGATGGTGAGCTGCATGAGATCAGAGATTGTGTGAGCAGAAGGGTGCACCCCACAAAGATGTCCAGCTTCCTCATCCCCAGAACCTGTGAATATGCCACCGCACATGGCAACAGGAGATTAAGGCTGCAGATGGGATCAAGGCTGCCAACCAGCTGATCATTCGACAGGGAGGGCATCCTGGGTTATCCAGGCGGGGTGGGCCCTGTGTCATCGCAGGGTTCTCGAAAGCAGGGGGAGACAGAGAGAGAACAAAAGAGCATGAGAAGGGCTTAAGCTGTCACTGCTGGCTTTGAAGACAGAGGTGGGGGCCACTAGCCAAAGAATGCAGGTGCCTCTAGACGCTGGAAAAGACCAGGAAACGGATTCTCTCCTGGAGCTTCCAGAAGGAACCAGCAGCCCCACTGACACCTTGGCGTTAGCCCAGGGAGGCCTGTGTGGGAGGGCTGGCCTCCCGAGCTGCAAGAGAACGCAGGTGTGCCATTAAAGTCCCCAAATATGTCCCTGGTGTTTGTTACAGCAGCAACAAGGAATGGATTCTGTCTTGTTCCCAGCAATGCCCCCAGGGCCTGGTCCATAATAGAGTCACAGTCAACACTTGCTGAATGAGTAAGTACCTTGAAGGGAACTCCTTGCTGAGAGCCTTTGGTGAGGCAGCTGCTTGATACCCAGTCAGGGTTGCCAGATACAATATAGTTAAAATACAATATGTCCAGGTAAATCTGAATTTCAGATAAACATCAAACCATTTTATAAAAGTATGTCCTGTGCTGCACTACAAAATCATTCACTGATTCGTTGGAATTCAAGTGTATCTGGGTGTCCAGTGCTTAATCAAGCAACCCTATGGAGTCACTTCCCAGGCTGCAAAGTGTGCCCCCAGTTCACAACTGGTCAGGGGAAGACCTGCGGCTGAAGGCAGACAGACCTGTGTGACTCCCTGGACCCCTACTCCTCCCACCCCTTCCAGCGCCTGCGGCTGCCCAGCGGGGCGATGGACAGGAGCAGCCGCATCATCTCCCCGCAGGTCCCCTGCCCCACGCCCTCCTGCTCTAAGGAGGCAGGGTGAAGGGACCCTCTGCTGAGCACCGCCAGGGACCCTGTGGCCCCTGGGGAGTGAATGGCGCCCGGGCTGCCTGGTCCTCCTGGAGGACTGAGAGGGCTGAAGCGGGACCCTCGGCCGGACAGTGAAGGCTCCAAAGACCTTGGCCGCGCGTGTCTTCCTGCCGAGCGGGCATTCCCCTGAGCAGGGGTCTGAGGAAACCTGCTAAGGAAACAGGAGGCAAGGGAAGTCCTTCCTTCGGAGGAGCGCTCCAGGAGGCAGAGCCACCGGGATGCAAACGGGACAGCATCGTGCCGTTCTATTTCGGGGAGAACAGTACAAAAATAGGGTCTGCATGGAATTCTCTCTTCTCCACCCCCCAACCTCCCCGCCCCGGGCGCTGGAGTTAGGAGAGGCGGCTCCTGAGGCCCCAGGACCCCTGGCTTGTGCGACTCTCACAAACACCTCCAGGAAGCGCCTTATCAAGTTCACTCACGTCCACGCACCGGCACACAAAAATAACCTCCGAGAAAAGCCCCAGGATTGGATATTGAACTTGCTTTGGCAAAGGGCGCTCTCTCCCTCATGTTCGTTGGAGGGGACTCCAAACCACCTCAGGTTTTTCAAAAGGAAATGAAAATGCAAGAGATCAAGGGGTTTGCCCAAGGTCACGGAGCACAATGGCGCCTCCCCAAGTCTTCCAGTCTCCAGGCAGTTGCTTGCCCTGAGAAGCTGGTTGGCCTCTCTTTAAACCTTTATATGCAGCGAACATTTAAAGCCCCCCACCCCGCCCAGCCCTCCACCCAGTCCCCCGACCAGGGCATATTCGGAAGTGATGCCCGCTTCAGGTGGGTTTCCGTGCCTGTCAGCTCCACTGCAAGTCTGGCGGGCTCGGTGCTGGAGAAGTGATGTTTGAATCACTCCCCAGTTAAGGAGTGAGGGGTGGGCATTGTCAGGCTTCTGGGAGCAAAAGAGCTAGTGACAGAGTCAAACTGGGAAATTGAAAGAGAGTTGGACAAAGGATTGTTTGAGTTGAGTTGTGGGGACTGTAATGAATTGCGGGTGGGGGGTGGTGGTGGTGGGGGGAGCTGGGGCTAATACCATCTCAGGACATGGCAGAATGACATGAGAGGATGTTCCTGGAGTTGGAGAGGGGCAGCCCCACCGGGGCTGGGAGAGCCAGCTGGGGCCCAGGCACCTGGAAGAATGTGGCAGCCCCACCCCTGAACAGGGTGGAATCCATTATCAAATGCTGTGTGGTAGGGAGGCACGGGGGCGGTCTTGAGGTAGGGATGGGGGGGGGCAGGTTAACCAGGAGAGCTTGCCCCCCCACCCAGTGGCTGACTATAACCTAATCGGCTGACCATCAAGCCTTGCACATCAGATCCCTTCTCCTCGGGAAGAACCAGGAGAAACTAGGGTTCTGTTACCTAGGACTCGATTATGAAGAGCAGATACAACGACGTTTAGCGGGCAAACATCTCATCTGTGAAAGCCAACGCTCCGCTAAGAGTGGTCACTCTGGCTGCTGGGGGGCTTCTGGGCAGAGGCTGCCGGGGCAGGGGGTCTGGAGGCGGCGTGCAGGAGGCTTCCGCTTCCTGAGGGCAGAAGTGGGATGCCTGGCCCAGGCTGCAGCCCCGCCCAGCACACAGCGGGCCCCAGAAATGCCTGTGCAAGGAGGGAAGGCATGCAGGCTGCCACCCTCTTTTCCTCACAAACCTCCTTAAGGTAAAGGAGCCCCACTCGCTGCTTTCAGGATCGCCCAGCTTTGGTTTGAAATGCGGGTCTTCTGTCTGGAAAATTAGTGCTGCCGGGTCAGTGTCCCTGAAACGCATCAGAAGGTCAGTTCTGGGGGAGGGAACAGTTTCCGTGGCCGCACAGCTTTCTCTGCTGTATCCTTGCTCCAGGCTTAGCTGAGTCACTGAGATGTGGGCAGTGACTCACACAGGGGTCAGAGTTCACAGGGGATGGTCCGCCCTGTTTGGGTCCTTTTTATGGAGTCCTCATTCATGGTCGTAAGGGCCCTCCAGGTGGGTGCGGGGGCGGGAGGTGGGGCGCAGGTGGCACCTAACTAAGAAGGAGGTTTCCCAAGAAGAAGGGGGACTATAGACTGACTCCAGGGAGACCTGGGATTCGATCCTGTGATCCTCATGGACTGTGGGGCCCCAGCAAGTGAATTAATTTAAACAGAGTCAAGTGTCTGTGCTCTCTCACCTGTAGGGCTGGTGGGAACATGCAAAGAGACGGTGTTTGTACAGCGCCAGGCCCGTGGCCGGCGTTCAGCAAGTGCTGGGACTGAGACCCTGGTTTCTTATCCGAGAGCTGTCATTCCAATGGAAGATAGCTTTTGTCTGCGAAAATCCCTCCTCCCTTTGTCTCAGCAACATGTGGTCCAACAAAGATATTTCATGTGTTCGTTTCCATCTTCCCAACTAGCCAAAAAGAAAACAGATGCTAGGAAGGGAGCCAAATGCCGTATGATCTGTTCTTCCCCCCCCCCCCCCAAAAGCATTACAGCATCTTCTTTGCAGGGTGATGTAGGGATGGTCTGTGCCATGACATCTCCTCGCTGCCCAACTATGCCAGGAATCCGGTCCCTGTGGAAACCTCTGGGGCTCTGTCCTCAAGGCCAGGCAGCCAGTCCTCCTCCACGTCCAATCACCTGCGATCTTCAGCGACTTTGGACGCATCCCCAGTTGACCGTTCAAACCATTTGTTGCTGGAAGCAGTCCCGTCAGCACACGCTGCAGACTTGTCTGGGGCCTCAGTAACTGCTTCAGTAAGTTTGGGGGTTTTCAAGTCCATACTTTGTCGATGGCTATTAAGAGAATTACGGTAACAAAACCATGTAACACTTACCGGGCAGGGGAGATGCCATGATCCTGAAGGCTTATCCATGGCACTCTGGGCGTGCCGACCTCCTGAGATTTCCCCTGGGAAATTCAACTGCATAATTTGTGGTCATGGGGACCTGCACTTGCGCTCTCTCCAAAACAAAACACAGCAAAATCTAGCGTGGCCATTACATCGGCAATCTGGGGCCATGAATCATTAGAACAACTTGGTTGCTTCTGTTGTCAGTGACCTGGGGTGGTTGTTTGGAGAAAGGAATTGGATTAAACACCGTGAAGACCGTGGGGGGAGCTGGTCAAGCCAGACACGTTTCTGAGGACTTCCTGTCCTCTCCACCCACACCTTCTTGTGTTTTGGTTTCGAGGGAGCACTTTTTGCTTTTTGGTTCACTTGAGTTGTACTAACAATAACCGTAAGAGCTGCAGCAACTTACCATGAACACTTGGGGTAGGGACAGGACGCAAAGGCGTGGAAAAACTCACTAATATGTTGGGGACAGTGAGGGTCACAGTGCTGTCCGGGGCAGCATGTCAGAGACCCGAGGGACTGCGCTGGGAAGGCCTTCTAGGGAACATGGATGTGTGTGTGTGTGTGTGTGTGTTATGCAAAATCATTAATTTTTTTTTACTTTAAGACATTTTATTTTAAAAGAACTTAACACCTTCAGAAGTTACGAAGGAGCACAAAGAATTCTGGTATACCTTTCGCTGAGATTTCCCAAATGCTAACTAACAAGCTGCCATATTTGCTTTGTCTGGTCTGATAAACATGATGTCCCCTTACCTCTAAATATTCCAGTGTATGTTTTCTAGAAACAGGAACACGTTTTTTTACATAACACAATATTAAGAAAATGAGGAATTTATGCTTGATATAGTACTTTCATCTACTTTAGAGAGTGTGTGCAAATGTCACCAATTGTCTCATGAATGTCCTTTATAGACAAAGGTGGAGGAATACACACTCACACGCACACACTCACACACACACTCATGCTCACACACACACTCATGCACACACACGCACACACTCACGCACACACGCGCGCGCACACACACACTCATGCACACTTTTTCTGGATCGAGATCCAATCCAGATCCCAGCTGGCAGCCAGTTGTCCTGTCTCTTTAGTCTCTTCTACTCTGAAACATCCTTGGCCATTTTCAGTCCTTCATGACCATGACATTTTTGAAGACTTTGTTGAAAGGCTCTCAGCTTGGGTTAATCTCATGTTTCCTCGTGGCTAGATTCAGTGTAGAAACTTCTGGCAGAAATAAAGCAGGAGCGATGTGTGTCCTTGTTAGGGCTTCATATCAGGGGCCCATGACGTCCTCTGTCCCATGGCTGGTGACGGTATCTGGTCACTGGGGGAGGGCGGTGCCCCTCCTCTGTAAAGTTACTGAGCCCCCCTTTGTAATGGATAAATCCTCTATGAGAACAGAGAGATACTTTGAGACTATGGAAAATGCTTCTACTCACCATACTCTCTCCTACAAGTCCAGCATCCACTGCTAACTCCTGCCTGACCTAAGTATCAAAGAGTGGCTTCCTCATGGTGATTGATGTCTCATCCTGTCGTTCCTGCTAGAGTTTCTCACTGCGGTTTTATTGCATGAAATAACTTCTCCTTTTCCCTCATGTATGCTATCGGTGTGGATTCATGGTTTCTTTTCATTCTCTGGGTTATAACTCGTTATTACCAGCATTTATCCTGTTGCTCCCATTGTCCTAAGTTTGGCCAGTACGGGCCCCTTCAGGTTGACAAGTCCCCATGATCCATCTGGCTTGTCCTCGTGTCTGTCATGACGAGATGTCCGGGTTCATCCTGAACTTTCCCTGCTCCATCTTGGAATGAGCGGTTCTCCCTCTCCCTCCCGCTTCCCTTTCCACGGTGCTTCCATCCACCACAACCAGCAGTTAAAACATCTGGTTTGTGCCCAGGGACTATCTGTGCTTTCAGGCATCTGCTCAGGTATAAAATGCAAGAGCTCTTCTCAGGAAAGAAACCCTTCAGGGACCAGAAGTTGGAGGATTGAAGAGGAAGCGGAGTGCAGACAGACATCTCACGTCTTTACAGAGAATCCAGTGTGTGGTTTGGGGTCTGTGGAGCATTTTAATATCCAGGGTTCACTTTAGCCTCACCAATTACCTGCCCGCCTTTTGCACCAAGCCCCTGAAGGTCAAGCCAGCTGATGGACACCCTTATTGTTGTAGGCAGTCATTTAACTTGGAGAACAGAGGATTAAAACAACACCGTTCAGGATGAAGCGATGGCAGCTCTAAGTCAGGATAATGCACTGGGATAAGAAAGCTTAATCTCCAGGGAGTGCCCCAAATCCCCGTGGCGTGCTTTCAATACTTTGTTTCGTGTTTGGAAGTCTTGAGCAAAAAGAGGTAGAAACTTCACAAAGACGGGGTTTACCAGTCGGCGATTTAAGCTGCCTGCCACTAGCCCATAGAGTATCTTTGTGCAAACTGAAAAGAGGTGCTTTTTCCCCTGGCAAGTGTGGCCCTGAGCCACGCATGCGCAAGGCTGTGAGTGCAGGGTGGGCTGGCCACTTGCCCCCTCGCCTGGGTGCCGTGTGCTCTGAACAACCTACACAACTGTACGCAGCAGCCCAGGGACCAAGAGAGTCCCGGATGTTTCCTGACTGCCTTTCACAGGGGGTTCTACTGCCAAGGACAAGAAAGGGCAATTGCACGGTTAAATGTCAGCAATTGGTTGTATACACATGTCAATTCCATTAAATCCTTGCCTCATAAATTGCTGTCACCTGGAGAGGCTAACCCCTTGCTTAGGAGAAACTAGGTTAAGAGGCCTCCTGTGGGCACCTTCGCTCTGCATCTCTGAGGTGGTGGCAAGAGGAAAGAAGGGCTCATTCGGAAACCTGCCTGGGGACGTCCTTCTGTGGAAGGTAGATTCTGGAGATGCTGTGGTTACTTAGTGTCCAGGGCCTTGATGAGCTGTAATACAGCAATCGGGGTTGTTCCATTCACATGTCACGAAGGTCTGAGAATGTGGGAGGACGTCTTGGGGGGCAGGGGCGGGCAGAGACAGGCTGTGAGGAGAGGAGGGGGAGAAGAGGGAGAAGCAGCAGCAGCTGGGAGTCCAGGCAAGGGGGTGGCCCCTCCATCTCATGCGTGTCTCATGTTGGCATGTTTACTTTCATTTTACAGAAGCAACTTCCTGTTGTGAACAAATAATTATACCCCAACGTAATCATGTGACAAAGCTCTGTCCTGATCACGTGGGTTGCCTTTGGGTCTTGCCATGGAATGCATTCTTTACATTATGTATATTACCTCACTTAATCGTTGCAGGACTCCTACATTTTTATAGCTAAGGAATGCAGGTGTTAGGACTGGGTACAGATATCTTTAGCAGAAAACAATAAATAACGGTGGTTGTAGCCTTTAGGAGATTATTTTCCTCTTTTATAAACCAAGTTTAGAAAAAGGGAGTCCAGGGTCCGTGGTGGCTCCACAGTTAGCAAGGGCTCAGATTACTTCTGCATTTGGCTCCCCCATCCTTAGCACCTCATGGTTCAAGATGGTTGCTGGAGCTCCAGCCATCATGTTTGCTGAAGGACGGAAAAAGGACATGTACTCCTATCTGTTTATTTCTCAAAGAGCTTCCCCAGATGTTCTACCCAGTAATATTTGCTTACATTTCATTGGTCAATTCTAGCTGCAAGGGAAGCTGGAAAATTACAGTCCTTTTATTAAGTGCATTACCTCCTGAAATAAATAAGGGGCTCTGTTATCAGGCAGGATGTGCCTAGTGCTTATTTCAAAAAACCTCCAAATATCAGAGATGTAATGAAATAAATGTTATTTTGTGCTCACATCACAGTATAACACAGGTTGAGGGATAGGATGGGTGCTGTGGATGTCTGCTCCACCAAGTCACTCAGAGGCCCAGGCTCCTTTTATCTTGTGGCTCCCCCCTCTTTTAGATGCTTGGAGGTAACAAGTGGAGAAAGACAGTGAGGATGGGCCACAGGCGGTTTTTATGGTCCAGACCTGGGGAGGACATTCTCTACTTCTGCTCACATGACATTGCCAGAACCTGGTCACATGGCCACCTCACCGCAGGAGGCTGGGATGTGTAGTCTCTGTGCACACAGAAGGAAGAGGGACTCACGGGCATCAGGAAGCACAGTGGCCGTTGGGTAGACAATGTGCAGTCGGCCAGGCTGCCGCAAGGGAAGCCCTCCACCCATGCAGAACTAGAATGAAAACCCGGGGACCCAGGAAGGAAGAGCCAGCTTCCCTCCGCAGGGGAGAGCCAGAAGCCCAGGACTCCGCTGGATGATGCTCATGGCTCAGTGACATCCCGTCCCCTGTAGCAGGAAGAGGCCCCTCCCCGGAAACACGGGGACCGAGCCAGCCTCCCGCCAAACTTCCTCTGAAGGATACAATTAGTGGAGCTCTCCAGACAGGGGCCGAAAAGGACAGCCTCCCCCCATGACCTGAATGGATCATTTGTGGCTCAAATGACAGACAAATGCAATAATTAGGCCTATTTAGTAAAGAGGGGTGAAAGGTCAAACCGGGAGGCCAACCGTCTCCTGTTACCGGCCTGGTGACCAAGTCGGTGATGTTTGTACAATAACCCGACTCTGGCCACCGCCGCCCGGCCGGGCCCGCTGCCGGCCGCTGCCCTGGGGCTCCCGGAGCCGGGGCTTACCCGCCAAGAGCTCGGTTTCCAGGAGCCCGACACCCGGCCGACAGGATTCCAGCCCTCCTCGGAGGGCCGTGTCCCTGACGGGGGCCCTGGGGCTGAGACACCCACACTGGCCGTGGGTTCCGGCTAATGAGACCGAGGTGGCCCATGTCAAGGGAGGGGTCAGGGAACATGGACTCAGCAACCCACCAGGCAGTGGTCTGGGCCCTGCACTCTGAGTTCCCAGTTTATCTCTTTCTTCTCCTCCTCCTCCTCCATCTTCTTCTTCTTCTTCTTCCTAAAAATCTGACTATCTTTTATTTTAACCCAAAGCAGATGATTCGGCAGTTTCTCAGCCTTTCACAGCTCCTTGCCTGGGAGGGTTTTCTGAGGGGTGAGAAGGGCAAGGGGTGAGCCCCAGACTGGGGCTCAGGCCTTGGACCCCCTGGAGCAGGCAGATGCATGGATGGTGCATGGTCGTGAGGGAACAACAAGCATGTGGGTGCTGGCTACAGGCCTCCCCTCCCGCTCCCTCCTCCTGCTCTCCTTCCCATACCCCCTCCCATCCCCCTCTGCTTTGTCCTGGTAAAGACAGAGGAACTGGCATCCTTTCAGGTGGCAAAGCCAGCACTGTCCCTTGAGCCTTTGCCTCCTGCCACTTCCCCCGTCCCTCTAGCAGGTCTCAGAGAAGGACAGATCCTCAACAAACACCTTCAAACACCTGGAAAAGTGGAACGTTCCTTTGCAGCCTGCACTGGGCATCTCAGTCCAGAGGACAGGAAACTGAGAGCAACTCTATCCCTCACAAGCCCCCTCCTCTCCTTCGGTCTCCATTTACATGAGGAGGGGAGGGGATTCTGGTTGGTTTCACCTCCAAAAATCACTGATGAACTCATGTTGAATAGGATGAGGGGCTCATGACTCCAGGGTCTGACAGGTATCAGTGGGTGTTAGTGAGAAGCGCCCCGGGACTCAGTTTTCCCATCTGTGAAATAGGGATGAATGCAGAGCTCATGTCACAGGGTTGACATCAGGACCAAAGGCAGGTGGTGCCTAGGTTGTGGTGGGTTGCTCCATTTTTTTTTTATGATCATGCAAAGCCCTCACAGGGAAGACCCTTATAAACTCCCTACCTTTCTCCCCCCTTTCCTACCTGGTTGTTCCTGCTTTAAAAAATGGATTCACTATGGAGGAGGCAGAGGTGGGGAGTCCTGTCCTTGAGAAAGGCTTCCTCTGGCCCGGTCACTCAGGAAAAACGACCGTCCCAACATTCTGTCCCTTTGGGCCTGGCAGCAGCCAGGAGGCCGAAGGCGCCAGGCCAGAGCCGGTCTCCACCCAAATTTGGCAGGTTCTGCATCTGAACTCGTGGAGGTTGGGGTAGGGGGAGGTGGCAGTTCATTTGCTCTTAGACAAACACGACTTCCTGGTTCATGGAGCAGAAAGATTAAAAGTATATATATTTTAAAAGCTTCACTCTCTTTCCTGCCTGCCGCATCACTTTTGGAGAAGTGACACTGGGGTGAATTAAGGTACAGGGATCAGAACCTGATGGAGCTGGGGTGGGAGTGCCAAGGGGGGCGGGGGGGACACACAGGACATCCTGTCTTGGCCTGTGGGGGATCCAGAGGTGCTGGAAACAGCGATGAGGGACACACGAGACACTTGTCCAAGCTCACTTGGCTGCCTGCCCCCCATCGCCCAGGCAGACTCCCCACGGAGACCCAGAGATCCACAGGGCTGACAGAGCAGATGACCGGCCCCTGACCAGGATGCCTGGCACGGTTCATGCGCCTTTGTTGGAGGGAGAGTGAGAGCGGAAAGAGGCCTGACCTGTTTGTTTGTTTGTTTGTTTGTTTGTTTGTTTGTTTGCGGAGGAGGTTCTTGCCCGCCCTCAAAAGCCCCTGGACTCCAGGCACAAGCCAGTCCCTCAGGAGGGGTTATTTTTGTTTTATTGTGCAAATTAGAGCTCAAGTGTTGAAGCCACCAAAATGGGTATGAAAACACTGCAGATGAGTTGGGCTAAAGGAGAAAAGACAACCTTGTCCAAAAACATGAAATTCAACTCAAGGGGTGCTGAAACCCTCCTCCCGTCGGTGAGGGTTTGGCGTCTCACAGAACGGAACAGTCACCTGAGTAAATATTTCTGTCCTGCTAACTGGCAACCAAACTAGCGGCTTGTTTCCAGGGACTCACCTTTGACCCTGTGTAAAACCACTTCTGAAAGTACCCAGGAGGCCTCGGGTTTGGACTTATTTGGAGCCAGAGATAGGAGGCAGCTGGATATGGGGAGGGCTCAGACCAACACCTGCCTGGGCCACAGGAGCTGGGAGACCTTGGACAAGTAGTTAGCAGTGACCCCCTCATCCAGGGCTTGTCTAGGGGTTCAGAAGAGGAGACCGCAGCTGCCACTCGCTGGCTGCAGTGCACCTGTGCCACTAGGTGTCTAGCTCTATGACTCAGTTACTCTTGCTCACCGCACCATGACATCGGTGCTGCTGCTACCGATGGGCTCATGGCTCTAGGGGTCTGACAGATATCAGTGGGTGTTAGTGAGAAGTGCCCCGGGACTCAGTTTCCCGATCTGTGAAATGGGGATGAATGTAGGGCTCATGTCACAGGGTTGACATCAGGAAACTGAGGCACAGAAAAGGTCATGGCCAAAGGCCACAAAGTAGGTGGTGAAGGCAGGCACCAAACCGCATCCTGACCCGAGGACAGACCGCCATGCAGGAACACAGATGCTCTTATTTCTGTGCCTTGTTGGAACCCTATCAGATGCCAACATGCAACTGCTTTTGACCTACAAAAACGGCAATTTCGTGCAGTCCGGCCTAACAGGAAGCATCCAGTAATGGGAGCCTGCAAGCTGAGCAGGGCGCGTGCTAGTCGCACGCAAACGGCCCAAACATGCTGGGCCAGCTGGTGGCCGGAGTGCGCGTGAGTGCGTGGGCAGGGAGAAGGAAGGAATTACTGCGGATGCCTCAGGAGGACATGCTGACCCTGGGAAAAGAGTGTCCGTTGTAGAGAGAGAGAGAGAAATCGGCTGGGGCTGGGGGACAGAGCCAACTGTTAGGGGGAAGATGTAAAGGACCATCTCATCTTGGGTGTTGCGGGTCCTGTCGTTTTTCAGGGTGAGTTAAGAAATATTCGCACTTCACAGCCAAGCTACACAGTCTGATTCTGGTTCCTGGCACATGACATGAGGGTTGTATTCATACCCAGATCTTTAGAATGTTTAGGAAATGATCTGAATCCCATTTTAAAGATGAGGGAATCGAGAGAGGGAAGAGATATTTGCAGGGCATTAAGCTGCATCTTAAAGCTCCTGATGGCTCATTCCAATGCGTTATAACGTTTTCTTCTCTGCTGTTATCATTTCCTACAGAGGTTTGTTTCCGGCGCAGTCGCTGAAATCAATTAAAAGGCTTAAGCGGGTACCTCACTCTTAACCTATTGCAAATTAGATTTAGTAATAATCTGATTTCAGCCCTCTTGTAGTGGGTAAAAAAGAAAACTCTTTTCTGAGAGATTTTGGTGCCTAATTGGGTTGGTTCTACCATTATTGCATTTTAAAAGTAAAACATGATTTTATAATGAACAGTGAAACCACAGACAAGATGGTGTTGCAATTGGAATCACTCAGATAAGCAAGAAAGTCGTACCAGATGCTCGCAGGCCTGGGATGGGGAGGCAGGGAGCGCGCCCGAAATCCGATTCAGCAGATGTTCTGATGTCTGGGGTTGTCCCAAACATTCCACATTTAAAGGCCTGGCCCGCCCCTCCGTTTTTTACTTGATTTGAAAGGAACATTAGAAACGGGAGGGCATGACTGCTGCGAACTAATCAGAGCCCTTTCCAGCATCCAGCCAGGCCTGCATGTCTCTCTCCCAGCCAGGACCATGCTGGGCCGGTGCTCAGCGGCCATCACCCCCACCCTCCCTCCCGTCTCCTCGCTTTCTGGTTCCCACCCTGGTGCAGACAGAGACTGTCCCCAGTGACCTGGACACGCGTCCTGGCCAGGAAGCGCTTTGTGTGGCAGATGCTCTGCTCCCATCCCTGGCTTGTCCTCCATGATGGATTCCAAGGGGAGGACCATTCCTGAGACCTAGGCGGCTCCTCCTCCCGCTATGAACAGTGCTCACCTGAGGCACTCAGTTCTCTTTGAAAACAGAGAAACACTTGGGGCCGTGATTGCCATGGAAGGTGCCTGCAGCCGGGCAGTAAGCCAAAGTCAGTCAGAGTCTGTGGGGGGGAGGGTGTGCAAAGGAGGGCTTGGGGAGGAGGTGGATTTAAATTGGCCCCAAACGCAGGAATGTCAACCAAATTCCCAATGCCTTTCCTCACCCCTCCCGCCTCTCCCTACATCTATCAGAGTTTTACACCTTAAAGTTTGAACCCTCCAGAAAAGGAAAAAGGAGAGGACTTTAAAATAAATATTTTAAATAGAGTACCTTAAATATATAAATTTGACTTACTGCAGATCAGTCTCAGAAGTATCCAGTATGTGCATTATCAAATGCAACAACGCTAACTAATATTTTATTGAGCCAGCATTTATTGAGCACCTACTGTGTGCTAGACATTGTACTATGTGCTGGGGATAGAGGATAAAACAAATAAAAATCCTTGTCCCCATGGAGCTTTCGGGGTGGGGTGGGGGAATGGGGGATGACAATGAAATAAATAAATAGACAGGACGCCAGGATAGTGATATGTGTTTGGAGAAAAGAGAGAAGTGGGTGGAGGCAGGGGCATGGGTATTTGCAGTTGTAAGCAGGCTGCTCAGAGGCCATTGCCACGTGCCTTGAGATGCCCATTTGACGGGTGTGGGAACCCAGGCTCAGCAGTTAGTTGAATGGGTACCTTGATTTAAATCTGGATTTGCCTGAGGACACACTGTCCAAGCTCTTTGTTATTTATTTATTACTCAGTACATCATGTTTTTTTCTAATCATTTCCCTTGCTTGCTCGTATCATAGCAACCTCCGAGCAGCGGTTATTGTCCCTTTTATGGACGAGGAGATGGGAGCCCAGGAAGTAATTTGCTGATGGCCCCCCAGTGCCGGGCAGCTGGCCAGGGGGTCAGCAGATCTCCCACCAGCTCTGTCCCGCTGGGGCCACCGGGCACATCTGATAGCGGAGGACCCTCACCTCTGGCCAAATCTTTAAAAAGTGGCAGCGTGACCTCTGACATGGTCTGGTCAGCATGAGCCGGCCATAAAGCTGGGAGCGCGCAGATTTCAAGGAAGATTGAGGCGTTTATCACAGGAAACCCTCCGCAATTGCTGTTAGCTTCCACCTCTGCTACCCTGCATGGCCGCAGAGGGGGTTTGATTTGTGCCTCTAGACTCGGGAACAGAGAAGGGGACCAGATCCACCAAGGATCTCCTTCAGATGCACTCATCTGTTTGTTTTGCTGTTTTTGTTGTTTTGATTTAAAAAGAGAAGTGTCAAAGTGAGCCTGTTTGCCTCACTGGAGCCCATCTCTGATGGGCAGGGTTGGCCTGGAGGAAGGTGGGGGTGGCCTTCCCAGAGCCTCCTGTTTTGCAGCATTTTGCAGTGTCATCGTGGCAGGAGGGAGCCTGCAGCTGGCAGGGCTGGTGGGCACTTGACCGTGGGTAGCCTGCAGCTTTGCTCAGAATGGCTCACCAACGCCTAACCCAGCCTCCACTTTAAGAAATTTTCTGGGGGAAGATTCCTTCCTTTTATATATATTCAAGCACACACCCCCATTTTTTAATTAAGAAAGAAATAGATGCTTGCTTTAACAAATTCAACCAATATAGACGGACACAAATAAGAAGTACATGCTTCCTTCCCTCTCCTGTTTCCACACCCTGTAGAACCACTGTTGGCAGACGACGGGCTACATTCAGAATTTCCTTGTGCAGCAGCCTTCCACTTCACTGTGGGGCTGCCTTCCAAGTCCCAGTGGATGCTTGAAACCACGACATATACAGTCAACCCTCGATATTGCAGAACTCGACTGAACAGACTTTGGATTTAGTGGACAACATTTCTGGTCTGTATAGCATATGTGAAAATTGACACCCTGTTAATTTTAGAATGCTTTTGACCAAGATTTGCTTATATTTAAATTAACAAGTTATTTTTTGTTATTAATTCACTGTTTGTTTGTTTTTAATCCTTGCCCGAGAGAGAAAGATGGAAGGGAAGGATGATGGAGAGAGAGAAATGTTGACACGAGAGAGATGCGTTGATTGGTTGCCTCTGGCACGCACCCCTAACAGGGCTGGGGAACCTGCAACTAAGGTGCGTGCTGGTCACTGGGAATCAAACCTGAGACCCTTCAGTCCTTGGGCCAGTGCTCTAACCACTGAACAAACCAGCAGGGCACTTCACTGTTATTTTTAACGCATTTTAGCAAATAGGCCATATTGGAAAAAACACTGCAGTAATTTCGCTGACATAAATAAATACTATATATCTACAACTATGGTCTACATATTTAAATCCAAAAGTCACCGCTCATAAACACTGCTTGGTGAATGATTAGCATGTGATCACACCGCATCGCCATGGTATTGGTTCTGTTGTCACATGGCCTGACTTTCTGCAGCAGCTTTAACGTGTGCTGGCCAACGTTCCCACATGTGCTGAGCCAGGCCCAGCCGGGAGCATTTTTCACTCCAGGTGACTGGTGAATGAATGCATTTACTAGGCCTATTCAGCATAAATTTATTTTGTTAGTTGATCTTTATTGTTGAAAGTATTACAGATATTTGCTTTGTTTTTCTTTTTTTGTTGTTTTCCCCCCATTGACCTCCTCCTCCCCACACCCACCCCTCCCAATCTTTTGCCATACTATTGTCTGTGTCCATGGGCTATACATATCTATACTAATAAAAGGATAATATGTTAATTAGACTGGACATCTTCCAGACAAAGCCACGGCGGCAGGGGCCGAGGCAGAGGTGGGTAGGGGCGATCAGGCAGGGAGTCAGGTGAGCAGTTGGGAGTCAGGCGAGCTATTAGGAGCCAGCGGTCTGGTTTTGCGAGAAAGATGTCCAACTGCCGATTTAGGTCCAATCTCACAGGGGTCCCAGATTGGAGAGGGTGCAGGCTGGGCTGAGGAAACACCCCCCCCCACCCCCGTGCATGAATTTTGTGCTCCGGGCCTCTAGAATGTATATAAATTCTCTGGTTAATCTCCCCCCCTCCCCTCACTTCCCTCTGAAATTCATCAGTTTGTTCATGGTTCTGTGTTTCTGGATCTATTTTGTTCACCAGTTTATTTTGATCATTAGATTCCACATATGAGTGAGATCATGTGATACTTATCTTTCTCTGGCTGGCCTATTTCACTTAGCATAATACTCTCCAGGTCCCTCCGTGCTGTTGCAAATGGTAAGAGTTCCTTCTTCTTCTTCTCCTTCTTCTTCTCCTTCTTCTTCTTCTTCTTCTTCTTCTTCTTCTTCTTCTTCTTCTTCTTCTTCTTTTTTTTT
>NW_006289713.1:4638136-4644814 GCF_000327345.1 Myotis davidii
TTTTGTGGATGGTTTCTTTTGCTATGCAGGAGTTTGTTTTTTTTTTTATCTGTAAACATGCTGCAATGAGAGATATCTGAGATTTTGCTGCCTATGGTTTCTTCTAGGATTTTATGGTTTCATGACTTATATCCATTTTTAGTTTATTCTTGTGTATGGTGTAAGTTGGTGGTCTAGTTTCATTTTTTGCATTTACCTGTCCAATTTTCCCATCATCATTTATTGAAGAGACTATCTTTACTCCATTGTATGCTCTTGCCTTCTTTGTCAAATATTAATTGACCATAATGAATTGGGTTGATTTCTGGGTTCTCTGTTCTATTCCATTGATCTATATTCCTGTTCTTGTGCCCATGCCAAGCTGTTTTGAGTACAGTGGTTTTGTGGAATAACTTGATATCTGGCATTATGATTCCTCCAACTTTGTTCTTCTTTCTCAAGATGGCTGTGGCTATTCAGAATCTTTTTGGTTCCATATAAATTTTTAGAGTATTTGTTCTAGATCTGTGAAATATGCTGTTGATATTTCAAGAGGGATTGCATTGAATCTATAGATTGCTTTGGGACTATGGGCATTTTAATGATGTTGAGTCTACCAAACCATGAACATAGAATTACTGTTCTTTATTTTTTCAATGCCCTGTAGTTTTTCAAGTATAGGTCTTTTACCTCCTTGGTTAAGTTTATTTCTAAGTATCTTAATTTTTTTGTTGCAGTGGTATTTTATAGTTTTTCTCTCTGAGAGTTCATTATTGGTGTATGAAAATGCCATTAATTTCTGAGTGTTAATTTTGTATCCTGCTATATTGCCAAATTCATTTGTTACATCTAGTAGTTTGTGGGGGTTTTTTGGTGAAATCTTTAGGGTTTTCTATATACAATATCATGTCACCTGCAAATAATGAGAGTTTTACTTCCTCCTTTCCAATTTGGATGCCTTTTATTTTTTCTTCTTGATCACTAAGGCTAGTAAGTCCAGTACTATCCATAATATAAAAGCCAAGTGACTGGAACGACGAAATGACCAGAACAACCGGAATGAACAGAATGACCAGAATGACTGGTCCCTATGACACACACTGCAGTGGCCCCCATCAGGGCGGGCCAGCTGGACCTCACCAGTGCATAAATTCATGCACCAGGCCTCTAGTATTGAACAAGAGTGGTGAAAGCAGACATCCTTGTCTTGTTCTTATTCTTAGGGGAAATGGTTTTAGTTTTTGCCCATTGAGTATGATGTTGGCTGTAGGTTTGTCACAGATGGCCTTTATTATGTTGAAGTATGATCCTTCTATCCCCATTTTGCTGAGCGTTTTTATCAAAAAAGGGTGTTGGACCCTAACTGGTTTGGCTCAGTGGATAGGGCATCGGCCTACGGACTCAAGGGCCCCAGGTTCAATTCCAGTCAAGGGCATGTACCTTGGTTGTGGGCACATACCCAGTAGGGAGTGTGCAGGAGGCAGCTGATCGATGTTTCTCTCTCATCAATGTTTCTAACTCTCTATCCCCCTCCCTTCCTCTCTGTAAAAAAATCAATAAAATATATATTTTTTAAAAGGGTGTCGAATGCTTTTTCTGCATCAATTGATATTTATTCCTTTATTTATCTCTTTGGTAACCCATTCATTGATTAATAACATGCGATTTAACCTCCATGTGTTTGAATGTTTCTGAGCGTTTTTATTGTAGTTGATTTCTAACTCTGTGCCATTCTGATCTAAGAAGATGCTCAATATGATTTCAATCTTCTTGAACTTGTAGAGACTTAGTTTGTGTCCTAACATGTGGCCTATCTTTGAAAATTCCCCATGTGCACTTGAGAAGAATATATATTCTGTAGCTTTGGGGTGAAATGTTCTGTAGATGTCAATTAATTCCATCTAATCTAGTGTGTCATTTAGGACTCCTGTTTCCTTGTTGTTGTTTTTGTCTAGAAGATCTAACCAGGGATGTCAGTGGGGTGTTGAAGTCCCCTACTATGATTTTATTGCTGTCAATATTTCCTTTAAAATCCTCCAGAAGATTTTTATATATTTGGATGCTCCTGTGTTGGGTGCATATATTGTTTACCAGAGTTATATCCTCTTGTTGGATCAATCCCTTTAGTATTATGTAGTGACCTTTGTTGTTTCTTGTGATGGATAATAAATCTTTAGGCTATTTTTTTTTGTCTGTGAAGCTCTTTATTTCACCTTTGATTTTTGAATGATAGCCACTCCCTTCTGACCTGACATGTTTCTATTGAGAAATCAGCTGACAATCTTATAGAAGCTCCCTTGTAGGTAACTTTCTGTCTATCTCTTGCGGCCTTTAAAATTCTTTCTTTGTCTTTAATGCTTGCCATATTAATTATTATGTGCCCAGGTGTGGGTCTTTTGTGATTCATCTAGGCTGGGACTCTCTGTTTCCTGAATTTGAGTGACCTTTTCCTTCACCAGGTTAGGAAAATTTTCTCCAAACGGGTTTCTCCATTCTTTGCTTGAATTCTTCTCTTTCTGGTACCTCTATCATGCAAATGTTGTTACTTTTCATGTTGTCCCAAAGCTCCCTTAAGCTCTCCTCCTGCTTTAAAATTTTTTTCCCATTTGCTGCTCTAAATGGGTGTTCAGTATAAATTTAAAATTACAGTAATACATATAGAAAACTTTTCTGTGAAATTAAACTTTTCACACATGCTTAATTTTAATTACACAAACATATCCACATAATTTAAAAACAGGTAAACTATTTGTCTATTTTTTTAACATATGCATTTAGAAAACCTACTTTATTATATAACTTTCAGCTTTAACGGACATCCCCTTGCCCAAATTAGTCTGCTATATCGAGGTTTTACTATACTATGTTCTTTTCCTATAAATACATGCCTAGAATAAAGTTTAATTTATAAATTAGGCACAGTAAGAGATTACCAACAACAACAAATAATAAAACAGAACAATTATAACAATATGAAAGGTTAGTGAATGTGGTCTCTCTCTCTCTCTCTCTCAAAAATATCTCATTGTACTGAACTCATCCTGCTTCTTGTGATGATGTGATATGATACTATGTGATACGCTGTGATTCTTACGTGATGAGGTGAAGTGAGGTGAAGGACGTAGGCTTTGTGGCATAGTGTTTCTGAAAAACACTTTCTCTGAGAATGAGATTCATATAACCAACATAGTTCTCCTTTTCTTTTGGCTGCAAGGAAGCTCAAGCTAAGTTCCATTACTACCTGAAGTCATTAATTCCGCCCTGTCTCTCCTAGCATTATATAGGTGACACCACTTGAGCACCTTCCATGTTGTAACATCAGGGTTGTTTTGTACATGTGTCTACTACTGCCCTAGATTATAAACTTTTTGTAAGCGGATGTTACATCTTTGTACAGTCTCCCTGTATCCAGTGCCCTCAGTGAGGTCCAGTGATGCCTAATGATCTCAGTGGTGCTCAGGGATGTCTGATGTTCCCAAGAATGAATGCCCCCAAATGCCCAGTCATGCCCAGTTAGAAGGGTTCTGTCCACAGCCCCAATGCCAGCCCACTCTGAGCACGCTCCTCCTGCCACAGAGCCAGGAAGGCCCCTGGTCCTGTCCCATGTCATTTCTCCCAGATCTTCTCCTCGAGCGCCACACTTCTCTCTCCCATTCTCTCCTGTTTGGACCCCGCTCATACTGACGGACAGTTGCCATTACTCCAAGCCCTCGTGTTTAGCTCTTGTAAAGCCTTCCTGACAAATTCATTGTTTCTTCCTTAATCATCCCCGTTGCAATTCCCTAAACAACGTCCACCTTGTTGACATCTCAAGGATGTGCAGCCAAGGGCTATACACCGAATTCAGGTGCAGTTTCAACAGCCCCAGATAAGGAGGGGCTGAGGGAGCAGTGCCCCTTCCTGAGCCACGGGGGTCCCTTGGCAGAGTCCACACCAATTAAGCCAAGGGGGAGAAGGCCAACTACCAAAGTAATTTTTACCCATGAAGAGGGCAGTGTGTGTAGCCCTGGCCAGGAAGATGTCACCTGTCCTCAATGTTCAGATACTTTTGTTCAATTGACACATATCCACTATAGGACAGTGAGAGAATAAATGTATACAGAGAGAGAAAGGAGGGAAAACAGCTGTAATGCCAGCCCCAGACACAGCCAGGGCTGGCCCAGTGCCTCCATCCAGTCCAGGGCAGGTGAGCACGGATTCCGGAGTTACCTGCCTGGGCCCCGTCATCGCCTCTCTCTCTGCCTGTATCCTCATTCTGACTGGGGTGCTAATGACAGTACTGCCTGTCATTTCACAGATATGACACATAACTCCAAGGTAACATAGCAAGATCAACAGTGTCTCAAATGCTCCTGGATAAATAAGCTTTTCTCTTTCCAGAGGGCACTCCCATGCATGTGTCATTTAAAAAATTCCATTATACTATTTATAGTGTCTTGCTCAACCTGTTTGTTAAAAGCCTTATGGCAGATTGTGAACTTTTTATTTCAATAAAGACTTTCCCTCAGATTGGCAGATTGTGAACTTTTTATTTCAATAAAGACTTTCCCTCAAATTGCATTTAACAGTATTTAATATTCCGGAGGATGAAATAGCATGTTATTTAACACTTTCCATATTGTTGCTGGATCCCACCTTTGTGGCCAAACCTGAAGGGTTGGTGGCCATCTCTGCAGCCTAACTAGGCCCGCACCTTAATTTGGTTCCGAAGATCGGTGCCTGGAAATAGACATGTGTGAGTGAACACACTGCTGAATCTCCTTCTGGAAGGTTCTACCCACTGGCACACCCCAGCAGTGCAGAAGCACGTCTGTCCCAGGGACAGGTTTTTAAAGCTTCATCTCCCCAGATCATAGGCCCTCACTATTGGCTGAAATTATAACCACGTGGGGATATTTTTAAAAGAAAAATATTTTTTAAGTAACTCCCCAGCTGCTTCTACTGGAATCAGGCCTGGAAACCACCCAAAAGGTGATTTGCTTGCTCGCGCATCTCTTCATCCATGTAGCCATCTTGAGCACTTAGAAAGCCAGACTCTTTCCTGGGTGTTGGGGATACAAGGGAATAGGGCCCTGTGTGCACGGAGTGTACATTCTGGGCTTAGAAACTAGGCCACAAGCTAATAAACATGCAGTATGTTGGGGAAAGAAAAGTCCTGCTGTCTGCAAAACCAGCTGGGATGAGCACTTCTGCTTGGAATCCTGCCTTTTTAAATTTTATTTTATTTTTATTCCTCGGCCAGCCTGAAACAACCAACCTGCAGAGAGGGGTGAACCACGGCTTGGAGGATTAGGCCCTTTGGATCATTTGGGCAAGAGCCTGCCTTTGGGAGAGCCGAAGCCTACCAGCTCCAGGAATAGGGCCCAGGCTGCTTCGGGCGGGGTGGCCCGGCCTGTCACTCTCCCTTCGCTCCTGGTGGCCCTTAGAGGTGAGATGAAAGATGAAGACCTTCCAAGCACAGACACCCCTCTGTCCTTGTCTCTTGGCCACAAAGAGTATTGGTGGTGGGTGAGCCTTTCTGGGGAGCAGCAAAAGGCCATCTGCACCCCCTACAGAGCAGCGAGGCAAGGATGCGCTGACCGGTCCCTCTCTCCTGCCCCTCTCCAGCCCAGTGATTAATTCTTTCTGAGACTGGCCCAGAACCGATGCTGCCAAGCTGAGGCTTAAGGCTTTGTCCGATGGGTGCTTTTCACCACCAACCAACCCACAGCATGAATTACACAGCACATGCGTTAGAGCCACTCACTTATTCATTCATTCATTCATTCACTCATTCACTCATTCCTCTCTTCACTTCTCCACCCTCCAGCTAGCAGGACCAGCACCTCTCTAAGCTCCCTTAGCGTCAGAACTGGGCTAGAACACTGGTGCTTAATAGTAGGTGCTTAATAAGCATATGTTGGTTGTCGAGTGAATCAACTCATCTTGTTTGGGCCCTGAACATTTGTGAAACCTATCCACTTGCCAGGTAGTGGGCTCAGGCTGGGGTTATGTGACTTGGCAGAATGAGTGTGGGGAAAGGAATTAGGATCTGAAACAGGACTGCGCCTGGGCAGGAGCCTGAGGCCTGGCCAGCAGGGCATGGGGATTTGTGGGCCGTCAACATTAGCAAACACTTTGTCCTCATGCAGAAAAACAGGCGCAGTCCTGTTGTGGCTTCCCAGGCTCCTAATTGCACAGTGAAAGCAGGGTCCTGCGGGAATTGGGAGCAGCATAAACCACTTCCAAATAATTTGCATGAAGTTTCCTTTGAGAAAGAAGGCAGCTCGGCTCAGGGGCAAGTTGACCTTGTCTTCAGCTGCAGTGTTCGTTCAGGTGGCCAGGGGCGGGTTAGCGAGGCAAGGCCGGCCTCAGGCTCAGGGGCTCTCCCAGGAGCTGGGCGTGGGCCCTGGGAGTCAGATTCTGATGCCGGCTCTCGGGGTCACACTGGGAGACCCCCAGCGGGGCCTCAGGGGGTTATCTGTAACTTAGGACTTCCTGGGGATCTTTTCTGGGAGGGGACCACCAAAGAGACACCTTTGACTCTCGGCCCTTTTTGGCAGACGGGTAAAAACAGAGCCGAAGGTACAGGATGTTGACTGTTTGAATGAAAACCCAGCATCTGTGACAGAACCAAGGACATGGTTGTGGGAGCTGCCCTAAGGGACACCCACGCTGCCCCCTGTCCCCAGGAGCTCTCAGCATTCTGCCACAGGAATG
>NW_006289713.1:4644883-4662096 GCF_000327345.1 Myotis davidii
GGAACAGGCAAGAGGGCCCGGGAGGGTTTGGGAGGCTGGTTCAGCTGGGAAGCTGGGTTGGGTACAAACGGGACATTCAGCATGAACAGGTCGGGTGCTTAGGGGAGGAGGACAGGGAGGAGAGGAAGAAAGAAGAGAAGGAAGCAGAGAAGGAATGAAAGGAGGGGTGGGAGAGGGACAGTAGGAGGAGGAAGGACCATGAAGATAAAGGAAGAGGAGGAGGAGGAGGAGGAGGCGATGGAGGGAGGAGAAGGGAAGAGAAGCAAAGGAAGGTTGAAATGGGGAAGGAGGGAGGAGAGAGAATGGAACCCAACATACAGCCCCATGAGAACATCTCTGATCAATTTCCCCTGGAATCTCCCGAGAAGCTCACAGATACGTGTATGAGCAACTCCACAAACCCTCCGTTTAACCTGTGAAATGAAGGGGCGGGACTTGGTGTGCCGCCCTTCCTTCCAGCTCCGATGTTCTAGACTTCCATGAAGTCGTCACCGTACTGGGTCATACTCAGGGCCGGCCACACCGATCATATTGTGCCCCCTGTGGGCACTGCATTCGCAGTAAGTGAATAGGATTTCATTACAAGAACAAATCATTATTATTGTGAAATGGAGGGCCGTGGGGCCCGAGCATTATTAAAACCATGCTTCTGAGCCTCCCAGCTCCTGTAGGAGACACGGGTCTCTCCTCCCGGCAGCGAAGGCTGGAGAAACCCGCTTTTAATTACCAGGCGGCATTGACTTAATGTGCCATGGCTGTCTGACCACATTGAAAGGACAAGTCTACTTAAGATATTTAATTTAAAGGGATAGCCTTAATTTCCTCAGTTTCCAGACTTTATGCTAACGTTAACCTGCTAGTTTGCAAATGCATTCTCTCTTTGGTTACTCAAGTCAAACCCTGTTGTCTCCAGGTCCTTCAGGGCCGCTGCCCTCGCTTAGGTTTGTCATCACTGCCGCATCCTCACTGGACACAAATAATAGCTTGCTTCGTGTTTGTATGGCAGTCTCTGGTTTAGATCAGGCGTTCACACACGTGGCCATTAGGAGGCTGGCCGGCCCTGTGTGCCAGGCACAGGAATGTTCTAGATGCGTCACCTCCTGGCATTGACCCAACCACCTCGTAGGCAGGTGCCATGCCATGGCCGCTTGTGGAGGTGAGGCCTGCTCATGCAGCTTGTGAGCAACAGACCCAGGAGCCCTCCCTGTGACTGTCTGCCTCCTGAAGCTGTGCTTTTAAACGTGGTGCCCACCTGGACAGGTGTCATGCCCGGATGCAGCGGGGAACGCAATGACAGCGGGCACTTAGGGCAGATCATGCATTGCCAGCACTGCCCTCGCTCTGAGCCTCTGGGGTGGCCACGGCCGGCATCGTTCAGTCCCCACCTTGAAGATGGCGTGCCCACTTCAGATGAGGTCATGATGTTAGGAAGTGATGGGCCACATGGAGGTCTCTGCACTGAGACCCGGACCCTCGCTCTTGCTCCCCCTCTCTCTAGGTGAGGTGTCATTGTCCTGCCAGTGGGTCCTACTGCTCGGCCTGGCCTGCAGGGGAGGAAATGGGCGCTTGTTCTGGCTGCACAGGCCTGAGGGACAGGACCGGTGCTCCACCGCAGGGCCTGAGGGCTCCAGCGACACACGTGACATCTTTCCCTCAGGCAGCGGGAATCGTCTGAAGGCATGGCGATTTCTCCAGCTCTTCATCGTCATTGCCTCCGCCAAGTAGCTCCTGGGCTATTATATTTCAGGGAAGGAGCTGCCTCTTTTGAATTTTACAACCTTTTTCTGTTAACAGATTTTTATTGATGTTAGAAGAGAAAATACATGGATATGTTTACTTAGAAGAGCCTGATATATTAGGACGGTGACTAAGATCACAGACTCTGGGGCTGAACTGCTGGGTTTGCCCCTTGGGTCCACAGCTCACAAGTCTGGTTACCTGAGACCAACAGTGAGCCTTTCTGGGCCTGTCCCCCTGCACAGTGGGGATGGCAGCACTTCTCCAGCGTGGGTTAGGGCCGCCTGAGGATTGAGTTAGTCTACATACGTGTGAGGTTTATTATTAACTAGAGGCCAGGTGCACGAATTTGTGCATGGATGGGGTCTGGCCGGCCCACCCCGACCGATCGGGGTGAGGGGGGCCGATTGGGGGTGGGGCGGGCCAGGGGATGGGCCGAGGGCAGTTGGCGGGCCGGCCCTGAGCCCTGGTGGAGCTCCCAGTTGAGGGGACAATTTGCATATTAGCCTTTTATTATGTAGGAATAGTTAATCAACAAGTGTACTATTTATGCCAGGAATTTTATTTAAAAAATGAACCCACATACGTTGCTGGTGAGGTTATAAAATGGAACCCTACTTGAGAAAATGCCTTTCAATTCATTTACATCCCCCACTCGTTTGGCCGTCTCAGACGCGTGGATACACAGTAGGTTTTTTTTCCTCCTTTTCTAAATAACTGATTGAATTTATGCTATGAAATTGTAGCATTGATTATTCCCACATCTGCAGTGATGAAACTGCAGTCACATCCGTCTCATCCTTCTTCTCAAAGCCTCCAGCCACAGAGCTTTATTTTCACGTTCTATTTGCATCTCGAGATTTTCCACAAGAACCAACAAAACACTTCATAAGTAAAGTGCCAGGGTGTGCCAGGCGGTTTCCGTGCCTTACTTCCTGTGAGAGTCACAACACTTCTATGAGGCAGACGCCCCATTTTATAGATGAAGAGACTGAGGCTTTCCGGAGTTTGGCGAAGTTCCCAAGGATGCACTTGGCATTTGAACGCTGAAATGCCACGTGACGCTATGAAAGAACGGGATTAAACGCCAAAGGCTGTGAATATCAGAGAAGAACAGGCCGCACTAATGTTTCCTGGAGGAAAAGGAACTGTGTCATTCCCAATTTCATAAAATACCTTATAATTCATTAAACCACGTAGAATAAACAGGGGCGGCTGCTTCTTTCTCCACCCGCTGAAGCCGTGCTTACTCTGTGACTCTTTTAAGGGGGTGAAATACGATTTGCACAACTCCTACAAGTTTCACTTTTTTGGTAACTTCCCTTTGCGATCGATGTCTTCAGTTTCAGAGAGAATTTTATAGTTTCTCAATTTTTTCAAAAACAAACGTTTTCTCTGTTAAATGATGTCAACAAACCAAACAGAAAACCTCAATAAGCTTTTGTTCTTCCCAGAATTACTGATTGAAAGGATCCAGGAATAATTCTGGAGCTGGGTCACAGGGGATCCCATTCATCAGGCGCTGGGGCCGGGGATTCCTAAGGGCTCGGTAAGGCTTCGGGGTTGGGGACGCCAGAGACTCTGTGTGGGCCCTGGGAATGCCTGCTCCCGACACGGCCCACGCTTTCTTTCCTCTTGTTCTCAGTGCAGCTCATGACGCACAGTCGAGTGCAGGCCAGCCCGGTCGCCGGCCCAGGGAGGGACGCCACTCACCACCACCGACCGAGCTCACCAGAGCCAGCAGGACCCACCTCATGTCCCACAAGGAAAGAGGCTGGCCGCTCTCCTTCCTCTGGTCACTATGGGGTCAATACTTGGAATCCACCAGGAAGAAGGTACTTGGGTTAACAAAAAATGTCTAATATTTTTGACCTAATTTCAGGAAATCACGAATAACCATTCCAGAGCAGCCATTCTATTTTTTCCACAGGGAAAGGAAGTTCGCACACTTTAAACATTTTTTTTTTACCATAGAGGAATAGTAAAATAAATTATGGCCCATCCAAAAGATGGCATATTAGACATCCATTAAAATTATATTTATTAGGGACTTTAATGACTTGGGGAAAAGCTTATGAAATATTGACAAGTGAGCACAGCACAGTATAAACTTTTTGATACTGGCTCTAAGGCACGCACACACCTAAAAAAAAAAAAAAAAAAAAAAACACATTGAAAAGAAATTCACTGCCATGTGAATAGTGCTTACTTCTGAGTGGTAAAATTTCACATCAATTTAATTTTCCTTTTTAAACGCTCCTCAATGTTCTCCAAAGAAAGTATTATATTTATAACAGAAACCAGAGAATTATTAATAAAACATTGTCTCTCTCTGAAAGAAAAGATTGTTGAGTCGGGGCACAAAGAGAGAATTCGTAGCGATCATGTTGTAAGTAGGAAGGTTTCAGAAAGATCTTTCAAAGTTAAATCCAACTCTTCAAGTTTTATTTCTACTTTTGAAAAATAGCAGATCCCGTTACACGTGCTTATTTATTTCGCATTTAAGCAGCGGAGGGAAGAATCAGACTCCGGGGTCCATGTCTGCCATGAGACACAGACACGGGGACGATTTCAACTCGGTTCTGAGGAGAGCTCCGCGTGCTCACACGTTTCCTCTTCTCCCCCTTCCCCTCTATGTACTTTGGTGTAAAAGTCCACAGAGGACCAAGATTCACGGCCAGTGTGCGGTGTGGCCCGCAAGGAGAGGAGTGTCCCCATCCAGGCCAATGGCTTCTTGTTTCCCCTAAAAAGTGAGGCAGGTCGATGTGGGCCTGGGGACAGGGTTTCCAGAAAGTATGGAATATGCGATGGCAGGTCAATGCAGACCCGCTCTGCAGGACATTCCAGGACAGAGAGGCAGACCCACAGGGAGCCTGGCTGCAAGGAGACCCTGACCTACCTCTCTGGAGCAGGGGTCCTCGCCCCGACCCCAGAGGAGCCCCTGGCCAGCTCAGATCCCTCTCATCCACGTTTTTCCCCAAACTGGCAAGCCTGGATGGAGGCCCTGGGGTCGGTGCCAAGGCGGGGCGCAGCTTCGCCGAGCTCACGCAAGGGCCCTCTGCCTGAGGATGGAGTAAACAGACTCTCCTTAAAGGTCACTTCTTCAGGCTCTGGCTCCGGCGGCCAGAGGAAGCTGCAATCATTTTTCAGGGCTGTAAATGCCAAAAGAAAAATGCACTGAGTCACAGCTTTCCTCATGCCCCTGGTCAGCCGAGCGCCTGCTCACAAGGCATTTCCTTGCCAAATAAAGCTTCTTTTTTTCCGCCTGAACCCAGAATAGACCTCGAGTAACCTTTGCTCAGGGGTCTTGGGATGCTTTTAAATTTAGTTTGCAAGTTGTGGTGGTTCCCAGCTCGCAGGCCCTCGTCCCAAAGGAAACCTTTTTGCAACACCCTCGTCTTCTCTTTACGTGCCGGACTGAAAGATTTGGGTCCAGGACAGAGCCTTTACATTGAAAGAGATCGCAGGGTGTGCTTTGCTGGGTTGGTTTGGTTCGGTTTGGTTTGAAACACGATGAAAAGGTTTTATTTCTGTGGCCCGATCTTTCTCAGATTAGAAGCAGCCCAGAGCTTAACCTATTACTTGTAGGTACTGAGGACAGAGAAGTACTCAACGAAGCAGAGCCCTGGCTGGCTGCCTCCGCTGGTTGGAGCATCGTCCCACACACCGAAATGAGGCAGGCTTGATTCCTGGTCAGGGCACATACCTCGGTTGTGGGTTCAAGCCTCAGTCCGGGAGCATAACAGAGGCAATGGATTGCTGTGTCTCTCTCTCATCGATGTTTCTCTCTCTCTCTCTCTCTCTCTCTCTCTCTCTCTCTCTCTCTCTCTCTCAAAAATCAATGGAAACATATCCTCAAGTGAGGATTTATTTTTTTTAAAAAGAAAGAAAGCAGAAAGGGCAGCTGAGATGAATTCTAAGGATTGATTTCAGTGAAGCTAAAAAGTGTGCTCTCCAACTAATTGTGCCTTCTCCAAGACATCCATCTTATGGATGAACACGCCCTCCGCTTTTTAAATGCATGCTCCTGGTAGAGCCCAACTATTTAAGTTTAATCGTGTCTTCCCCACTTCCCAAAGCACAGACATCCATCTTGTGGGTGAACATGCCACCTTTTTTTTAAAATGCATATAATCCTGGTAAAGCCCAACTATTTAAGTTTGTTAGACTAATTCATACTAAAGTGTGACTAAAGGCAAGAACCTTTTCCTTAGAGACCTGAGACTAGACACACAGAACATAAAGTTTTGAAGGAAAACTTGAGGCCTATGTGGGCAGCTGGGACACAGGTGGCAGGTGGTCAGGAAGGCAGGGCCAGAGGGGGGACAAATGAGGTCATTGCAAAGAATGCCCATGTTTTGCTTAAGGGCATTTCTGAAGGTAGAAAATCTAATCTCTAAAAGCAGCTCCCAGTGGAAAAAAATAGGGGTGAGATCTTTGGACTAATGTGTGGTTTATGTCAATGAAATTATACTTTAGACATTTTTGCCTTATGTAACTTATGAGCCAGAAGCCAAGGGGCCAGTGACAGCCTGAGTCAAATGGGACATCTTTGAGGCTGGGCCAGCTTCCTTCTCAGTAGCCCAGGGCGCCATCAGGTCTCTGGGCACAAAACCCAAACCCAACGGGTATCTGATGGCGGCCCTAGTTTTCTGGCTAAAGAAAGTGCTGAGGGAGAAGTTATCTACAGTTGGAGACAGTGTTTTCCAATTGCTTACCATTTCCTCTGTGAGCTTTTCAAGTGGCGCGGTTTCCACGTGTTTGAGAAGCAACGCGATTTAACTGCTTGCTCTGCTGCTGTATAGCTGAGTGATGTGCTTAACCTTTTGTATTCCAGGGACCTTGACTGACTGGAACAAAGACGGACACGGTGGGATGTGCTTCCACCGTTGTTGAAGGCTTGTGAGGGTTGGTGGGAGGCTTGGCACCATTGCTGGCGCAGCAGGGCTAGTCCAGGTGCACGGCCTCTTAGGGGTTAACGAGCCGGAGCTGGGCGGGCAGGAGGCCATCTCTGGTGAGCGCCCATCTATGGGAGTGTTTAGCACCAGACACAGAATGATGTCTTTGGACAGAAACAGTTGAGCTGATGAGTATTCAATGGATGGATGGAGGATGTGGGGGAGGGGTTGGCCCTGTGGAATGTTAAAAGACCTTTGCAGCACCGAGATCCAATTTTAAATAACTGCACCGTATCCTGGGGCATCAATGGCTGATGCATATGTGCACAGTAATGTTCTCAAAGAAAACAGAGCAGCCGTGAGCTGCCACCTTCTACCTATAGTCCCGGGAGGTTGAAAGGATTGGGTGATACCCAGTGTGACTGATTCGGGAATGGGAACTGGGACCCGGGTGTAGCTGGTTTGTGGAAGGACAATTGTTAATTCCCTGGTACCTGCTGTTTTGCTCAGACACATCGACAATTTAAGTGTGGCTGCCTTATATTCCAGTGATCCTGCCCTGGAAATCTGTCCCAAGCAAACACTTAGGCATATGTGCAATGGGTGTTCATTGTGGTGTTGTTTATAATATACTAGGGTCCCTCGGCCTGGCCTGCACCCTCTCACAATCCAGGGCCCCTCGGGGGATATCAGAGAGCTAGTTTTGGCTCGATCCCCACAGGCCAGGCCGAGGGATCCCACTGGTGCACGAATCCATGCACTGGGCCTCTAGTATGCATATAAGATCTTTGGTTAATCTCTTTCCACCCTCCCCGCTTCCCCCTTCCCTCTGAGATTCATCAGTCTGTTCCATGTTTGCATGCCTGTGGTTTCCGCTCCTGCATTGAGCATCTGCCCCCTGGTGGTCAGTGTACATCATAGCTACTGGCCAGTTGGCCAGTTGCTTAGGCTTATATATAGAGAGACTAGAGGACTGGTGCACGAATTCACGCACAGGCCGGGGCCAGCTGGGAGGAGGGGCCATGGGCGGTTGGCTGGCCAGCCCCACCCCCTATCGGGATGGGGGAAGGGCTGGCCGGGGGGAGGAGCCGGGGGTGGTTTTGCCCCTGATCAGGGTAGGGGGACCAATTTGGGGCGGGGCTGGTTTGGGGAGGGGCCACAGGCAGCCCCACCCTTGGTCCAACTCCTGGCCGAACTCCCGGTCCAGGAGACAATTTGCATATTAGCCTTTTATTATATAGGATATAGCAAACTTGGAAAAAGTCTAAATGCCACAGCGGGAGGTGTGGAATATTATACAGCTATGTATAGATGATGTAGGCGTCTTTGTTGCATGGAGACACATTTGTGCCATATTGCGCTAAAAAGAAGGCAGGTCAGCAGCAGCAGGTAGGACATGATCACACTTTTGTGAAATGGTACACTTTCATCATTATGGGTAGAATTTGCATAGACAGATGTCTAATGAGATTTTACCAAAAAATCATTTCTGGGTGATGACGTTGGGTGATTCCATTTTCCTTCCCATTTTGATGAACTTTTTTGGCAATTTTTAATAAAAAATTTTTATTAGAGTTTTAGAAGAGTATGTGTGTCCTAGATTTGAAAATACAGATGAAATAGCTGGCTGAGCCCTGCAGAAAACCCCAGCTCTCACATCAAGGCCGCGCCACCAATAAGATGACATTCCAGGACAGGGAGCTTTCAGTGAGGACGGAAGACAGTTGACGGATGGCAGAGCCCGTGGCCTATCTGGGCTGATGGGGTGATAACCCTCACGCGGCCTGGCTGGCCTGGGACCACAGACCCTGCAGGCCCCAGCCTCCCTCAGAAGTAAACAGGAAGCAGAGCCCGCGCTGGGAGCTGGCGGAGGAAGGGCCTTCCCGGCTGCGAGCAGAGGAGACCTGGCCCCTCGCTCCACACGGACTGAAATTCCCAGGAAACAGGCTACAGCGTGGACGCTAGGCTCCTGGCTCCCTAAAGGGGAGGGGCCGAGGGGGCCGTGATGAGACAGCCAGACAGAGGGACAGAGAAGGACAGAGGCTGTCAGAGGGAGAAACAGATGACAGACCCACTTTATTGCAGGGCCCTTTCTCAGGAAATAATGACAGGAACGGGGTTGTAAAAAGGTGAGAACCCTGGAAGCTGCAGATGACGCCCCTCACCGTGGGGACGCCGGCATGAGCGCTCATGGCCGCAGCGAAAAACGGTGCCCCCACCAGCGCAGACTGAGAGGAGGCCGGGCTCTCCCTGTGGGTCCACCCGCTGGGCTCAGGCCGGACACCGGGACACAGAATCCCCCTTGCTCTACTTACCACGTGGGGTTTGAAAGGCCACTGAAGGGCAGCATGGGTGCAAAATCATTTCAAAATTTAAAATGCTGCACCAATGCATGGTATCGCGTTTATATTCCAGATCTACTTTGAGTAAATTAAACTGAATCTTAGGTGACTGTTTTTTTAAAAAAACCACGAAAATCATCTGTCAAAAATGTTCTAAAAAATCTCACAGAAAGTATCTTCTTCCTACAGTTTATTTCATTTTCCATTCATTTGCTCACTTATTTGCAATGAATTATTGAGCTCTTCCTAGGCCCCAGCCCCTGTCCTACCCCAGAGGCTAGAGCAGGAAACAAAAGACCAAAGTCCTGCCTCCACGTGGTTTGTTTTCCACAGAAAACAGCCACCATCAATGGGAAATTTTATAGAACAGGGTCCCCACAAAGCCCGGGCAACCCATGACCACACGGCTGATCCCTCCAGAGCAAATGACCACTGCAGGCTGCCACCTTTGCAGGAGAAGGGAGAGTGAAGGCTTGTGAAAACATGAACCGGGAAACCCAAGGCCCGGAGCTGACTGTAATATCAAGCTCCCAAGTCCGCACAACACATGCCCACGCAGACCCGATCACGTGGGACAGGCGGCACCTCCGGCGGCACCTGATGGGACGAGAGCAGCTCTCCCAGGCAGCATACCGTGTTCGCTTTCTGTGCCCAAGACGAGCAGCTCCAGGGGCTGTTTGTGACATAAGACACGAACCTATCTACATGCTACAGAAATACCTTAAAATAGGACTGATCAGAATAGGCATTTCACAGGGCTTTGCCTTTTTCATCACCACGGTTGCCATGCTATTTTGTATGCAATGAATTCTTTGAACTGATTTTAAATCAACCGGCTGAGAATAACAATCTCCCCTAGAATGACAATCACAAAAGTCAACGAACTCTGAGCCAGGGACTCTTCTCAGTTGCATTTATTAACTCACTCGATCTTCTCAACCATGACTATCCCCATTTTACAGAGGAAGAAACCAACCAAGGCGCACAGAGAGGTGAAGTGATTTGCCCAAGGTCACACAGCTGGCAAGAGGCAAAGGTAGGGTTTGAACCCAGGCCTCCGGGCTCTGTCGTTTGTGCGTGTGACCCCTTTGCCACATGGCCCAGAACGGGGGATGAGGGAGAAGGTGACGCCGAGAGTCACAGCACTTGAAGCTGCTCCGCTGTCAGCTGCGTTCTCATCTCTAAGGAGCCCACACTTTGTGGGGCCCTGTTCCAGCCCCATCGCATTTGCCAAGGGAGGGGGACACCGAGCAACCCACCCCAGATCACAGACCCCGTGAGTGGTGGGGCCCAGGGCTCATCAGGTCTGTGCGACACAATGGCTGTGTCTTTTCATGATGGCTCATCACCTCCATCCAATAACACATAGAAAAACAAAATAGCATCTCTGTGTAAAATAATTGTCTCATATTGATTCCAGGAGTCCTTGGAGAGGAGGAACATTTGGGGAGGGAAAAAAAAAATCTACCTGAAAAAACAAACGAACTTAGCTTTTCTCCCAGAAAGAACCAGTTTCAGAGAACGAACATGAAAATGCTGAGCGTGCTGGGTGTCCCCGAGCGCCGTTACCCCACAGAAATGCCATCTCCCAGGAGAGAATGAATAGGGAGTGTTTACCGGGGGCCTAGCAGGCTGCGCTGGGAGCACGTGCCCTGCACCCAGCAGACCTCCAAGCTTCACCGGGTGCCACCCGGGAGGCTCCGGCTGCGGAGAGTGTCCTCTGCAGCCCCATGATGTCCTGCTCCAAACACAGCTAGTGAAACCGGTCGCTGTGGGGCCAGACGCCTTTCTCCCTGGCCTGCCGTGTGCCAGTGGCCTCTGGATTGCATTAAGCTGCATAAATAACAAGTCTGTTGTCAGATTTCCCCCTGGTGAGGAAAGGGCAGATGGGGAAGCCGGCGGGGCATGACCTTCGTGTTTCTCCGCGGGAGTCAAAACGCCTCCCATGCTGGGGACGCAAGAGGAGGGTCTGTGTTATGCTTGCACTGGGCCCTGACAGGCAAATGTAATTCCTGTGCGCGCTGGAGGGGCGCTGGGATTTGTTTTATAGCCGGCGTTTCACTCTGTCTGTTCAGCCGCCAACATCTGGTGGAAGACGGAAGTCTCAGGCCGAACCTTCCAGGCATGGGCCACTCCCGGGTTCGGGTTCGGGCAGCCCAGCCTCGGGATGGGGCGGCAGAGGCCATGACTCCTGCAGGAGCGGGTCCCGTGAACTGACGCATGTGATCATCAAGGCGCCTGGCACCGAGTAAGTCGTGTCACTGCCCCCTGATCCCAAAGACAAGGGGACGCCACCGTCTGGGAGCGGGCCCCTCCTCTCCCACCCCTGGTCCTGCTGTGGCAGCCACGCAGGAGAGACGCACAGAACCCTGAACCAAGAGTGCAGTGCGCAGAGCTGGCCTTTCCCGGTCCTGACCCTCATCCGCCGCCCCAGGCAGAGGGACAAGCTCTGACGCTCAGCTTCCAGTGTTGCCTTCAGTGTCCTCCTTGGTATTTCTCCACTTTTTAAGCGACTCTGCAATATATTTTAGTTTTTTTAAAAAAAAGAATGGGTGGGTGGGTGAGACATAGGGACAGGCAGGGAGGGAGAAAGGGAGGGAAAATGAAAGGCAGATTCTCTCCACGCCTACCATGTGCAGGGCCCATGCTTCACCTTTTAGAATTCAAGCTTCACAATCCTCCTGGCGATGGGGTTGTTGGGCCCATTTCACAGATGCGTACATTGAGGTTCAGGGAGACTAGGTAACTGGCCTGGATCACACCCTCACGTGGGATGGAGCCAGGATCCCAGCCCAGAAGGTAAGTGGGCGAAGGCTCTGGAATAGAAATAGTAACCATCTCACGCTTCTTAAAGGAATCCCACTGACTTCCTCACTCTTCTCACGAATCATGCCTCCATTCGGTTAAACATCTGTTTGTTCCTCCCTTTATGACTGTGTAAGCCACAGCAGTGCCTGTTTTAGCAAGAAGAAAATGATGTCAGGGTGCCTTCTTACACTAATAATTATTCACTAATAATTCAACACCATCCCAAGGAATGGGTGAGGTGGCAGATGGAACCGTGTCTTTCCTCCCGGCCCAGATGGCAGAGCTGCTCCGCCCTCCGTTTATCCCCACCCAGGAATCAAAGGTTGAGATTCTCTCACAGTAACAGTCACCTCACCGCTGCCACCATGTCTCCAGCTCTCACTGGGGCTTTGCCTGTAGGACCTCATTCAATCCTCAGAGGAACTCTGGGAGTCGGGTATATTCCTTGTGCCCAGTTTCCAGATGTAAAAACTGAGGGCTGATGCAGCTGGCAAAGGCCTCAGAGCAGGGAGCTGGACCTTGAAGATGATTCAGGGTCAAGGATGAACCAATTCTCACTTGATAGTATTTTCAAAGAGTTTCTGATATTGAAATTCAAATGAAGCCCCCACCCTCAGGAGGGCTGCTCTGACCACGGGCTCAGCAGTCACCTACCCAGCCCCCCAGGCATCGCTACCCCATTCTCCTGTCTAGTTGACCTTGTCCTCTCTTCACTGGCTGAGAACCTGTTGTGCTTCTCTGCTCCTTGTCTGCTTCTCCCTCCAGATGACAAGGTTACTGTCCTTGGTGCTCATCATTGTGTCCTCAGACCTGGGCCAGATACCCTCATAGTAGGTGCTCAATAAAAGTGGACTGACTGGTGAAAGGAAACTGACTGTGCAGCAGTGCAAAGTTCAAAGGCTCAGCTCACACCCAGTCGCCCCAGGGGGCTGCTCCAGAGGCGGGACTGATAGTTCCCCATGCCCGGGGCTGGCCTGGGGCTGCCATCGCCTCGCTCTGATCTGCAGAAGTGCAACCTTGAGGAGGCCTTCAAAGCACATCTGCCTATAGATCAAACCTTCTCTCAGCCATGACAGCCTCCCATCGCTCACCTCCCCAAATAAACCTGCGTAATGAAGACAGATGGCCTGGGCAGCCGCCGGCTGTGCTGGGAGCTCAGCAGAGCCTGCAGATGGGGCCATGGCAGCCTGAGGCCACACACCCACCTGGAGCTATGATCTGGGGAGTCCCTGGGATGGAGACTTATCTGCTCGGCCTGCGTCCCCTCCATCATCCTGGAGGCACTGTGTCTATTGGATAAGCCTGGTGAGTCTGATGAGTGGGATCCTTCCACAGCGCGTGCCCGGAGCCAGAACCACTGCAGGCCCCTCAGGGTCTTTATCCGATTGTGTCCTATTGAGGGAGGCATCCAGGACTTGGAAACGGGACTGGACTGAGGAGGGTCAAGACCTCCCCCTGAGAGTGTTGGAAGGGAGGGTGCTGAAGAGTGAGGAGCCGCAGACACTTGGATAGCCACCTTCTCGGCTTCCTGCCCACCTGTGCCAGCAGAAAGGAGGGGTGGGGAGGGCTTCCCTGGAGGGTGGCTCTCTCTGCATATGTGTGTGGGGGGCGGGCAGGGGGCAGCTACAAGCAAGCATCACTCAGAGGCCTCCCTCTCAGTGAGGCTTTCAGGATGCAGCTTCGAGTGTCCTAGGCAGACCCTGGTTTGAAGGTCCTGTGAAGGGAGAGGCCCAGAACTATCTCTGGGCAGGAAGGTGGCTGCCTGCTAAGACTTGGCCAGTGGTCAGGGCACCCATCTGGGTGCGGAGCAGCCTCTCACTGCTCTCCCCAGGCCTCAGGGGAGTGCAGACCCCTTGCCGGAGGGGACATAATAGTAATGGGAGCGTCCAAAGGGTGGATGGCCAATGGGCCTGGAAGGCAGGTGTCTACTAGGTATACTGCCCCCACACCAGCAGCTGCTGTTGGCACCCAGTTCCCAGAAGGGGAAACTGAGGTCTCGATGGTGAATGACGGCCCCTGCTGTCCATGAAGCATGTGACTCAAGGTCCGGCCCCTCTGCCTCCCCGAGCCCCGATTCCAGGAGAGACATGCATGACCTGGTTTGAGGGGTTCTAGCTGGGCCCCTGGAAGAAGCAGGGCCAGCCACAGGTCTACGACATGCGGCGCTTCTAGACACTTCTCCAAACTGCCTTTGGCGCAGAGGAAAGGCACAGGGAGGCAAGGGTGGCCTGTGTGTGCGTGTGGCATCGGCAGGCCTGGCAGGCGGATGCCTGTGTGGTCCAAGGGGGCTTCGTGTGTGTGGTCCGCCACCAGCCCAACGCTGATCATCTGTCCAAAGGCTGCTAACTGCCTGCCCGATGACCAGTCTGTTTACTTTAGTCCTGTCTGCACCAACTGAACTCAGAGCGCTGTCTCCTCCAGCTGGACCTCCTCAGGGGAGAGGGAGAGAGGGAGGGAGATGAGAGAGGAAGAGGGGAGAATGAAGGAGAGAGATGGGAGAGGGAGGGAGGGAGGGAGATGAGAGAGGGAGAGGGGAGATTGAAGGAGAGGGAGGGAGGAAGGGAGAGTCAGAAGAGAATCTGGAAAAAAGAGAAGAAAAGGAAAACGATGTACATGGGAAGCTCTATAATAAATAGGCTAGAAATGGGGTTCCAGATAAAATCAAGGCACCATCGATAGGCCCTTTCACCTCCCTCCTTTCTCCAGCACCTTCCAACCTCCCTCTGTGAGCCTTGCACCCCTATTGTACCCACCCGCACGACACATTTGCTCAGACAGATTCAGGCCATGGAGCATCCGTGTTGACTGTGGCTAAAGCCTTGCTCATGTTCCTAACCACTGACGTAAAACTATGCTTGTCTGGTCTGGACGTGCGTGCACGTGTGCAATGAGCTGGTTGCCGTGGTGTGTGTGTGTGTGCATTCTGCGTAATTGGGTGAAGGAGAGGCCCGTTGGTTTGGGGGTTTGGGTGAGTGTTGGCAGGGGTCTTTGGGCCCTCAGTGTCTGTCACTCCCACGAAGAGATTTCCAGCTTCTATCCACCTCTTGGGAGTCTCAGGAGGTGAGCTGAGTGACCCCGGGAGGTAAACACACAATGTAATATATTGTGGAACGGAATTGATGACCAGCTGGGCGGATTTCATAGCCTCAACGGATGTGTTCTAATGAGTCCCCTCCTTGAATTCTAGTTTATATTTCTCCCAGTTTTACATTTTTCATAGATGATTTGCTCCTTTGAAATACTTATTTCTGTCAAACCACCTCAATATTGTATGTTATGCAGAGGGATGGGAAGAAGAGAGAGAGACAGCGAGAACGGATACTTTTCTGGTTTTTGCTGTTTTGCTGAAACGGAGGTTCTGGTAGGCCTGGCTTCATTGATGTAGATTAGAACCTTGTGTTAAGAGATAAGATCTGCGTGCTATAGAAGAGAATAATCAGATGTCATTCAGGAAAAGGCTCCGTTCTTCAGAGCACTCTATCTTTTGAACCAAAAGGAGCATTGCGGATTGTTTAGCTGAGTCCCATTTACTTCAGTCCTGAGGGTGGGGGCTTTATTTGATTTTCAATATCAGAAACTCTTGGAAAATACTATCAAGTGAGAATTGGTTCATCTGTTACAATGGGTCACAAATGCAGAGTCGGAAATCGGTCCCCCTGCCTCACACCATCCAGCCTTGGGACCCGACATCTCCGTCCTCCAAACCAGGTCAATTATTAAATGTGTAACCTGCAGATAAACAAATAACTCCATTCACAGGCGTGTTTTGAGAGAGGGAACCAGGCACTTTTTAAAACACTGAGGTCAAATTCACAACAGAAAATGAACACTTCAAAGTATACAATTCAGTAGCATTTAGCGCATTCACCAAGTTGTGCCACCACCACCCCTGTCTAGTTCCAAAACATTTTCATCACCCAAAGGAGACCCCATCTCCATTAAGCAGCTTCTTCCCATGCCCCCTCCCCATTCCCATAATTTACCTTTTGTCTCTAAACTTACCTAGAAAGTCAGGTGCTCCTTATCCACCAAATGTGTTCAATGCAACTAGCTTAGTTGGTGGTTTGTTTGTTTTTAATTACAAAGACAGCGCATACTCATGTAGAAAATTTAATCATTTCAAAAAACATAAAGGACATTTTTTTAAATGCCCCCCTCCCAATTTCTGACGCTAAGTAACCCCAGGCAACATTAGGTGGCCCCAGCCCTCCCCGACCCAGACATCTCCTTGTATAAACACTCCAACAGCCTACCTTTTTAAAAGCCTAGTGGAATCGTATTAGACTGCTTGTGTGGAACCTGATTTTTTTAGCCTAACAATATATGTCAGGGACATATTTCCATGTCAACACACACAGTTCTCCCTGATCTTTTATGTCTGCCCAGGGCTCCCTCCTGCAGACGTACAAGTTGGTTTAACCAGCCCCTGGGGATAGGTGATTAGGTACAAGCATCCAGCTTTCATTCAAACGGATTGACTTTCTGGGCTGTGTTAATTGATTGGATTTAGGGGGCTTGCTCAGAGGCGGGAGGGATTGAGGAAGGATTTAAGAATTCCATGGAAGAATGCAGGGCTTACTGACACCACAAATGAGACCTGAGTGACATGCAGACACACCTGCTCAGGGCACCTCTGCAGATGTGGGTAAGGAGCAGACCTGACCAACCTCTAGAGAGGGCTGTCCAAGGGCAGGGAACCTGCCAGCAAGTCCACCTAAGAAGGCGGTGTGGGCCACTATGGCCAGCCTGGGGCAGGACCGGCTGCTGGAGGCTGTTCTGGAGGTGAGCAGTGCTGGGAGTGAGCGAGGAAGCAGGAAGGCTGGGATCACCTCTGGGGTGCTGGCTGACCTGTGAGTGAGTGTGTGTGTGTCAGCCAGAAAAAAAAAAGAGGAATTCCCCTTGATGGGAGGGATGTGTCAGTTTTCCGAAATTCCCTTTAGAATAAATTGCTGCACGTGGAGATTTCCTTGAAGGCTACGCTTTTGTCGAGTTATCTCACATGTGCCCTCTCTCCCCCCCAACCCTTCAAACTCTCTGAGAACCAGTGAAAGGCTCTGTGCCTCCTGGGCCACCCTGCTGGTCCAGGTGAATCCTCCCAGAGCTGCTTCTGACCACTCCGTCACTCACTCACACAGCCATGCGCCCTCCCTTCAGGCGATTTCCCTTTTCCTGTGCATTCTGCCTTCCCAGCTACACTGTAAGTGTAGCCGAGGTTCCGGGACTCTGTAGGGCTTGGCCCGGTGCTCTGCATGGGCGGAGGGGGAGACATCGCCTTAGGCACAAAATTGAAGGGGCTCTGAAAAACTCAGTCAGCAAGGAGCAAGATCATGGGAGAGATCACAGCACTGTAATGGGACGGGTGGACAATGAAGGACTGGAAGTCAAACATCGCTCTGTAGCTGCAAACCCTCAGGGTCTCTGCACTGTC
>NW_006289713.1:4662860-4664651 GCF_000327345.1 Myotis davidii
TTAGGTCGCTCCAAGGCCAGTGACTGCCTGGCTCCACCCCCCGCCCTCCACCCCCATCCCTTCCCCAAGTCAACCCTGTGAGCTCACCTGTAACAGGTGAGCTGGCCTAGCCCTGGCGTCCAACCTGGGGAATCATATGGCTCACCCTGACGCTTAACAAATACAGAGTCTAGGGCCCCAAGCCCGGGCCTATTGGGAGCAGAGCGGCCCAGGAATCTGGATTCCCAGTGTGTGCCTGCCTGTGGCCCTCAGTCCCCTGAGTTCCGGCCCCACTGAACTCCCCTGGCTCCACAGCCAGAGACGGGTAGAGGCACATGCAGCAGGCGCCGATCTGAGATAGCACACAGGGAATACACGGTCTACAAGGCCTGAGGGTTCTGGAGCCCTGGAGAGACGGGGTGGTGAGTCCAGGGGGCCTTCATAGTCCTGTTACAGCCAAGGCTGGGCTGTTCCCAGGTCTCTCCGCTGTCCTCACCAGGCACCACTTGCTCCAGGCCCCACATTGGTGAGCAGGGCCCCGGCCTGCCCCTGGGCAGCTGCAGCCCTGCACAGGCAGTGGGCTTGGGCCGTGCCAGCCAAGGAGGGGGGCAATGCACCTCAGAGGGCGTCATAGGAGCCTAAGTGCTTGCCCGGGCTCCCACTGGGGCAGGTGGGGGTATGGGGGTCATTGTAGCCGCAGGGAAAGCTGGGAGCCTGGAGCACAGGGATCTGGGGCCGCAGGAAACGCCCCAGAAGCTGCCAAGAACTAAAAATGTGAGAGGCTAAGTGGGTAGGGGAGGGGAGGAGGGTGCAGGGAGGGAAGGGGACAGAGGAAGGAGAGGGGGAGGGGGACAGGGAGGGGAAATATCAAATGTTTAAATAAAGCCAGGATACAGGCTCAGGATTGGATGAGGAATGGGGAAGGTCAGATCTTGCCTTGATTTAAAATTCTGTTATTTTGTTTATCATGGACATTTTTGCATTCGTTTTGATTTTTTAAAATCTTGCATTAAAATATTACATATCTTGGTGACCGAGTTTGTGGTGCCCCCTTCAACGTTATACATGAGATTAAGTGCCTCACTCCCCACCTAGTCCAGGCCCTGCTGACATCAGTAGTAGAGTTGGGATGTGAACCACAAACCCGGAACTCCAGGTGCCAGAGCTTTTCTGTGAAACCGTTGGCCCAGAATTGCAACTGCCAGGGAGACCCCTGAATCTCTCCATTACCTCAGCATTGATCTGCCTGGGCACCTTGGGGTTCTCAGGTGAGCAAATGGATAGAGAATGAATTGTGCTCAGGTACCCAAGGTGCAGGATTCCAGAAGCTGCTTAATAATTCTTTCTCTTCAACCCCCACCCCCCACTCTAGCTCCAAAGCTCCTCACAAGATTTAATTAACTGCTTGAGGTTAGTGATCCACTTAAAATGCACCGGCTTCCAATCGCTATCGATGCAGGGGATTGTTAGCCTGGCATAACAATTACTCTATTAAAAATTCATAGCTTAACACTCCTGAACAGAGTTTTATGGAGAGGAGTCGCGTATTAACGGGAAATATACACTTTACCATACATTCATCACACTGTTGATGATGAAACATTTTCCTCTTTTTATTTAGTGTCTGATTTTGTTAAAACAAAGTATTTCCCAAACCCAGATCCTCAGAATCTGGAGAGGGAGAGTTTATAGGGTTCGTGGGAAGGGCCATTTATAAATTGATTTCACTGTTGAGCAAATAATTTTGCCAGTCTTTTTTTTAATGAAATGATAACATTCGTAAGCCAAGAAGCATGCCCCCCTCGCACCCCC
>NW_006289713.1:4664768-4667434 GCF_000327345.1 Myotis davidii
GGCTGTCTTAGTCCTGCCGCAGGAGCCATCAGCCTGCCAGCTTTACTTAAACCAATTGACTGATTCAGTTTAAAATAACAACAGTGGAATTTCTTGGTGGCATTGAGCAGTTTTTGAGCTGAATTTGCCCACCATTAGGACAGATGGAGGACTCAGTGATTGTGACAAGGAGGGGTGGGTGCCCGAGCCCAGCCCAGCCTATAGCTTTGGGCTGACTTAAGTTTCTCAGAGCCTTGGCTTCCTCATGTGGGGACCCTCTTTCCAGAAGGTTCTGATCAGATGGAATGGGACCTGCAGTGCATGTGGCTCAGGGCCTGGTATCCTAGGGAATCAGTGTTTTCTTGCCCTCCTCTTCCTCACGCCCCACCCCGACCCCAATTAGGACAGACTCTGTGCTGAGAGGCAAAGCCATCTCAGGGGCCGGGAAAACTGTCTGCCTGGGACAGAAACCTTCTGCTGGACCGTGATGTGGCTGGGGAGGTTGGGAAACATCCTTTTGAAAAAGTGTTACTTAACAGCACGTATTGATCATCGAGTACCTGCAAGGCGCCGCTAAGCTACTGCAGGAAATCCTAAAGCCGGTCCCATGCAGTCCCTGGAGGTGACTGCGGGAGCCCAGCAGGACCTGAGTGGGGAGGGGGAGCCTCTGGTCTCAGGGGCGTCACTTCTATTAACAGCATCTCCACTTAAGAAGGCGCTAAACCTGACTTTCCAGGTTTCTTAGGGAAAATCTGTAGAAGTAGTTTACAAGAGTAACACATTTTATAGAGTATCTGCAAAATACTCACCAGCACAAAAGGGGGGAAAGAATAACCCCCTAGAGATAACCACTTCTCACATTTCGGTAGTGTTGTGGGCAAGTTGCACACACACACACACACACACACACACACACACACACACACACCCCTTGTGCAGCAGTGTCCCTATTGAGTCCGCATCCAGTAGCATTAGCTGTTGTTATTACTGTTATCTATTTTCTCTGTCCCTCTAAAAACAGGCTGGAAGCGTGCATGTGCCCTCTTGCAACTATTTTCTTTCTTTAATTGCTTGAGCATCTCCCCAGCCCCTCAGTATTTTTCTACGATGTATTTCTTCATGGCCATAGTGTAGAAAATGCTTCAAAACTCTCAGCTGTCCCAATTCCCCTTCCCCACTGCAGAGCCTCTGAGCTGGCGCCTCAGTAGCTGGGCCTCCCCAGAAGAATCAGAGCGGAGGCTTGGGCTTCCCTGCACTTCAGGGCCCCGCACACCGGCTTTGGGGAGGCGGCTAAGATGAGATCCTGCCAGTCCCTGAAGGCAGCTCTCTGCTCTCAGCTCCTGTCCTGCAGAGATGCTGCCGGGAAGGAAGGGACCTAGCAAGGCAGCTGGGACCTGGAGCTGTCCGGTTTGTGCTCAAACCAGAGAAACGGCAAAGGCATTTGGGGAGCTGCCTTCCCCTTCCAATCCCCTTCCAAATGGGACTGTGGCAGATCCAAGCGGTGGGGGGCGGGGGGTGGGGTGAATTCCAGGGGAGCCAGCAGCACTTCCGCCATGCACCAAGCTCCTGAGCCGGTGTAGAAGCAGTAGGGGCTTCGGACCCAACACAGTAAAGACATGGAGATCGAACTCCAGTTCCTGTGTGCATCGCGATCAAATGGTGATGGTTGTAACAACAGCAACAGCGGCACTAACACAACATCACAATTTTTTTTTCAGGTTTTAAACCTTTTTATTTGCATAATTTAAAAATTGTGCATTCCAATAATTAAAATCATTTGAACAAAAAAAAATTGGCACTCTGATGAGCCAGGCAGTGTTCCGCGTGCTCTCACGGGAGCTCACCCAGCTTTACATACACCCTGAGGTGGGGACGTCACCAGCTCTTTGCAGCGGCAGACATGGACTGGAAATGAACTGGATAGGTTCCCTATTGACCCAAGTCGCCCTCAGGGACCCATCCTTGTTTATTTTACATAAAAAAATCATGTTTGCGGCCTTAGTCTTTGTCCCGCAATAGCAAAAACGGTGACTGTCACCCAAGTTTCAAGCCCCGCAGAGAGAAGTGACTTAGAATGAAGGTCCCAGGTGGACCTAGAGAAAGCCACTGCCTGTGCCCCCGGGCTCCTTTCCGAGGAGAGAGCGAGTCAGAGTTACCATTTGGGGCGTCCTACACGCTGTTCTCTCTGGCTGTGGTCCCCTCTGACTGTGGGAGGAACTAACTGGGTGGGGCCGGGGCTGCCCCAGGGCGGCTGAGACCTTTACTGCAGGAGTCTGTGTCCCGTTTCGGGGATGCTCTGTCTGGCCCCTGGCCCTGTGGTCCCAGCAAGCCTGAACCCCCTCCAGTTCTGGAAGTGGGGGGCTCCCGAAGTGCCTGGGGGGCCCAGGATTCACACCTGAAATGGAGCAGGTCCCCACACAGATGGCACCACAACTACAGATACTGCCCCTATCTCTGTGCTCCCCTGTCCTGAGGTTCCCAGAACCAAGGGTAAGAAATGTCCTCAGTGACCAGGTTGATCGTCAGGGGAACAAACCCGAGAGTGTGGACGCTGCTGCCTTCTTTTCTTTCTAAACTGAAACACGAAGTCCCACAAACAGTGCCCCTTCTCCATCTTCCTCCCTTGCCAGGGGCAACACGGGATGAAATGGGCTTATCTGTAATTTAAACTCTTTTTCTTTTCAGGA
>NW_006289713.1:4667521-4668683 GCF_000327345.1 Myotis davidii
GTTCACTTTGATCACCCGCTGCTGCGCTCTCCTTTTCACTGGAAAAGGAGCCGGGGAAGATCTGGCTGCGGACGCGGGTCTATTGGGGGCAGTCGCGACAGCGGTGGCCAGGGCTCCCCAGCCCCGCGAGGCGCAGGGCGCTGAGGACCAGAAATCAGGGAGGGGAGAAGGGCTCTGAGCGGAATGACCCGAGGACCCCAGGATGGAGAACTGCAGGAGTGCCCGGAGGGAGCCCGAGGCGGGAGAAGACGCAGGGGTTGTTGGAGAGGGGCGAGAATTGAGAGGGAAGTTGCTAGAACACCCCAGGAGGGCACCGCCCGTGGAGGGGCACAGGGCGGGGAGGTCCAGAGCGAGGGGAGGTGCACGCCTGGAGGCAGGGGGGGAGGGGAAGGAGGAGGAAGGCAGAGCAGCAGGCTGAGCGGGAGGGAGGCGGCAGTGGGGGCGCCGCTCGGAGACAAGGTGCTTCCAACCCCCTTTGCCCTGTCCTCCTGCGGCAACCGCCTCCCCAGTCCAGCTCCTCGCTCCCAAACCCGGCGGCCACGCTTCCCATCCTGCTGCCGGGGGGCTGAGACCCAACTCGCCCCAGCTCTGCGTGGCGGGGCCTCCCGCACTCTGAGAGCCCCTGTGCCCCACTCCGTGGGCCTAGGAACCTCCTGACAGGAAGCAGGACCTGTGGCCACTGGGTGGGAGCGTGCCGCCCCTGCGCCCCTGTGCTCTGCAGACTGAGCCCAGCCACTCAGCGCCCCCTCCACCCCAAACGCAGCAAGGGGTCCGCAGGGTCCCCAGCTCCTCTACAGCCAAAGGGGGTTGAAGCTGAAGCTGGGAGAAAGGTTAGGCCTCAAGCAGCTGTCGCTCCAGGCCAGTGACTGCCTGGCTCGAACCCCCGCCCTCCACCCCCATCCCTTCCCCAAGTCAACCCTGTGAGCTCACCTGTAACAGGTGAGCTGGCCTAGCCCTGGCGTCCAACCTGGGGAATCATATGGCTCACCCTGACGCTTAACAAATACAGAGTCTAGGGCCCCAAGCGCTCAAGCAGCTGTCGCTCCAGGCCAGTGACTGCCTGGCTCCAACCCCCGCCCTCCACCCCCATCCCTTCCCCAAGTCAACCCTGTGAGCTCAACTGTAACAGGTGAGCTGGCCTAGCCCTGGCGTCCAACCTGGG
>NW_006289713.1:4669501-4670974 GCF_000327345.1 Myotis davidii
AATCTGGCCTCAGTCACAGCTCCCTAAACCCTGAAACTCAGATTCAAACCCTGAAACTCAAGAGTCAGAGAATTTGGTGAGGTGATGCCAGGGCACGCGTGCATGCCCTCCCTGCCCCTGGGAGCTTGACAGTTAGACTCGGGAGTGGGATCTGGGTCAGTTCCAGTCCCGGGCCCTTTTCCACATCACCTCATCCAGGCCCCATGAAGCAGTGGCACAGGATCTCCATTTCTCACGTGGGAATCAGGCATGGGGGCCGAGTTCTACTTGGGCAGCCTCATGGAACATGGAGTTGTCGGACCACCAGAGCCCAGGTCTCAGGGTGAGCCTCACCTCCCCAGGCAGCCTTGCCATATCCAGAGTTTGTGCACCAGGGGCCTCCTGGTCCTATCCCTTAATCTCCTGGAAGCAGTATAGCCACCCCTTTAAAAATGGGCTTGCCGTGGAGACCTTAGGATGCCCAGTTAACTGTTGTATGTTAATTAGCTCTTGGCCAAAGTCAAGGCACCTTGGGAAGAACCCAACACAAGAATATTTCAAGTCAATGACATCATCATTCTGCAGCTTAATGGAACGCAGGCCTGAATTCCCATTGGCCTGTCTGAATGGGTGTGGCACGTTAGGTTCTATGAGATGCTTGGCCAGTGCCAGCAGCTGGACCTATCGGGAAGGGAATCTGGATATCGGAAGGCTCCTGGGGACTTCTTTACCTTGGCTGGAATCCGGACTGAGGTCTGAATCTTAGCATTGCATGGGCTGCCCAGAGGTTCCCAAGGACACTCAGAAGAAACACATGCAGTCATGGGTATTTCCCTTGAAAGGCAGATGCAATACATCACGCCTTTGCTTGGGAAAAGACAGAAGTGAGAATCCAGTACTGAGCGTTTCTTGAAAATGCAGTGCATTTAGCATCAGCCTGGGCTCATGGATGCCCTCAGTGATGGCCAGGCATTTTCATCAGGAGCACACGGGTGATGGGTGTTCCTCCTGCTCTACTTGTTCTTGCTCTGTAGCACATGACCCAAAACGATTGGCTAAAACAACCATATTGATCTGCTCACGGGTCTTTGGGTCAGGAATATAGGAAGGGCTCACTGGGCAGTCTTGCTGGGAGTGTCCCATTTGCTTGTGGTCTGATTTTGGGTGATATGTTCAAGATGGCACACTTTTTACACCTGTCAGTCCATGCTTACTGCCGTCCAGGAACTCAGCCGGGCTGTGGGCTGGAGCTCCCACCGTGGCCCCTCCAGCGTGCTGGTCTCAGTGTTGTTGGACTTACTAATTGGCAGCCAGCTCCTCCCAGAGCCAGCTTTCCAAGAGGACGAGGCAAGAGCTGCTTGGTGTGTCATGGTGCACCACAGAAGCCACACAGATGCACTTGCACTACACCCCACTGAACTCAGTGGTCGCAAAGCCACTGGATTCAAGGGGAGGGGACATAGAGCTGACCTCCAGGCGGAAGAGCGAGGGGAG
>NW_006289713.1:4671020-4672060 GCF_000327345.1 Myotis davidii
CCTACTGCCCTTCTCCTGGGAGGCAGCAGACTCATCCTAGAGGGTCTTCCTAGCACCCATAGAACTGGGAACCGCAGGAATGTGGTGTTTGTAACAGCTTTGGGAATTATTTGATCTATTTACAGACAGGTCCATTGAGGGTCAGGTAGGGCTAGATGCTTGATGGAAGCCACAAACCTAGATAGAGGGGGGGTTGGAGCAGCAGCCCTGAGTCCAAGGTGAGGCCTCAGGTGCTTTAGTGAGTGAAGCAAGGCCTCCGGAATCAATGACTTGGCTGGGATGCGGGGGGAGGGGACTCGGAGGGGAGATTTTGCCAGGTTTATTCAGTCCCAGGCAGGGTGGCCTTGGGCACCTCATTAAACAGCTCCCTGGCAACATACAGTAACATTAGTTGAAGCAAAGATTGATTGCGTACCTACTATGCACCAACATTCTAAGTGTTTTCATGGGTAAAGTCATCTAATCACATTGGATGCGGTGCAATCATTACCATCCCCATTTCCCTGAGGAGGAAACTGAGGCACAAGGAGGTTTAATAGCTTGACCAAGGCCATACAGTCAGCAAGGGGTGGAGCCGGGTGTGGACCCCAAACACTTGTGCTGCAGAAGCGCTGGCCCCACCCCCTTGCTTGGACTGTGAGGACTAATGGAACACAATGTTGGAGCTCACTAAAGGTGAAGGTGAGAAGTGAGCTGTCTGACGCGTCACACAAACACAGCGGGACTTCAGCACCACCTTTGCAGGCTGGTTTCTTTGTGGAATCCTTAGTAGGTTTCTAATAGCAACCAGTTCTCTCCGTACAACCTTGTGCTTGGCAAAGGTGAACCTGTCCTCTGCATAGTTATCTAAAACAAATTAGTGCTGTTCATACCAGTTCCAACTATCGAACACGTATTTTGGGTTCCACAGCAAGAGTGTGGAGGTAGGAGGGCCACAGAGGGTGCAGCTACTCAGCCATACTGTCAGGGCCCTGGGCTTTCTGTCTTTTTGCTCTGCTATTTCCATCCTTGTGTGTATGTGGTGGAGGGTGGGGGGTGGG
>NW_006289713.1:4672211-4681902 GCF_000327345.1 Myotis davidii
GGGAATGGCTGATGGTTGCCAAAGGACTGCTTCATCTCCAGAAACCTGCAATGATGGCCAATGTCCTCACAGCCTTCCTATTTGTGAATGCTCTTGCTAGGGCTCTGCATATATTAACTCATTTACCCCACCCCCACCCCCAACAGCCTATGAGGAAGGAACTGTTTTATACCCAGGGCACTGAAGCCCAGAGAGGATGAGGCACTCTGGAGCCAAAGTTGTGGGACTGGTAAATGGCAGTGCTGAGTATGGAACCCAGGAGTCTGGCTCCGGATAATCGGACCTAACCACTCACGCCGCCACCTCTGCCCAATGGTATTTCAGGCACAAAGAAGGGCAAAGAGAGAGGGTTTCCCAGAGACCCTCATTAAGCCTCATTGGCTAGAGCTGTATCATAGAGCCACCTATTAACTGCAGAGGAACCGGTTGGTCAGCGCACTCGGGCATATTGGGGCTCTGTTAGTAAAGATGGGTGAAGACTATTGGGGACAGCTAGCAAAGGCTGACATTTCTCTTTCTGGGCCTCGTTTTCTCTAAGTTCATTTAATAGAGGAGGATGGAGCCCCGAACTTGGGTCTTCAGAGAGGTGTGGCCTCCACAGAAAGGGGCTGGGGCAGCTTGGTGGCCGGCAGGAACTCCACAGCCCAGGGGCTCAAGTGGCTGTGGCTCAAGACGCAGGCTTAGCCCCGAGCCCACTGTGGTTAGCAACATCAGGTAGCGTCTCCACAACCCCTTCCCTGTGAGCACATGTCACCGGATCCATCTTAACACGGGCCAGGCGGACGCCCCTGGCTGAAGCAGTGGTGCTGGTGGTCAGAGCGGTGTGCTTGCTTGTGCAGTCATTTGCAGCAGGCGATGGTGCTATGTTAGCCAGTCACGCCCTGGCGGCTCAGTGCTCCCCATCAGGAGTCAAATACCCCAACTCCCTCTGCTGGGGTAACTTTGAACATGTGGCTACACTGGTTTTTAGAGCGTCCCCAGCAGGGTTGAGCTCAATGGCCCAACAGTGCTAAGTGGCCCCGTGACCCACCCTCGATTGTCTGCCCTCTGTCCCATTTCCCTTCCCCACTCATCCGCTGATATTTCCTGAGATCATCAGCTAAACAAACTTCTTCACTTGAATCCTTGTCTCTGCATCTCTTGGGAGGGCACCCAAATTAACACAGTCCCCAAGGAATCTGGCTGCCTCTCTCATGCTTGAAGTCTTCCCCAGACCAGCTCTCCGTGTAAGGCGCTGTTTCCTAAGAAGTAAACACAAATGAAGGACCGCAGACTCATGGCGACTTGCACAATTAGGGCTGCCCCATGCGAGACTCAGGGAACAGCCTAGAAACCACTGCCCTGGACATTGCCCAACTGCAGGTCCTTGAGTCGTCGGGAGGATTTGGCTTTTAGCAAAAAAGATACACACACACACACACACACACACACACACACAGCCGTCCCTGAAAGTCAGGCAGGGATTTGTGAGATGAACTTCAGCTGGAGCTGGGAGAGGGGTCTGGATGGGGAGGACCCTGCATGAGAATCAGTCTGGTCTCAGGCAGTGCTCACTGGGTCCTGGGAGCGATGGCGGGCCCGCTCAGCCAGACTGGGTGTCATGATGAGCTGGTGTAGATCTCCTGGAAATTCATGAGCAAGTCTCCGAGTCTGGGCACTGTTGAAGGACATGTGGGCAGTGGATCTCCCATCCTGAGAATGGCAGAGGCAGGATTCACACTCATGGTCTTGGCCCGGAATGTCTGCAGTGAGATAGAAGGACCAGCAGTGGGTTGAGGGCTGTGTTGGGTAGGATTCTATGCTCAAGGTCAACTTAGAAAGGGAAGTTACTGTAATGCATAGCTCAGTAACTAGCCCTAAAGATAGAAAACCAAGCTCAGGAAAAAAAGCAAAACAAAACAACAGGATATGCTGGAGTGTAAGAAACAACAACTATTTGATGGTCTTCACAGGTCACCACTGCGAGGGTTACTGTGCTTTTTAAACATGTGTATGTATAGTCTTTCTTATCCATTTTGCAAGCTTCTTTCTTTGAGGTCTCATGGCCCAAAAAAGGCTGCTGGAGCTCCATCAATTATATCCCCATTCCAGGTAGAAAAGAAAAAAAAAGTGTGGTGATGGGAGGAGGAAGACAAGTCACACTTTACCTTCTGCTAACATCCCAACAATAATGAATGGGTCAAGAATAAATATGATGATGATAATAAATAGAAACCCTTGTGTCAACCTCTTTTCTGAGACCAGGTAGTAAGAACCAAGTGAGATTATAACACTTGATTCCTGCATGTAGAAGTGCGTTGGGTAACTAGTTGCCACACAGCTCTCATTATGCAGGCACTGACCATGACTGGATGCTGGGGGATGTTAAAGGGAGCGAGCTGCTAGTTTCTGTATTTACATTAAATCTACCTTAGCCATTCTCTGTGGCCAGGCTTGCTTTCAAGTTCTTATTGGTGTAATTAAGTGAGGTACTTCGCAAAGAGACACCCCTGTTTACTCTTACACCCCAGGAGGCCCAGGAATCACCTCCTGCAGCCCTGGGAAGGTGTGACAGCCAGATGGGCCCAGGCCCTGCTTCAGGAGTGCAGAACACACCACGCCGTCAAACCCCAGTTTAAGCACCAAATCATCTCAAGTAGAGGTCTGGAGCTTGTTTGTGTTCCCACTGGGACAACGTCACCCCTCGGTGTCTCTGGGACTTGGGGGACTTAGGGACAGGTGAGCGCTGGCGAGCCTGGGGGGGTGAGGGCTTTGTTAGCCATCCATGGGCAACATTCCAAAGTAAATGTTGGGTCTTGGCACTGCCTGGAGCTCACTGCGCATCCTGGGACAGGTAGTTCACCCTCTGGGTGTTAGTGCCCCTGTCTGCAAGGTGGAGGTGATCACAGTTCATAGGTAAGAACTGTTTCCAGCCACTGAATTTTGATCTGTATGAAGCTGTGCAAAAACCAAGTGCAGAATAGAGAAGCTGAAACCCTCAGAGCAAACAGCCTTCTCTCCCCAAGAGGTCTCCCCACTCTGCGCCCGCCCCACCCCCCACCACCATACAGTTTTATTTCCCATCTGAACTCCTCCCCTCCCCCACGCTGCTCCTTCCAGCAGGTCCTTCTAAGCAGGAGCATCAAGAGTCGATTGATCCCAGTTGAGTCCTGTCAACAAAAGGGACAGCCGATGACACTGAGGGTGCGCGGGCCGCCTGAGCAGAGGCTCAAAGAGCTGGCGAAAAGCACTTAAAGCCGGAGTCCCAGCGAGGGTGCGCAGCCGGTGCAGAGCGGGTATCAGAGGAGCTTGTCAGAGCCAGGGAATCGACTCCCCCTGGGGTTTGTACATTTGATTTCCTTGGCTGAGAATCCAGTTCTTGGCTTAACCACAACCTCATGAAATATTAACAATTTCCCCACTGGAGATCTTGTGTGTGTGTGTAAACATAATTTTCTTCTAGAAAATTCTAAGAACGCTGTGGTAATATGGTTTGAGAATATGTTGCTGTGTGCCAGGATCCATGCCAAGCATATTGTGTGAATCGTCATGATACGCCATCAGGTGGGGACTGCTTCACTCCCATTATAGAGATGAGGAAACTGAGGTCAGACAGGGAGCCTGCGGCTCACCGGGGTCACATGGTGGTCAGGAGCCCAGTCACACCCAGACCCAGGGTTCCTGCTGCCCCTTAGTCACAGGAAGGGGTTCCACCAAGAAGGATAGTGCCCAGCCCCGACTCTGGAACTTTCCCTGGGAGTTCTTCCCTGTCAAGGCAGTGCCTGCATCTTCTTCATTATTAAGTGAGCACAGGCCGAGGCTCCCCACATTTCCTTGGCTGGTCCCACTCTCACTGCCGCCTGCCTTTCAGCCCTAGGGAGCGTCAGCCACCTGCATTCTGGGCAGTGCGCCATGCTCCTCTCTCTCACCTCCTTTCGGCTGGCACTGGGGTCTCAGAGCTTTCTCTAGCCTCTTTTCCTTCCCTCAGCATCTATCAGGGGCCCAAGGTCACCACTCACCGGGGCACAGGGTGCCTCGCTGGGTGGTCTCCTGACCACTGTGTACCTGGAAATCTGTGCCAATCGATGTTGTCCATCACCAGATCCTCTGGCTAGAACAGCCGTGGGCAAACTACGGCCCGCGGGCCAGATCCGGCCCGTTTGAAATGAATAAAACTATTGAAATAAAAGACCGTACCCTTTTATGTAATGTTTACTTTGAATTTACATTAGTTCATACAAACACTCCATCCATGCTTTTGTTCCGGCCCTCCGGTCCAGTTTAAGAACCCATTGTGGCCCTTGAGTCAAAAAGTTTGCCCACCCCTGGGCTAGAAGGAACTTCTAAGACTGCAGAATCCATCCTCTCCAGGCAGGAAGAGTCACATGCAATGCTTTTAGGAGGGATTCAGAGTCATATCAGTGGAGATCCCCTTGGGAATGTTTCACAGGTTTGATTGTATTTCATATCTGGATGGATTTCCTTTCCTTCTGTAATCAATCGCAGCCTCAGGGTGAATCCCAGATCTGCCACTGAGTACTGTGTGACCTTGGGCACGTAACCCGCCCTCTCTGGGCCTCATGTCCTCATGTTCAAACGAGACCAATAATAACACCTGCTTCCTGAGATCATTGTGGAGACTGTGCTGGTTCGTGCCCCTGGGCTTAGTGCGGCGCCTGGTACACAGTAAGCACTCAGGGTTTGCTGATGTTTCTTTGTCATCAGCACATATTCGGGGTTTGAGACTCGAGTGCCTCTTTGGAAATGTAAGTGACGCGGTAGTTCTGTAGCTTTCGTGTTCATAGGGTGCAGTTGAGGCATATCTCAATATAAACCCCAGACAGAGTTCCCTTTTGAAAAAGCAAATTACACAGGACACTGTCTTCTTACTGCTCTTCCGTGCTCCGCTTTAGGGAAAATGACACCAAATCAAATCCAACCGAATTTTGCATCCAGCAAACTTAAATACCAGTCACTAAGGAAAACGTGGGACTTTTCTGGCATTAAAATACTGTTGCTCTAAATAAACCCGAGGATATGGGCACCAAGGAGCTATGGTTGAGCTGTAATTCCAGCAGAGGCCGTGAAGGGCTGCTGGCCTGGCGGGGCCACTTTCTCAGCTATGCCTCGGGGGCTCAGCTAGCACCTGGTTTCGACCAAGACCCTGTCTCATGATCCCACAGCAGGAGAACAACCCACTGGCTTTGAACCTCCAGACAGGCTTCTAGAACCAAGCAGGTGCTCGGTGTTTAAGAAGGAGCCGGTGCCTCCGGATGGACACAGAGAGTAACAGCCACAGGTCAGCAGTGGGTGTAGAATGCTGTGAAAGGACAACAGGGCAAGCAGAATCTAGGGGAGCGTTTGCAAACACCCAGGTAGCACAGGTAGGACTCCTGCTTGATGAAACATGTGCCACAACAGTTCAGTGAGGAAGACTGATACCTAGTGATTAACAATCCGTAATATGGCTTCCCCAAGGGTGTCTAAGGCTTTGAGTAAATGCGGCCACCTGCCTGGCACCCAGACCATTTGGCAATCGTCTGAAGGTCATCCATCTGCTTGCCGAGGGTGCCCTGTCCTCCAGCCGGCTCAGCTGTGTGAGGGCCAGGTTTGCCCAGAAGTGTGTGATGAGCAGGGACAGCCTAGGGGCCTGGGACTCGGTCCCGTTTTCAAGTTCCAGACCCCCTGGCCCTCAGGTTCTTCATTTGTAAAATGAAGGTCCCTTTGAGATGAAAAGTGTTGTGACTCCAGAATCTGAGGGCACAGGAGTTGCTGCAGAAGAGGAGGCAAGAAGAGAGGCAATGAGGGGCTTGCCTGGATGGAGACCGCAGCTGTGGTCACAGAACAACAGTAAAGAGTGAGGGGGAGCCCCAGCCGGCCTGGCTCAGGGGGGTGTCATCTCATGCACTTAAAGGTTGCCGGTTCCAGGGATTTGCAGGTTGGAGTCCCAGTAGGGGGCCTGCAGGAGGCAGGGGATTGATGTTTCACTCTCACATCAAAGTTTCTGTCTCTCCCTCTCCCTTCCTCTCTCTCTAAAATCAGATTAAAAAAAAAAAGAGTGAGGGCGAAGAGGATGTTATCACCAAGCCATACCTTCCAAGTCTAAACTTCAGTTGTACAAGAAATATATCTTTAATTCTTTATAACTCAGCCCAACCCCAAGTTTGAGCTTCTGTTCCACTGACTTTCAGTCAATTCTGGGGGCTCCCATTCTCCTTGGCCAGGGCAACATCTAGGAACTACGGGGCTCACATAGTGCTAATTGTAGAGGCAGACACACCTGCCCTTCATGGTCATGTTCACTTCAGTCGCCTCTGAGATGGCCCTCTTTCCTATCCGTTTGTTCCTGTAGGTGTGGTGGCTATTTCCACACCAAGCTTGGGGATCCCCGAAATCCTGTGTGGCCATCTACTGAGCTGCCCGTCAAGGTCAATTCACAGCCCTGTCCCTCTCTGGATCTCCCTGCCTGTAAGATTGTCATGTGCACAATTTAGGAAGACGATTCAGCTTATATAACAGGGACCCAAAGGTCAAAGGTTTATTTCTCTCTTGTGTTAAATACAGGCCACCCAGTTTGAACTTCACCACTAGGTGAAGGGTGTCAGCATTGGGGAGGTCAGGTCGCTGGGAGGCCAGGGAGTTGGAAGGTTCGTCAGTGGGTGCTGGAGATGGGATGAGGAGGAAGACAATGGGACCAAGGTTAAAATACTGTAGGTGATAGTGAAAGGCAGTGGAGCCCATCCATGGTGGTGATCTCCAGTAGCAGTAAGAGATGGTCAAGATGCAAGACCATGGTTAGGAAATGGCAGGGGTGGATAAGGAGGCTGAATAGGCAAGTACTTCTCTTCGTGTGCAACTACTGAACAGGATGAAGCCAGCATTCCCACCGAGGGGGCAAGGGGGGCGGGTTGCCTTCAGGGAAACCATAGAATCAGGAGATGCATAGTTTCATTCTTAAAAATCCCCAACGTTTTTTATTAAGTTCAGGCGTGACCCTCGCTTCTCACACCAGCCCATTCTCGGACAAAGCCCAAAACTGCCTTTGGGGTGAGCTACAAGATGCTCGGCATATTTCCCTGGCTGCACCAATCTCTTAAGCCACATTGCAAACCCTAACTAGGAGAAAAATAAGTGCTGGTTTCCAGATTTCTACAACTTTCCCCCCCCCCCCCCGCCCCCTTGCTCTCTACTGTTGATGACTGGGAGGCCTCGGTTACTGGAAGAGACCTCCTCTGTGTAAACAACGCCGCCGCATTCTGATGTCAGGGCTCGGGGTTTTATAACTTCCAGTTTCTAGTCTCTTCTATGGGACTTTCCACATTCTGCCCCCTTTCCCAAATTTAGTGCGGAAAAATGAATTTGAAATAAGAGGGATTTCGAGCTGAAAGAAAGTACAGAAGAACTCTGAATTATTTGAAAAATTTGGTTCTGTCATAGCATTGATGAAAGACCAGAAGGAAAACGGGTGCAATAAAGGGCTAGAGAAACAATTAATAATGATAAAATAATTGTTGTTATTATGTGGGCCTTACTAATGGACCAGGCACTGTGCTTATTAATTCCTACGTGTGACCCCGGCCAGTCACAACAGTGCTGGGAGCTAGATGCGATTATTATGTCCACATTGCAGATGGGGATATGGGAAACTTGTTTATTTATAGTTGTCCTCATTGATTGATTGACTGAGGTTAATAATCAACTTCTGTGGGGAACTCATAGCTTATACACAAAAAAACTGGGCAGAAACAGATGCGTGGTCCCTGCTACAGGCTGTTTCTGTAACTTACCACACCTAGCAAGCCGGCAAGGCAGTGACCTTGCCGTTCGGCTCTGTGCACCTTTCCTGCTTGGTCCTGGCCTCCGGAGACCTCGGTGGGCTTAGATCTATTCTCTCCTCGTGTTTGTTCTCCTCATCTTGGATGAGGAGATTAAAGGGTTTTTAGCATGTGCTGATGGATTTTCCTTGGGCCACCCAAGCAGTTATAGACCAAAGAAGAATTAAAATGCCTGTCTCCTGAGTGTCCCTTCAGGAGGGGACTGAACGATGGAAAATGACTGTGGAGTGCCAGGTGGAGAAACTCAGGTCAGACGGGTGCTGAGGCCTCCGAGGAAGTGGTCAGAGCCCACGCTTTGAGTCAGCCTCCAGCGGAGAGGTATATCCCAGAACAACATCACGCAAGGCCCTGGTCACGCGGTGAGTGTGCTCAGCCATGACGAGCTGAGGAAGGCGGGGGAAGGTTAGCCAGCCGTAATCCGAGAGTCCCAAGTGGGTGTGAATTTGGCACTGAGGTAAGTGCCCCTGCAGCATGGGGGTTGGAGACAGTGTGGTGCCTGAACCAGGTGAAAAGCAGCAACTTTGAAAGTAGACAGAATTGGGTTCAGGTGTTCCCTCTGGGGAGACTTCTGATTTCTGCCAGGATGGAAGAGTTCCATCCTCCAGGTCCTCCCTCTTATGACCAAAACCCCTGAATATGCGTGACATAAACACGTAAAGGTGTGAAAGGTGGGGCGAAGAAGGCAGGCTGCTTAGGGACCTCCAGGCTCAATGAGTGACTCAGCAATGAGTTCCCCGAGTTTCATTATTGTCTCCCAAATATTCCAGAGAGGGCAGAGGAGAAGACTGGAATCTGGAACCATTAACAGACAAAACATGTTCCAAGAACAGCTTGTTTCCCCTATTCCCTAGAATGAAGTACCAGGAAAAGGGTGGACAAACAGAACAGAAAACCTTTATGACCATACTCACCCCACTCCAGCCAACCAGCACCAGTGGAAATATTCCCTCTCCCCTGCAGTTTCAGAGAGGCTGAGTGGGGAGATCAACTCCTTGCCTCGTCACCCCAATGCCATGGAACTTTGTCATCTTCCCAAATTGTATCCAACCCAACCCAATCTCCCACCCAATGTTACTGGCACTGCTGAGCAGGTACCTAATCTTCCATTTCCCACCCAACAGAAGCAGGTGGTGTGCTGGTCCCCATGCTGGGATTGTAGGAGCTGAACCTCCAGCCAGCCAGCAGGGCGGAGACTAAATGAGGCAGTGGGGGCAGGGCTAGTCGGCACTCCCTCTCCCAGCCAATGCGAGCAAGGCATGGTGCTGAGCCTCCGCACCATGAGTGACAACAAGTGAGGCAGGGCTGGCTGGCACTCTGTTTCCCCTTCCTGGTATCACTGGCATACCGCAGCAAGCTGAACATCCCCTCCCTGTAGACCTACACGCCACACCCAGACAGAGTGACTGCCTGCTGACACAGAAGATCAAACAGGATCCAGACTCTCACAACGTAATCCCCCAGATGTTCAGATACACACAAAACTTGCACATCATCCCAGGTACCAGGATAACCACAACTCGAATGAGAAAAGACAACCAGCAGATACAAAAACTTGAGATGATGTAGACAGATCTGAAAAGGATCATGAACAACATTCAGGAACATACTTGAAACACGTAATGAAATACAACGTTTCAGCAAAGAAATAGAAGACAAAAAAAAGAACAGAAAGGAAATTATAGAACTGAAAAATACAATCACCAAAATAAGAACACTGCACGGGCTCAATAGCAGAATGAATATGAAAGAAGAAAGAACAAGTGAACTTGAAGACAGAACAATAGAAATGATCCAATTTGACCACAAAAGAAAATAGTAAATAAATAAATAAAGCCTCAGGTGGTCATGATAATCAGAGTGCCAGAAGAAGAACAGAA
>NW_006289713.1:4682077-4683782 GCF_000327345.1 Myotis davidii
TTTGAGGAAAAATAGCTGAAATTTTCCAAAATTTGCTACAAGGTGTACATTTAACAGAATAAGAAAGCTGAGCAAAACCCGAACAAACCTACACTAAGACATATCATAATCAAACTTGTGAAAACTAAACGTAAAAAATTCTTGAAAGAGGCTAAAGAGAAATGACAAATTACCTATAGAGGAACACCAATGCCATTAACAGTGGATTCCTCATCTGAAACCATAAAGAGAGAAAGAGAAGCATAATATTTTTCAAATGATGAGGGAAAAGTATTGCCAACCACAAATTGTATATGCAGTGAGACTATTCTTTATGATTCAATGGGAAATAAAGAGATTCTTTGGTAAAAACTAAGAGAATCCATCTCTAGTAGACCTCTAGTAGTTCTCTGAGGACATTCAGACAAGAAAGAAAAATGGAGTAAACATAATAGACTCAACTCATCAGTTTCTTAAATTGTATTTTTTAGTTGAAACAAAAATCATTGCACCATCTGAAATGGGGGCAGGGCTTAATATAGAGAAACAATTGTATTTTTAAAGTAGGAAGGATACAGGGACCTGAAGTAAGTTTTCTAAACTCAATTTCATGGAGTAAAAACTTTCTCTCAGTAGATTGCGATAAGTTATTTCCGTATATTATTGTATTTAGAGCAACTATAAAGAAAGCTATAACAGACATATACTAAAAAACATCGTAAGTAAATCAAAATGGAATCCAAAAAAAATGTGCAAGCATCTTACAAGAGGGCAGGAAAAAAGAAACAGAGGAATGAGAAATGGGTAACAAACAGAGAATAAATAATAAACTGTCAGACCTGAACTGTAACATACTCAAATTTGCTTTAAATATAAATGGTTAAATACAACAATTAATCACAGAAACAGGCAGAGAGGATTGAAAAAAACACAACTGAACTCTGCTGTCCACAGGGAACTCACCCCAAATACAATGACATGGGTAGGTTGAAAGGAAAAGGATGTAAAAAGATACATCATGCAAACAAACATGGGTGTAAAGGAGAAGAGTAGCTACGTTAATATCAGATAAAGTCGCCTTCAGAGCAAAGACAACTAGCAGGGAGGGAGCGCGGCGTCACGTGGGGATAAAGGATCAATCCACCAAATCTTTCCTCTGCCACTTGTCATGTCTATTGACAAACAACATAAACTCTTTGAACCTCAGTTTCTTCATCTCTAAAATGGAGACAATAAGCAACTTATAAAATACTATGAAGATTAAATGCTGAGTACAGATTAGCACATGGTAAAGGCTGAGTAAGTAATAGCTCATCCATTATCTTAAATAATGTGTATCAGCCAGGAATACAGGAACCACACAGCCAGGTGTGTAAGTGATAAAATAAAGACATGACATAAAATTTACCATATTAAGTGTATGATTCAGAGGCATTAGGTATTTCCACACTGTTGTGCAACCAACACCACCATCCATCCCCGGAATGTTGTCATCAGCCAAACTGAAATACAGCAAACACACCAGTTAATTTAACAGTTCGTTTAATATAAAGAATGTTTAGCTATGCCCAATGTGGCCCAGTGGTTAGACCATTGGTCTGCGCACAGAAGGGTCTTGGGTTTGATTTTCAGTCAAAGGCATGTACCTGAGTCGCAGGTTTGATCCCTGGGACTGGCTGGGGTGAGAGCAGTGTGCAACCAATTGATGTGTCTCTCTCACATTGAT
>NW_006289713.1:4684079-4690827 GCF_000327345.1 Myotis davidii
AAATTAACAAAAAATGAATTTTTAGGCTAGTTATTGGGAGACTGAATAGGCCAAAAGGCCACCTGAGACACTGCCGAGGTGGGAACCGCAGGGGACACGGCTACCACCGCTTCTAGGGCTGCTGGGACAAAGGGAGAGGTGGGGTGATGAGAGCCTTGGAGCTAGGAGCGGGGGTGCTGTGGCGATGGGACGCCCGCCCCTGAGGGAACAGGCTGAGCTCTGGTTGGAAGTCCACAATCAAGGCGTCAGCAGCAGGCTGCCTCCCTCTGAAACCTCCGTGACCCTTCCTGCCACTCCAGCTCCTGGGGCCCCAGGCATTTTTGGCTTGTGGCTGACCCACCCCAACCTCTGCCTCTGTCTTTATGTGGCCTCTCCCTGTGTCTGTGTCTGAGTCCAAAAACCACTCAACCCAGCACTGGGGTTTGGAGCTGAGAGATGGTAGTCTAATATCAGCACAGGTATTATTCTGATTATCAGGGAATATAGGCCCACTTCTGCCCACACAAGTCACAGGGACCTTTCAGAGCCTCAGTCTACCCATCTGTAAAATGGGGTGGGGTCTGGATTAGCAAACAGGTGAAGACCAGCTATGTGTGGGTCTCGGTGCCATGTGTGTGGGACATGAGGTAGCAAGGCCCGTGTCCGGTTCTTCCGGTGCTTAAGGTGAATGGTGGGAGCTCAGAACCAGCAGGTGACCGCACGGTAAGGCCGCGGGGGTGTATGGGTAACCGAATTCCTGGGCTAAAGCCCCGGTTGATTTGACCAGGGGAGACGAGGACCGCCCAGCTGGAGTGTGAATGGGCCCATGGGTTTATAGGATGGAGATGCCTTTCTGGAAGCTTTCTGATGGGATTGAGGGATCCCAGGCGGGCACAGAGCTTAGGTATACGATATAAAGTGGTTTTCAAAGAGCCGGGCTGCAGCTTCCATATTCATCTGACCCAGAGTAATGTAAACTGCCTTCTCCACCAGACCTTCGGTTTATTTGTACAGTTTGGGCCATTTCTGTAAATGTTTGACCCATTTGGAAATCCAATCCAAAGGGAAAGCAAATGAAGGCTTTTATTTTGTGATGGAATTCACGGTCTGGGGGGCTGGGGCGGGGGGCACTTTACCTACTGCAACGTATTGAATGCTGCATTCAACAAGCCAGATGAAGAACGGACCCGTTTCGTCTTGTTCTGTCTTGTTTTGAAACATCTCACAACCTAGGGAGAGAGGAAAATGCATGGCTTTGTGAAAGCAAAACCGTGTGAGACTCAGCACTCAGGACCCTGGGCACGTGGTTGCCCAGTGAGTCTCGAATGGAAGGGATGCCCAGAGCCAGAGCCAGGGCACCTAGGCTCAGAGTGGGGTGCCCGGGCGAGCAGCTCCACTGAAGGGGTCATGGCTTCGTGTTCAACACAATGAATCCCTTAGAGGCCACATGCTTTTCTTATACACTGAAGGCAGGCTGCTTGTTAGGAAAAAGATATGCAACTTTCAAATTGAATGTCTAATTGCCACCAACTTCTCTTTTTAAAAAAGTCTATTAATATAGACTTTCATAAAGTAGGACTTGCTAGTGTATTAAAGGGAGAGAGAGAATATGAGCAATATAAGTTGTTTTATAGATAACAAATTCCTGGTCCTTTAATTATGATTACGTTGTTGTTACAGTTTTCTGGGTTTGAAGATACTTTGCAAACAGCAGAAAACTACAAATGAGAAAAAATTAATACATCAGCCAGTTCCCTGCTGGAGAATCCATGGGTGATTTTCCAAACCGGTAACCACTGGTGCAGACAGCCCGGGGCCTGTCCCGATGCCAGTTCTGTGCCCACCAGAGGGGACACGGTCCCGCTTCATGGAGGTGCCACAAAGGACAATGAGCACTCTGGCAGCTCTGAGCCTGGTACTTGGCCCTTGGCCCACCTTCAGGTGGGCAAGAGCCCCTGGGGATCTTGTTAATTTCAGCCTCAGGGCCCCTCTCCCGGAAGTTCTGGTTCCCTGAGCGGGGCCCAGAGCGCATGTGTACCAAGGCCCCAGTGCTGCACCGGCCTCCGTTGCTCTCTGCACTGTGCTTGGCCTGCACGGCTAGAAACGCAGCAGACATCGCTGACGTGAGTAAGATTTCCCAGAAGAGAAGATAGAATTTGTGACCCATCCAGGGTCCGATGGGAAGAGATGGACCCCTCCAAGTGGGAGAATTTCAGGAGGATCTGCTTACAAAGGGGTTTATTATACAGGGGGGTTGGGATGCAGGGGTGCCCGAGGGGAAGGCTAGGAAGCTGAGGTGGTGGCAGTGGAGTTGTCACCCGAGGCCCTAGGGGACAGAGGAAAAGAGCAGTGACAGGACTCAGGAGAGAGAGCATGGAGAGGTGACCACCTGAGAGGAACAGTGACCTTGGATTGAGGGACACGCCAGCCCAAGGTGACGTTCAGAGGGAAAGGACACACCCTCCTCGCCCTGGTCTCCTGGGGTGCCCCGGCTGAGCTCTCTGGGAAGCAGAGGGCAGGAGAACGGGGTGCTCTTCTTAGGCTCACGGGGCAGAGAGAGGGTCCGGAGGGGCCACAGAAGGAGACATCCTAAATTTCCCTAACTTCTCCCCAAATCCACATTCCGCCTATACCCTGCTGTCCAGCACCACCGCCATCTGCCTCAGACCTTCATGGTTTCTTGACTGGTCTATTGTCACACCTTCCGACTGGCCTACCTCCCTCCACCTCGCTCCCTTCCAATCCACCTTCCAGAGGCCCAGGGACCCAAAATCCTGACATCCACACCCAATCACACCACTAGCTTATTAGACGCCCTCCGGGCCCCGCTGCCCGCAGGACAGTCCACCTCCATGCCCAGCCTCCAGGCCTCCTCCAGCGTCCGACTCCCACCTCCCCAGCCTCCTGTCCAGTTGTGCAGACACCGCTCTTGGCGATTTCCCACCTTTGTGCCTTTGACACCTGCTTCTTCCGGTTAAAATTCTTTCCCCTGGTCTCAGAGGGTCCCTATACCTCCTTCAAGATTCTGCTCCAGTGACACCTCCTCCAGGAAGCCTCCAAACTACATCAAGCCTCCTTCCTCTCAGCTCCCACACGATGTCAATCCCTCAGAACCAAGATCGCACATAAACGAAGTCCCTGTAATAACCATGTGTTTGCAGGTAGATGTGGACATTCAAGGTAGGGCCAAGGTTGGGACATCTCTCTTCCCCACATGTCAGGGAGAAATGAGACTTGATCCAACAAATAGCATCTGCATATCAGGTCCTCTGATAACGAAGCTTTCATTACTGATAATCGGTACTCACCATGTGCCAGTGAGGAGTCAGGCATTTAAGCATTGCCTCGGTTTGGTGCCAGGTGGGCACTTGCAGGGGACATCTGCCAGGCTCATCTGCTCACTAAGAATTTTTCTGGATCAGTAAATGCATTTCCTTCAGCCATTTCCCCTCTTAGAACGATCCCAGAGCCTTCCGCCCTGGAGCACGCAGTGTCCTGGGTGACTGACAGCAGGGTGACCCATCGGCTAAGTGTGGAGACTGGGGGGAGTGGGGAGGGAGGGAAGGAGCCGGGGTCCTCAGCCCGAGTCTCCGTCCGACCGAGGGCCCTCGCCAGCAGCGAGACACCCGGGTTGGGTTTGGATGGGGTCCTGATGTGAGGCACAGTGAGGCCTCTATTCTGCTGGAGCTGCAAACCAGCCCGTTCCGGGGCATTCACATTTCAGCGGGGTTTGCGGTCACATCTGAGCTGTTCAATTTCACCTAAATCAGCAGCACGCGGGGTGTCGATCTCAGCCCTGTGGGTTTGGTGACCATCAGTGCCAATTACACGAAATGCCAGGGCTGGAGACTGGGGGAGGGGGAAGGGGCCGGGGTCCTCAGCCCGAGTCTCTGTCCGACCGAGGGCCCTCGCCAGCAGCGAGACACCCGGGTTGGGTTTGGATGGGGTCCTGATGTGAGGCACAGTGAGGCCTCTATTCTGCTGGAGCTGCAAACCAGCCCGTTCCGGGGCATTCACATTTCAGCGGGGTTTGCGGTCACATCTGAGCTGTTCAATTTCACCTAAATCAGCAGCACGCGGGGTGTCGATCTCAGCCCTGTGGGTTTGGTGACCATCAGTGCCAATTACACGAAATGCCAGTTGCCAGGGCACTTCTGCCTTCGCACAGGCCAGCAGAAGGGAAAAAAGGCTGTTCCTAAAGTTAATTGAAACCAAACCGAGACCACATGGCTCCTTTTGGGGGAATTGACCCCGGCCCCTTCCCATCTCCATTTCCTCCCTGGGGTGTCGGAGCTGATCCCACCCAGCACACGTTTTGATTTTTGTACAATTCACCTTTGTTGGATCCAGGGTTGGTTTCTTTGAGTAGCTGCTTGAGCCAACAGCCCATGTAGATACTAGCATTTAACGGGCAAACTGGATCATTTCTCTGCAGCATGAAACGTCTGAGCGGTGCGGATTTTCACCTTTACGGAGGCACTTGTAAGCTCCAGGATTATAAAAAATCAAACCATAATAACTGGTATAAAGAGAGGGGAGGCGAGTGACTGAGGCACGGAGATATCGGGTTACTTCTGAGCCCAGCTGATTTCTAGAACACGTCCAAGCTCCTTGCATGTCCGCGGTGGTGAAATTGATTGTGAATCCATCCACTTGAAGTTCGTCTGGCAAGATTCTGACTTTGGCCCATTATCTGGTGTATCTTTGATTGTTTTTAATTTTTTTTAGCAAAGGCTCGGTTAATAAAAAACAAAAATTAGTGAAGAGTGTAATATTCATTCCTGAAATGTCCATGATGGTGGATTGAGTTTTTTAAAAAATATTTTTTATTGATTTCAGAGAGGAATGGAGGAGAAAGAGATAGAAACATCAATGATGAGAGAGAATCATTGATTGGCTGCCTCCTGCAACCCCCACACTGGGGATTGAGCCTGCAACCCAGGCATGTGCCCTTGACTGGAATCGAACCTGAGACCCTTCAGTCCACAGGCAGATGCTCTTCCCACTGAGCCAAACTGGCTAGGGCATGGGTTGAGTTTTATCTTACCATTATGAGCTGTAATATTTTTGGGGCATCTTTTTAAAAAAGTTTAATTTATTTTAGAGGCAGTTTTACAGTGATACAAACTCAAATATCATAAAGTTCACACATTTAAAGTGTACAATTCAGTGAGTTTTGGTATATGACATATGAACCTTTCTTGTAAAATGTGATAAGATACATATAACATAAAATTTGCAGTTTTGACTGTTTTTAAGTGTACAATTCAGCAGCATGAACCACTCTCACAATGCGGTGCCCCCACTCCCACTATCTATTTCTAAAACTTTTACCCCCAAAATGACATTTTCAAGGAGCCTTTGTTCCCTTCCACAGATGGTGAGACTATCCAGGTGGAAAGTGAAAAAATGTTCTCAGCGTTCCCAAGGTATTAACTCCAAAGTGCAGACACCTGGTTCACTGGCTACTAGAAAGTTCTAGACCAGTGGTTCTCAACCTTGGCTGCACATTAGAATCACCTGGGAATCTTTTTAAATTCACCCCATAACAAAGAAACAGAATTTCCGGAGGATGAGGCCCAGAAATCAGGATTTTAAAAAGATTCCCAGGTGATTCTAATGTGCAGCCAAGGTTGAGAACCATTGTTCTAGAAGAAGAGAATTTGGCTCAGTGTCTCCAACATCAAGAACAGCTGTGGCACATATAAGCACATAGTCAGTATTTGAGAGATTTGTTCTTGGAAATGTCTTAAAATCGGGGTACTGTGTTGGAACCACCAAGGCGAGGTGTGGGATTGTTGGCCTGGGAGGCGGGTGCCTTGGTGGTGCTGTGGGGGGAGGGGACAGGGTCTGGATCTGGTGTCCTGGGGGCACTCAGGACTCCATGCCAATCTCTACCCACGTCCTCCTTTCCATCAGCAACCACAGAGCCCGCATCTGTCATTACACTTGATGATTTTCTGGGATTTTTTTTTAACTTTGGAAGACTTATTTTAATACAGTAAGACATTGCTCAAACCATATTAATAAAAATGCAAAACTGTATTGCTGGTTGGGCTATAGTTTTATTTTTTAAAGCATAGATATGGCCCTAACCTGTTTGGCTCAGTGGATCGAGTGTCAGCCTGCGGACTCAAGGGTCCCGGGTTCGATTCCGGTCAAGGGCATGTACCTCGGTTTCGGGCACATCCCCAGTAGGAGGTGTGCAAGAGGCAGCTGATCAATGTTTCTTTCTCATCGATGTTTCTAACTCTCTATCCTTCTCCCTTCCTCTCTGTTAAAAAAATCAATAAAATATATATTTAAAAAATAAAAAAATAAAAGCATAGATATGTCAGCTGAGGTGACCCCAGGAAATTCTGCTTCTTTTCCTGGCCCCCTAACCCCCCAGCCCCCAACACACACACACACACACACACACATACACACACACACACACCACACACACACACAGGACTCCAGCCATGTGGGCCTCCTGTCTATTCCCCAAGTATCTCAAGCTCACTTCCACTTTGCATTAACCATTCCCCCCTCTTGGAATGGCCTCCCCAAATTTCCTTCTCAGCTTGAATGGTCCCTCCTCTGAGAGGCCTCTCCTGCCCACCCACATCTCCCTCCTTCCTTTTCCTCCAGCTCTTACCCAGACCTGACAATTCCTGGCTCACGTTATTTGTTCATTGCCTTCCCCCACCCCCAATCAGACCGTGAGCTTGTCCTGTTCGCTGCCATAGCTCCAGTGTTTGTTCTTAAATATGTTTTTATAGATTTG
>NW_006289713.1:4690915-4696176 GCF_000327345.1 Myotis davidii
AGCTTCAATCAGTTGCCTCCAGCACCCATGCCCACCAGAGATATTGAACCTGCAACCTGGGTATGTGCTCTGACCAGGATTTGAACTAGCGACCTCTCTGGGACAACACTCAACCAACTGAGCCACACCAGCCAGGGCCATAGCTCCAGTGTTTGGGACACTCCTTGGCATATAGAAGGTGCTCAGCTAATATTTGTGGGCCGTTCTGAAGTTACCCAATGATCAATGGGTGGAGTCCCACCTAAGACTTATCACCTCTTGGCTGTGTTCACTGTCTCCCTCCCTGCCCCTCAGAACCGTTCGTCATCCCTTACCCTATGGGCTGGGCCCCTCGGGGGCAAGATATAACAACGCCCACCCACACCAAGGGGCTCACGGCTAAGGCGACCGGTGGACGGATGTTTGGGCATGTGTACTTCAACAAATCAGCCCATGAAGCAAGCGCCGATGTGGGGGTTCCAGTCCCGCAGGAGCTGGCGAGGGAGTGATTTATTTTGCGGCTGAGCTGCAAACTCTGCAGAGGGTGCCTCTGAGGCCCACTGGCAGCCAGCTCCACTCGGGAAAGGGCCATTCATAAGCCTGTGGCTCCGGCAGTGACAAGATAATTGTCACTGAGCTCCTCACTCTGGCTCCTTCAGGGTTCTTCCCGCCTGGAGGCCTGGAGCCTGGGTGATAGAGAGACCCAGCTTCCAGACGCGCTGTCCCCAGGGACGCAGAGACCCATATCTGGCAGGGCTGGTGCCAGCACTTGACAGAAGGCCGCCTGCCCGGCGGTGGAATCAGAAAGTCTATAAAAAGGATTTGGAGGGGACAGCCCGGCTGGCTATTCAGCACCGGGCGCCCTGGGGCTCACACTGCGCAGGGCAGACCCCTGTGGGGAACGGCACTTCTACGGCCTCATCAGGAAAGAGGAGAAGCCCAAACACCATGCAAACTCCCAGCCTCGGCCAGCGGGCCGTGCTTGGTGGACAGAGGTTCAAGAGGAGCCGTGGGCCCCTGGCGCTCAGCTATGGACGCAGTCTCTCTTGCTAAGGCCCCCTGAGAACTTAGACAGAGGCTGGCCCTGCCTCCCCAGGAACCCTGGCTTCGCTGGGACCAGGGGAGGTGGAAAATCCCACTTATTACGGCATGTGGTTCAGAAAGGGTCGGCTGGAGCTTGCATAATAAGAGTGGGTGAGACCCTCACGGAGAGGCAAGCCCTCGGTCAGGGCCCTTCCTCCTCCGAAGCGTGTCTGCACACACATCACACGCAGGGCGCTGGTTCGGTACGAAGCTGCCTCTTCCCTTCTAGATGCAGGGGCCTCCACACGTAGTAATAATAATAATAATAATAATAATAATAGCACCACCTGCTGATGTTTGTGTATTTTACCTCCTTCTTGAACTCCCACAACATCTCCCATTCAGACACGTTCAGACCCCACCATCAGTAGGCAGGGCAGCGCCCTCGAGGCAGCCGCTCCCACTGTACGCATTCCCAGTCTTTTGCTTCCTCTGTGCTGGCAGGGGCAGCGGGCCGGGCCCTCATCTCAGGGAGCCTGGCTTCTAGAGACACAAACATAAGGTCCCAAACCATGGCCCGTGCGAGGACGCAGAAGTCCTGCCCATGAGATGATATCATAAACAACACTGTCGAAGGGCGTCGGCGGCCCAGATAGTGAGTCTGGGCAGCAAAACAGCTGGAAAAGGGAGTGTCGGCCCCAGGATCCAGGTTTTCCTGCTGGACGAGGTTCAGGAGTGCACGTGCGTGTGTACGCATGCGAGTGTTGTGTGAGTGTCTGACTGAAAGGATGTGCATGAATGTGTGTATGTTTGGGGCATGTGAGTGGATATCTGAGTGTGTGTGCAAAAGTGTGTGTCAAGGAGTCTATGTTAGCTAGTGTGTGAGTCATTGTGTGTGTGTGTGATATGAAAGTGTGTGTGGGTGAGTGTCTCAATGTGGTGTGTCATGTGAGTGTGTAAGAGAGAGTGTGCACATGTGCAAGGCATGTGCAAGAGTGTGCGCAGTGTGCATGAGTGTGTGTGTGAGAGTCTGCAGGCCAGGGCGCCTGGGAGGAGGTGCTAAGTGCCGTTGCTCAGTGGCCTCCTGTGGCCGAGGACTGCTCCTCCAGGCACACCATCAGTTAGCCCGGGAGTCTCTGGGCCACCAAGAGCAAGGTCAGGGCCTTCAGAAGGAAGCGGCCTCCCGCAGAGGGAGGAAACAGCTCCCTGAGCAGGTGTCCCGCATCCGGGGAGCGGTGGCAGAGGCGATGGTCTGCTGGTCACGGGGGCCGCCAGAGAAGACTGAGCTGTGCTGGGAGTGGCCTGCAAAGACTGGAATTGCCTCTCCTGTTACATCTAGAGAGCGCATAAGCCACATTTATTTACAGATCACATAAAATGCTTTTTTCTATTATTTTCATCTCAGCTTCATGATATCCCCAGAGAATAGGCAAATAGAGCAAAATTGTCCTCATTTTTAAAATCCTCACCCAAGGATATGTTTATTGAGAGAGAGAGAGAGAGAGAGAGAGAGAAATATAGGTTGCTTTGTATATGCATCCCAACGAGCTAAGGAACCTGCAACCCAGGTATGTGCCCTGGCTGGGAATTGAACCTGCAACCTTTTTGGTGCATGGGACGTTCCAACCAACTGAGCTACCTGGTCTGGGCTGTTGTCATTTTTTGATGCAAAAGGTAAAGTTTGATGAGTTAAAGGGACTCGTCCAATGTCCCAGTGAGTGGAAATGGCCGAGTGTGGATGAGACCCTAGGATTTGCCATCCCACATGGAAACTCCCCAGAGACACAGCGACGGGCATGGAGCCGTCCTTTCTATGAAAGCATCTCCCTAGGTGCCCGTGGGTGCACCACGCAGATCTGAAAAGTTAAATTCCTGTCCCTCTGCCTTTTACTATCCTCCTGTTAACCGCCTTTTAATGTCACGCGTGGCCATTTTTTGCTAGCTGGCTTGATTGTATTATTTCTTTCATTGTGTAGCCCCAGTATTTACAGACCTGTTGGAGGTGGCCGTTTGGAAAAATGCTTTGGGATGAATGATCACTGCCTCCACCTCGTGGCTTCATTCCATGTGGACGATTTGGGAAAATCTGGGCAGCTCAGCCATTCGGGTGGTTTGTCCGCGTCTCACCAAAACTGGGTGACACGCTGGCTCTTCCCCTGGCCTTCAGATGTCCGGGGTCCCGCAGACACGGCTGCGCGAGAGGCCGTGGCTGTTTATGCCGCCGTCCTCTGGGTTTCACGGGGCTCCTCAACACCCCCTTGTTGAGCCCGAGGTCTATGGTCTAGGTTGTGTTCTGGGGATTTCAGATCCTGCCTGTTTGGGTTGTCATTTTGAGAAAAGCCACACATTTTGTTTTGTTGTGTTTTGTTTTAAACAAAGGAATTTTGGGATTTGTGGGGAAGCTGAAGAGCATACTGCATCCTGCAAAAAGGAAAAAAACATTTTATGGGACATTTTTTAAGGATATAGCATTTGCAAAGACAATTTATCTCGGGGTTTTCAACCTTCAATTCTAAAGTTCTTAGCTCTCTCGCTCTCTCTCCCTCTCTGACACACACACACACACACACACACACACACACACACACCCCACCCTGATGAAACAGCATAATGAGACAAAAGGGAAAGCTTCAGGGGGGACAAAAGTTATCTACAAAAATTTCCTACCCTCTCTATGCAAACACAATTAAAATCTGTTTGCCCAGATAGGATGTGTGTGCTTTTGCTTCCTCTTAGGAGCCTCCTGTATTCCCTCTGAGGGATTTTTGCTTTCAGTGGTAACTACTAAAGAAAAATCCAATTCCGACAAACTGTAATTCTGAAAGCAAACTTTTGATAGGCAAAGTCATTCTGAAAAATTTATTTTATTTTTTTAGAATTTAACAATTTTATTACTATTACCATCAGCAAAACAACCATTTTGTTTTTCTTTTTTTAAATTTACCTTTATTGTTGAAAGTATTGCAGATGTCCCCTTTGTTTTTTTTTCTCCCCTGACCCCCTTCACCCCCACCTACTCCTCCAAGTCCCTCACCACACTGTTGTCTGTGTCCACAGGCTATGCATACATTTATTTATCAATGATACATTGATAAGGGATTACTTTGCAAAATATATAAGGAACTCATACAACTTAACACAAGGAAGACAAACAATCCAATTAAAAAGTGGGCAAAGGACCTAAATAGACCCTTCTCCAAAGTGGACATACAGAAGGCCAAGAGACACATGAAATAATGCTCAAAGTCACTGACCCTCAGAGGGATGCAAATTAAAACCACAATGAGGTATCAGCTCACACCTGTCAGAATGGCTACCGTCAATAAAAAATTATTTTAATGTAAACATCACTCAAGGAATATTTCATCTTTGTAACCACTTATGTATGTTAAATGCACAGGGTCATCTCAAGCGGGTGCTGCGTGTCCTAGGAGACCACACTCACCGACACACATGTTCTCTGGTTCCCCATGGATGTAGACATAGCTCCAACCAAAATGAGTGAAAAGGATTTTTCTAACAGCTCAAACTTAATAATGACTTTTAATGGATGAATGGCTGCATCCTCATCGGGGTCTTATGAACAAAACGTCCTTTATTTTGGCAGTGGGAGAACAGGTTCATTAAATAAAAACATACACATCAAGCAGCTCCTGAGACGGACGCCCAAATGTGAGGGGCACTAATTGATCACAGACAGCACTTTCACTCCCCACAAAAGAGCAAGAATTTCACCCGACCCGCAGAAGAAATTGCAGTGGCTGGTTTCCTATGACGGGGCTGCTGCGTTGTCCCAGCCACACACACTCCGGGACAGCCCGCTGCAAAGGAAGCGTGCCTCCCAAAACGGTCCCCCAAGACCAGGGAGGGACCCGCTGGCATGCAGATTCCCATCGTGACGAATGACCGGCTGTTTGCCCCGCGCAAACACTGCGTCCCCCACCTCGGGGGACACCCGCACAGGCGATGAAAAGGGAGAGATTCGGTGGATTATTTGGATGTTCCAACACCAGGGTTTACAAAATCCACGTCAGGCAGAAATTGTGTCTTGTGACTGAGTTCATTTTCATGCCTTTAATTTGGATTTCTGGTGTCGTAGATGCAATCAGAAAATCCTGCACTGTACCAAGGAAAGCTTATAGTTATGCGAATGTCGCCTCCATTATTTCTCCTGATCCTGCCTCCCACGCGCCGATGAGCAGAGGGGCCGGTGGCTCTGACCTCGGCTTCATGGAAGGAGTGAGCGGACAGACCAGACC
>NW_006289713.1:4696362-4696805 GCF_000327345.1 Myotis davidii
ATAAATAAATGTATACATATACGCCCCCTTATTTACATATAGTAAGCAGGGTATGTGGGTGGCTGCATCCCTATGTATATTTTTTCATAATCTTAGACAAATGAAAGAAACCCTGGGACCCCTCCCCCACACCCCTCCACACACACACGCGTTAGAGCCAGTGGAAATGTGTCCATAGGTTGCCTGTGTTCTTGTAAGGAATTGCACAGCCCGCGCTCTGATGTTCATTAGAACTTCTTGCAAGTGGTGTGTGTGAGTGTGTGTGTGAGTGTGTGCGCGCGCACGTGTGTGTGTATGTGTGTGTATGTGTGTGTATTGCGCGTTAGAGCCAGTGTAAATGTGTCCATAGGATGCCTGTGTTCTTGTAAGGAATTGCACAGCCTGCGCTCTGATGTTCATTAGAACTTCTTGCAAATGGTGTGTGTGTGTGTGTGTGTGTGTGT
>NW_006289713.1:4697205-4713807 GCF_000327345.1 Myotis davidii
TTCCTGCCATCTGGCCAGGAGGGGTGTGGGGGATAGAGACAGTCTCGGTGTCTAGGGGCTGGTGTGCAGGGAACAGCAGGGGCTGGGACCACAGCGTGGGGCCTGGCAGGCTGATTCTGAGTGACTGTGGCCAGGTACCGATCCTCAGGCAGCTCTGCCCCACCTCCCCCCAGATGTGGGTGGCCTGGGGGAGGGGTCTGCACACCAGGATTCCCAGGCCACCCAAGGAGAAGGTTATGCCTGAAGCAAGCCATCTTCCCGTTCTTAATGGACACAAGGCTGGTAGGGATCACGTATAAGTTGAGGTCTGATCAAATTCCCAGCACGGAGCGGGTATCAGGGGCCACAGCTACTGCCCAGCTCTCACTCACTCTTGGGAACTGGGGCTGAAGCAGCCATGGGCCGAGGCATGGGACTCCTCGCTAGGGATGCCACCAGTCCTGGTGACTCAGTCATTACAGACAAAAGTGCACAGTGTAAAAGCGTAAGCTGGTGAGATGCCTTAGACCTGTCAGGGACAGCCACCCAGGGCCTCATCAAAACCAACTGTCCAGGCAGGCAGGCTGGTTTAACAGCCCCTCCTACCCAAGGTTTTATTATCAAAATCAGCACATGATCGCTCCCAAGACCCCCGCACACAGCCTCAGAAGAGAGGGGAGGGAAGCAGAGCTGCTGGGCTCCTCTCAGGTGAACACCCCGTCTTCCTTGGACACCCCCATGAGGACCAGGACCCACAGGTCCCCTTCGCCTCGGCCCCGGGCCACAGCGTCAGCCCACATCCAGCTTGTGAGTGTGTCTCGGGGCCAGGACATGAGAGTGACTGAGAAAAATGCCTTCAACGAAGAAGAAAACAAAAAGCAGGGAAGTTGCTATTTAATATTTTAAAAAACAAGCTATGCTCTCGCCCGCCAGCGTGGCTAAAATTAAACATCGGCAAGGGTGGGAGCAGATGCTCCGGTGTGAGAACCTCCCTGTGAGAGGGCTCGGGGGTGTCGTGCCTGCAGCTGGCCCAGCAGCCATGCTCCTGGGTACACACACAACAGGAGTGCAAAACATATGTGCACCCAAGCGTGTGCACACATGCCCCGTTTCTACAGCCCCAGACTGGAAACCACCCACTGGCCCCCAGCGGGAGGATGGACAGGTGAGCGTCGGTAGTTTACAGTGGAACACAACACAGCAGTGAGGATGGGCCAGTGAATGTGACAGGTGGATGTCACAAGGTGTGCAGGAGCCACATTACAGAGGGCGCATTGCATGATTCCATTCATGGGATGTTCCAAACAGGCCAGAGTGCTCCAGATGTCAGGAGCCAGAGAGCAGCTGCCTTAGGAGAAGTGGGGTGCCTGATAGGGAGGGTCCCCAGGGGTTTCTGGGAGGCTGGCATCCTTTTACTTCTCAGTGTGGGTAGGGATTACACAGATGTGTTCCATGTGCAATAATGCATTGAGCTTTCTATATTACCCGATGCTTTTCTGTGCATCTCCTACAGAATAAAAAAATTCCATAGAAGTTATCTAAAAACATATTCACGCGCCAGATGATAATAAGGAAAGCAGTGGACTGGCTGTGGGGTCCCCTGAGGCAGATGCACACCCAACTTACTGGGTAGCCATGGCAACAGGTATGCCTCTCTGCTTCTTCCTCTGAAAATTGAGGGTTACACAAGGTCTCCACCTTCATGAGAACATGGACCCCTCTAACACACTAGGGATCCTTGCCCAGAAAAATGCACGGTGCTTTGCGAGCAAATTCTGGGGGCTTGCGGATCTCCCTGAAGCTCACCAGGGACACTCCAAGGGGTTCACAGACTCCAGACTAAGAAGCTCTGGCCGGAGCCACAGTGGGGTGCCGGGGTCAGGAAGCAGCTTCCAGAACCTGCCAGTCTGAATCCAGGTTCCACCACGTTCTAGTTGGGTGTGCGTTTCCTCATCTGTAAAATGGGAGTAAGACATGTCCTGGAGAGAATGGGGGGGCGGTGGAGATGGGCTCCGGCACTCAGCCCAAGGCAGTCCCACAGGAAGAACGCAGTCAACGTCAGCGGCTGCTACAAGGTGGCCTGGACGCCTCTGCAGCTCAGAATTCCCGGATCTATTATCTATGAAGAATTCCACCCTGAACCCAGAACTGCGAAACACGAGTCAGCGCGCTCCTCCCTGACAAGGTCAGATTTCCTCTGGACAGACGTGGCTTTGGCACTTGCACTCTCTGGAACCCAGTCAGCTTGCAAATGAGGAGATGTCACATGTGTCTGGTGACAATGTCACGGGCCTCCTGCGTGCGGAGAAGTTTCCAGAAGGACATCCGCTCCAGCCCAGACACCGCTGGATCGCCCGCGTGCCTGGGCTGCCTGGCTCCAGCTTTATAGCCGCCAGCCTTCGGCCAGACGACTGCGGGGAGCCTCCCTGGGAGCCTGCTCGCTGTGGCTGGGAAAGGCGGCCGCATGCCTGGGATTCCCGGGGGGCCGCGAGGCTGCGCTCCCCTGGGCGGCCCTGGCTCTTCCTCTGTCCCCGTTTATCTCCTTTCATGCCAATAAAAAAGAAATATTTGCTGCAATAATAAAATAGGCCCACGGATTAACTGTGTTCCTCCCTTCGATATTAGGAAAATGTTTGCCTAACAGGGGAGCGACCCAGAATTACGAAGCTCCTGACCAAAGACACAGGGCTGAGAGGAGAGAGGAGGGTGCCCCTAGGAGAGGCTGGGCATCCAACAGGCGCCTTTGGAGGGGGATGCTCTGCTCCTCAGGGCCACCCAGACTCTGTTCTTTCGACCATCAGCATGCTCAGCTCTCCAGCGAGAGCCTGTGCTCCGAGCCCCACCAGTTGAGGGTGGGCTGGGTCGGAGACCAGGGTCACATCTGTTCCAACTGCTCCGCTGTTCAAAGGGCCCCAGCAAAACCCCGCAGGTCCAATGGTGCCATGTGTACTGGACCAGGTAACGTCAACAATGACAGGCATGCTCAGGTGGGGGCTCCCTATGCTCAGAATTGCATGGCACACTCGCAGCACCTTCTGAGTGAGGGTTTGTTTATGCCCATTGTACAGAGGAGAAACTGAGGCTTCAGGAAAGTAGGTATCGTGACCACAGTCCCCATGAGTGAGTGCTGGAGCGGGGATTTAAACCCAGGCTTACCTGTCCCTTCCCCACTGTGACTCAGCACTCCCACAATACAGGTATAGGACCATTTCCCACTTGACAAAAGAGGCCCATCCACTGATGAGGACACTCATGAAAATTAACACAGACCTCAGTCTAACCGTGAGCAGACACCAGACAAATCCCAAGAGAGGGGCATTTTATAAGATACCTGACCAGTGTTCCCCAAAACTATCAGGGTCACCAGAAAAGAGGAAAGTCAGAAATGGGCCCAGCCAAGCCGACACCAAGGCAACATGATGACTAAATGTCACGTGGGATCCTGAGCAGAAAAAGGATGTTATGTGAACACTAGGGAAATCTGAAAACAGTATGAACTCTAATAATAATGTAATGGTAGCATATCGATATCAGTCCATTAATTGCATGAATGTAATATATTAATGTAAGATGTTAACAATAGGGGAAACTTGGTGCAGGGTATATGGGAGTTCTCTACTATCATCTCAATTTTCTGAAAATCGAAACCCTTTCTAAAAAAATAGTCTATCTAAAAGAGGAAGATGACTGGCTAGCTGGCTGACTAGATGGATGGATGGGAGGATGGTTGGATGGGAGGATGGATGGATGGGAGGGAGAGGAGGTGGGGGAGGTGGGAGGAAAGAAGAGGGAGAGGGCGGAAAAGTGATAAAGCCAGAATCACAGAATTTTGGCAATTGCAGAATCTCAGTGAGGACTATATGGATATGCACTATGGGGAACTTGTCCGTATGTTTGAAGTTTTTCCTGCTACGCTGTTGGGAGAATAAGGAGAACAGAGGCTAGAGGGTGTACACAAGTCTCACCAAAACCCAGCACTTCTCACTTCTTGCTGGCGCTGGGGGCTGGGGTGGCCACATCTTCCTGCGGCGGAGGAGCACCCGTTATGTTCATGGAAACTTCACGTTGCGCACCAGCGGGAACACGGCACCCCGGGAGCTCAGCGGCACAGTCCCCCCCTTTTACCTCCAAAGTGGATCCAAATTTCCACAGAGCAGGCATCAAAGGCACACGTGCCAGGGCAAACTGCGGACTAGAGCGTGCGGACAAGGGCCCTGGTTCATCGCCCGTGTGTCCCCACAGCGCACGGAGCTGGCCATCAGGTGGAGTCCTGGGTATCTGAGAGATGGAGCTTTGCACGAGGCACCTCCTCCTTCGCACAGGAAGGCACCTCATCCCGGGAATGAAGACTCTTTCGGCGCCTGGAAAAGTAACCAAATGGGAACTGCAAGCCTGGTGACAGGCGGACAGCGCTGGGGGAGGAACGCAGGAAAGGCGTGTGGCTGCTACTGGGGCTGCCCGCCAGCCTGGCTGAGGGTGGGAGGGCGGCACAAACAACGCAGATGCCTCCAATGTGGCCCCGAGGAGAAAGGACGTTTGTGGTAACGGAGAAATTCGCCACCCAGCGCTGTTGCCTTTGGTGTTGTGTTTCTGTGGTCGCAAGCTATTCGTCCGAAATTGGTCTCAGCTAGGAAGCAACAAGAAAAAAATTCCAAACTATAAAATAAGATTTGAAGTGATCTTCCATCCTGGGCTGGATATTTGGGGAAGTGAAAAGAGAGGAAGAAGCCAAAGCAAAAAAAAAAAAATGTTACTCGAGTGAAGAAGTCCTTTTACCACTGCCCTTAAAGGTGTTTCCCGAATTCCGAAGGCAGGCGCTGGGCTTCCCTCTCACGGGGTGAAGCTGGTCTCCCTGCCGTCTAAGGGACCTTCTAAGGTCCCTGATCTCCCCTCCGTGGACAGTGGGGCGCATTGTCAGACGGCTGAGAGGGAGGGAGTGCGGAGTGTGGACCTTGATTAAGAACGCCATGAGCACGTGCGGAATCCCACTCAGTCGGCGAATGGGATTTCAGGTCTCCCGAGCTTGTCTCCCCGACCCTCCTGCTCCCCCTTTGAGAAAAGCGGTTTTCTCCGCCCGCCTCTGGTCCAGGCCCCGGGGAAGCTGTGGATGCGCACAGGGGCAGCCTGCTGGCCGGAAGCGCAGACGTGGGGATCGGGCCGAGCTCCCTGCCCACACATGCACCCCAGACTCTCCACCTGCAGAATGGGCCGCTGGCCCGCCACCTCCACGCAGGGAGTGGATCAGCCCCGTCCCACAGCTCAACCCCGACCCAACAGGGACCCTCTGGAGGTGCTCAGACTGGGGCCCAGTCCTGGCCCTGCTGTGTGACCTGCCCGGTTGTTTGAATCTTGCTCACGGTGTACAAAATGCACCCTGGGGATTTGTGGGAGCGAGTGAGCTGACCTGTGCAGAGCACTCAGCAGGGGGCTGGTGCAAAGCAGCTGCTCAACAAATAGCCTGCAGTTATGAGGCAGACACGGTTCGGAAGGAATCTCACTCCCCTCCTCCCCCCCCCCATGCTTCACTTGCCTCAGCTACAAGGTGAAGGTGCTGGGGTTTGAAATCCGGGAGTGTGGGCGCCCCATCTTCCTTATGGAGTGAGAAACAAGGTGTGGCTGGAGGCCGAGCCACCCGCTGATGGACCGCCTGGCATGACTCGGAAATGCTTTGGTTAGTTCACCGTACGCCACCCCCCCACGCTCAGGGCAGGTGGGGACCCTGGAGGAACCGCCCCCCCGCTGCTGGTCCTGCTCAGGCCCTCCCAGTTCCATCCCAACCAGGCATCGGCTGTGACGTGGGAAGTGACATTGATAACCACTCACTTAAATACATTGTGTCCCCTTCGACGAGCTCACAAGTTTCTATGCCAGAGAGAGCAGGACAGCACGACTCTCCCCGGCCCCCCTTGACTTTCCCCAGAATGCCAGGGGCAGCCCAGTGTCTATGTGCCAACAAGCATCACACTGTGGTCAGCTGTTCTTACTGTGTTTTCTGAAAAGGATGGAGATTTTGAGCTCCATAGAGAAAGGAATGGAAGGTGCCAGATCGGTGCCCCAGCTCCCCAGGGGCTCCGCTGGAGAGGATGAAGCCAGTTGGCTCAGAGACCAGGTCCTCTTGGGGAGGGTCCGCGAGCCTGAGAGCGCGTGTTCCCAAGTCACTGGCCAGTACCGCCTGCCCCAAGAAAGCGTCCACATGTCCACCACCCTCACTGCTCTCCTGGCCCTCGGCTTGGAGGAACCTGGGTCCGCAGACAGAGCCAAAGGCCAGAGATGGCAGAGGCCGGAGGCAACTATTAATTGGTTTTCCTGGGACTCATCTACCCTGATGCCATTCATTTCTTCACCTATCACTTCACTCATTCATTCAAACAGTTATTCATCCATTCTTCAACAAACATGCCATGCATCTCCTCTGGGTCGAGCTCTGTTCTGAGGTGATAGGCACTGAAATACCTCTTCATCCTCAAAGCCTAGACCAACCAGTGCCTGGCACCTGGTAGGAACACATTTTTTGAGGGACAGATGGATGGATGGATGGATGGGTGGATGGACAGGTGTATGGCTGGATGACCGTCACCCTGTAGGAAAGTAATCTTTGCTGTGTCCGCATAAAATCCAAACAATAATCCCCGTCTTCCACTTTTTATTTCTGGAAAGAAGTGGACAGACCACATCCTGGGGTACAGACCCAGCCTCTCATTCCTGCGCTTTCTTAGGTTCAACATTGATTGGACACCTCCCACATGCGCAGCATCACGCTGAGTCCCCAGGGCCGAGGTCACAAAGAAACACGGTGGTCGATAGGCTTTGCGCAGAGGGTGAGGATCCTTTGTGCCCAACCCGGTGCAGAAGGTCCTGGTATCACACATGAGGTCTCCTGCACAGGTCAGAGAGGTCAAAGGATTCGGTCAAGGTCACTCTCACAGCTGCCCTGAGAGGCCAGATGCCAGTGCCAATAAGAATGGAGTAAGAGCAGGCAACGTGAAATTGTGCAACCCATTCTAACCACTTGAGACCTGGAGGGAGAAGAGAGGTGAGGGCTGGAAAAGCCAGGGAAGGATTGAAGGGGGACAGAGCCAAGTGGCCAGTTGGAGGTGGGTCAGGGCGCCGAGGGCTCTGAGGGACAGAGGCTGAGAGGAAGCAACTCTCTAGACCAGCAACTGAGCCGCCCTCAGAGACAACAGGCCTGAGGACCAGGTCTCCATTCCCCTCCCCCACCCCCTCCTCCTTCCTCACCCCTCACCCAACACCATTCGCCAACAACAACCCCAGCACCACCAATAATACTCAACAGATCTGACCCCGACCCTGCGCCGGGCACTGCGAGGTCTACGTACATTATTTTGTTCCATTCTCCTGAGGGAGAACCGTGCTTTCTTAGGTTCAACATTGATTGGACACCTCCCACATGCTCAGCATCACGCTGGGTCCCCAGGGCCGAGGTCACAAAGAAACACGGTGGTTGATAGGCTTTGCACAGGGGTGAGGATCCTTTGTGCCCAACCCGGTGCAGAAGGTCCTGGTATCACACATGAGGTCTCCTGCACAGGGAGGTACTAGGTGACACACCTGCTTTACAGATGAGAAACTGCGATGCAGGACAGTTGAAAAGTTTGCCCAGTCTCGCCAGCCTGGGCCTGAATCAGGATGTGAACCTGACTCCGAAATCGGTGCCCTTGGCTGCTCCTCCTCGTGGCTCCATGCTCACAGCCACCATCGGAGTGGCCCCTGCGCGTTCCCCCAGGGCAGGGCCGTGGTGGTCCCGCTGGGTCCACAAGGAAAGGATCCTCAAGGAGGCCGAGAACTGGGCCCTGAGACGCAGAATTCAGGGGCGGGTCTGAGCTACGGTCCCTACAGCCTGATTCCTGACTCCAGTCTACTTCTCTGGGCCTCAGTTTCCCCACCTGCAAAATGAGTGGATTAATTAATATCAAAGGCGCTCACTCAAGCGTGATTTTGCCCCCCAGGGCATTCAGCGGTGTCTGAAGGCATTTTTGGTTGCCACCATGGGGGTGGGGAGACTCCAGCATCTAGTGGGTGAATCCAGGGATGCCATGCAGCTCAGCACCCTGCAATGCACAGGTGGGCCCCACCCCAGAGAACTATCCAGCCCCGAATGTCAATAGCGCCCAGGTGGGGATGCCCTGATCCTAGCGGGTCTCAGCACCCAGAAACTAACCAAACCCCAAGCTGGTCAGAAATGGAATTCTCTACCGGGATCCCCAATAAAAAGAAAAAATCTTTCTCCATCGGCTGCCTCCAGCCCCAACGCCCCGCCCCCGCCTCGCACATGAATCCCGGCAAAGTCGGAGTGACAGCTTGAGAGTGATCCAGACAGGAAAGCGACTTAATTTCCCAGCATGGACCCTGACTCTATGACAATTTAATGTCTGCACACGGTTGCAAATCCTTTCTTACTGCTGTTCAGCGCTGGGGCAGCGATTTCCTTTTATTTCCCCCTCCCTGCTGCCCTCAGATCGAAGCTCGGTGAACTCTGGCATGGGTTGTAAGGACGTCTTTATAAAGGTTTGCACGAGATTTCTTACTATATCGGAGTTCCTGGGGATGCTGTATCACGTTACTAATTCCCTTAATTGCATGTCTGGGCTAAAAACAGACTTTCTTAGTTTTCCTAAGAAGTTACTTTCTTAATGACATTAAAACACTGTGGTAAATGAAGCTAAATGTTAACTGATGTACTTAAATCATGAATCAGTATATGGAGTGTTTACCTAAACTTGTTTACCCTTCTTGGTCACTCATTTTGTAGGTTTTGCCAAAACTGAGAGAGGAATAGTGGTGTCAGATTCAGTATCTGGAAATGACTCAAGAATTTTTTGTTTTCTTTCGATTTTTAGCCCCGGACTGAGTGGATGCTGCAATCATGTAGTAATCAAAGAATTAGAAAGAGCAAAAGTCTGCAGCTGATTCACTTCCCCGGATTTCTGCAGAGGACGGGGAGGGCAGCAGAACCAAAGGGAGAGATGACGTTTTCCCCCAAGGATGAAAAACGTAACCTCACATTGTTTGGTTCTTTCCAATTCAATTAAAAAATAAAAAGCCAAGATAGGGAGATGTGTGACTGATTTATAGAGCGACAACAGCTAAGGAGCACCTACAAGATGCCAGATGCTCTTCGAAACACGCTGTATATTTCAGCTCACAGGACTCTCCCCATCAGCCCAGGACGCAGGAAGGAGCATTTGCCCAGATAAGAGAGCTGGGGGCCAAGATAGCAGAGTAACTGCTCCCAGAGGACACGGAGAGCCAGCAGAAGGACTAAGATTCCAGCCCCAGCAGAAGGGTGCCAGCACCCCTACTTTAGTTTGCTGCCTGTGTGAGAATCTTAGCTATGAAGGTTGCAAAGGAGGCAGGCTTTCTGGGAATAGAGTAGTCCATCGCTGGGACCCATCTGCAAAAACCTTTATCGCTTGTAAATCCCTCTCCACTAGATAAGGTATCACGCTGACTTCGTGACGGCTTTTTTCCTCCCTGTGGGTTCAAAATGCTATTTTGATTTGTCTCGGTTCTATTCGTCTCTTCTCTCTCTCTCTCTTTCTCTCCCGCGCTCTCTCTCTCTCAGCTATATTTTATTAGTAGATCATGTCTTTTTAAAATAGGTTAATGAAAAAAATTAAGAAACTGCTAACTAGTTACTTCTGAAGAGTGCACTGGGAGCCTCAGAGAAGCCTGGGCCTTTTCGTTGCATTTTACACCTATCTGTGCTATTGTAATAAATGAATTAAAAAGAAATAAAGTAATAAAATAGGTTAATGAATGATCAAAACCATCAAATGGACACTTCAGAATTGTGCATTTGACTATGTGGATTTTATCTAACAAAGAAAACCCATAAACAAATACTGAGCTGTAGCTAATGGTACATGGGCAAAATAGCTGCAGTTTACTTTGAAATGCATCCAAAAAAAGAGAGAAGGCTGGGTGGGTGAATGGGTGGGTGGATGGGTGAATGAATGAATTAATGAATGTGGTCAACCAAGTATAGCAACCTGGAAATTACAGAGCTAAGATGGTAGGTACATGGATGTTCACTGTCCAATTCTTCAACCCTTCTGCATGTTTGCAAATTTTCATTAAAATATTGAAAAAAAATGAAAATACAGACACTGGATAGAAATTCGAAGGGCAAAGTTAAACGTGAATCTTCTTCAGCTTCATCCTGACCTTAAATCATCTAGTTTCCCTAGTAACAGCATTCCCTATTATCTGTGGTTCTGGTGTATTCTTCCCGGGTTTCCCTATGCCCACATTAGCACATATGTGGCTTCTTTTCTATGATGATGATTATTATGTATAATAATAATAATAATAATAATAATAACTAATGATTATATAGCACTTGCTATATACCAAGCACTGTCCTAAATGTTTAACATATATTGATTCATGAATTTTTTTTAATAACCCTACAAGGTAAGTGCTGTTATTTTCCCATTTTACAGATGAGAAAGGTGAGGTCCTGAGAGTTAAATAACTTGCCCAACATCACCCAACCCATCAGAGGAGCAGAGGTATGCCTACCCTTCCACGCCTCAAAGGTTCTCACTGATTTGTCACAGAGGGTGTTCCTTTTGTGTGCTTTGGGTCTGTCTCTTTACTTTTAACGGCTGCATCGCTTTCCATTTCCTGGATATATCGTGATTTATTTGACTCATTCCCTATGAACAAGCATTTAGTTTGTCTCCAAACTTTTGCTCCTGCAAACAGTACTTCAGTGAGTAAGCAGGCCTGTGCGTACTTCTGAGGCATGTGTGTACTATAACCGTGGGACAAGTTGCCAAAAGGGGAATTGCAGAGCCCAAGAGAAAATGTTTTCAATGTTGATAGTGAACGTCCAATGTCTTCCCCAAAGGGTGGTACTGGATCCCACTCCAGTGAGGAATGTATGAAAGCACCTGATCCCACACCCGGTCCAGCACATACACCAATCTCTGCTAACCAACCCAGCACTGCCGTCCATATGAAGGGCGCCCCCTGAGGTTGTGCAGTGCACAGCATGTGTGGGCACACATAGTAACAAGGAGATACTGATAAGAAGTCTCCCCGTGGTTATAATTTATATTTCCTTCAATATAGATGGGCTAGAGTATCACTGATAGGCTTGAACTCATTTCTGCTGGCATTCCCTTGACTAGATCTTTTACCCACCCCCACCCTCTCCCCACCCCCAGCAATTGTAGTTAAGGGTTTGACACACAGGCCTATTCCTCTCTCCCAATGCTCTCATGGAAGGTACATTGGGGGGGAAATTTCACTGAAAAAATATTTACTACTGCCCTGAAGGAAGAAAAAAGACTATAAAAGGAGACAAAGAGAACACGATGAAGAAAGAAGAAACTGAAGTTGGGTCGTGGAAGCCGGCAATGATTCCTGGGCCAAATCGCCCACTTGAATCTCATTATGGTCAAACCCAGTTGCAACATTTTCCAAAGGCCCGAGAGGGAAAATGCTGGGAACAGAGGAGTGGGGGATGTGTACAGAGAACGTGCGCGCGGGGGTGGGTGCGTGTGCACACACACTGCGTGTGCATGGAGACCTGAACTAATAAAATCCAGGGGAAAAAAAATAAGGAAAAAAGAAGAGAGAAAAAGCACAAATATTCCGTCCAGAAAGGCAACATGCGAGGAATATTATGAAGGATCTTAATAATTGTGAGGGTCTTTGCAGGAACGTCCTTAACCTCTAGAACATTCTGACCCAGGCTCATCCGTGTCCTCAGAGGAAATGTGGCCCGCCCCCTGCCCTCTGAGTAACTGACTGGTATTTATGGGAAGGACACGGCTTTGCTGCCTTTTTCTGATCTAACTCGTTTGGAACGTCACTTAGGACAGTGCTGTGTTTTCTTGCGAAACTGCTCTGTAGTCCTCCCCCGCCCCACCCAAACCTTCAGTTCTTGGGGACACACAGGCGGCTCCCGAACCCGCCCCCCCAGGGAGGGGTGGGCCACAGGTCTGGGATAGGAAAGGCCAGCCTCGTTATTGGGGTTTTTTTTTTTTTTAATTGTGTTGAAATTCAAACTTACATCCTGAGACTAAAATTAAATGGAGGGAAGGTCTGACGTTGTGGGTGGTCTTCCTCCTCCTTGGAGGGAGGGCGGGTGGAGCAGGAGAGCTCGTTTAGCAACATTTCCAATAGGGTAATGACAGCAGTAATGATGGCTGCCCCACTTGGGAAGGGGAAATCGAAAAAGCCTACACAGGGACAAAAATAAACAAGCGTGCAACGCTGGCCCGGGGGCCTGGGTCCGTTCTGAACTTGGGAAACATCAAAGCGGGGCCAGTTATCAGGCCTCCAGGCTCCTGGCTCCACTGCGTCCTGCCCAGCGCTTTTATCAGCCTTGGATGAGCACAGAGGACGCCGGCCAGCACAGCTGCGAGGGGGACGGACACGCTGGACCCGCCGTCAGGGAGAAGGATGTGTTCGGGCTGCGGCAGATGGACGGCAAAGACGCTGAAAGGAACAGGATGCAGAGCCTGCTGGTTCCGATTCCAGCAAAGCCGCCCCGAAGCAGCAGGCAGAGCAGCCGGAGCCCGGGCTGGAAGCCGGCAGAGGGGGAACCGCATCAGCGTGGCGCTGGGAACACGCGCTGTCTCTGACCCCAGCGTCCTCGTTCACAGAAAGGGGGTGTCGTGAGGATGATGTGCGGCCAGTAAATCCATTTGGGTTTCTGCCACGTGCTAGGCGAGGTCCTGGGCACTGGGGATGGAGTGGGGAGGGGAGCAGACTTAGAAGACTCAAAGAAATCAGACTAACAAAAAAAAGCCTGCCCCAGCGGCTTTCTCAGTGTTTAGCGTGTCCGCCCTCAGACTGCAGGGTCTTGAGTTCGATCCGGTCAAGGGCATGGACCTCCCTTGCAGGCTTGATCCCCATCGCTGGTCAGGGCGCCTGCAGGAGGCAATCAATCGATGTGTCTCTCTCACATCGATGTTTCTCTCTCTGTCTCTCCCACTCCTTTCCACTCTTTCTAAAATACAAATCAATGGGGAAAATATCCTTTGGCGAAGATTGACATAAAAAATAATTCTGTTTTAATTCTGAAGCAATGAGTTTAAAAACATCCTTGTAGGGATGGAAATGTCCTGTACCATGACTGTGGTGGTGGACGCTTGAACCTACATGTGTGATCAAGTGGCATAGAAATATACACACATACACAAACACACAGAGACACATACACACATATACACACATACACACACAGACATATACATACACACACATACACAGATACACATACATACAGAGTCACAGAGACACAGTCACCGAGACACACATACATACAGATGCACACTTATTTGCATGCATGCACATGTATACATACTCATATACAGACACAGACACACATATACACACATATATTCACACAGACGCATATTCACACATGCACACACACAGGACCACGTGGGGAACCTGGATGAAGGGTGCACTGATCTCTCTGGATTCTTCCTTACCATTGCATTTACTTTACAGTGGTCTCATGCACATTTTAATTAAAACAAAACCAAAGCAAGCCCTGGCCTCCTGGAGCTCACGCCTTGTATGGAATTGCTGCACGGACTCTGAGGAGAGAAGGGATGTGTGGGGAGCCCAGCCTCCTGACAGGATCAGGCACGTGGGCAGTGGGTCATGACAGTAGCCATGATTAGGGACAGAGGACAATTGAGGGCCTGCCAGACTGGAAATGAATAGTGGTTCAAACCGGGTTTTACATGGAAGAGACTTAATAAAGGCAACGTTGGCAGGACCTGGGCAAGGTTCACGGGCTGAGGAGGGTGCAGGCAGAGCAGGACTGCAGAGATGAGGAGATGCAGAGGTGACAAGACCCAAGGTGGGGTCTGCATGGGCAGGGCCCCCCGGAGCTGTGGCCTTCGGTAGGAGCACAGTGAACAAGGCCACCAGTGGGCAGAGCAGAGAACCCACGGCCTCCCTGCCTCTCTTAGGTCCACTGGCAGCTCCACCCAGAAGCGGGGCTGAGGTGAGATGATGGGGTCCATGCGGGTCAGTCCCCAGGGCCAGTGAGAGGGCGGAGATGGCGGGAGTGAGTCTGGAGGGAGGAGCAGAAGACAGCAGAGAAACCGGGACTCAGAGCGAGCTAAGTTAGGTCAAGACAAGCATCCCTCGCCCCTCCCATCGTAGGCACCCCTGAGGTTGAGTATGCTGGACCATGACAATGGGGCAGGCGCCAGGGCTCATGGTAGTGGGAGGGAGCCCCAGGGGCAGGGGCTGGAGATCTCCCCCATCCCCCGGGCTTTGTAAGCCAGAGCAGGCTTGAGAAGGTCCCTCACACCCCCAGGTAGTGGAGGTTGAAGCAGACTCCATTTCCAACTTCAGCACAGCCCAGGGCTGCCTCCTGGTGGGGCTGGGCCTGGGCTCTGCAAGCTGCTGCCTCCAGGACCACACTGGGAGACTCGGGCACGCCTGCTCCCGGTGCTGGCCTAGAGCTGTCTCTGTCGTGGGCACTGGGCTCCGTCAGTGAACAGCACACAGAAGTCCTTCCCTCCTCATGGCTGCAGTGGGGGCAGCCCATGGACAAGCTTCCCAAAGGAAAATAGAACGTTGGATGTGCGTTAGTCTCCTGGGGCTGCCATAAACCATGACCACGGACTGGGGGGATTACGACACTGAAAGCCATCCTCTCCCAGCTCTGGCGGCCAGGCGTCTGAAATTGGGGTGTCAGAAGGCAGACTCCCTCTGGAGGCCTGAGGAGAGGATCCTTCCTGCCTCGCCCAGCCCGAGGCCCCCCGTGTTCCTGGGCTTGTGGCCACATCACTCCGGGCTCTGTTCCCTCCTGCCCAGGCCTTCCTTCCTTTCATGTCCCCTCTTGTCTCTTAGAGGGACACAGTCACTGGGTTTAGGGCCACCCAGGTAATCCAGGACAGTCTCACCTCCAGATCCTAACCCCACCACATCTGAAAGACCCTCTCCCCAGATAAGGCCTCACTCACAGGGTCTGGGGGTTAGAATGTGGACACACCTTTTGGGGGCCACCTTTCTGCGCCCCTCGCCCCAAGATGATTATAGATCATGGGGACCCTAAGAAAGCAGAAGAGAGGAATGTCTGGGTGGGAAGAGGCAAGGAGAGGGGTCAGGGAGGCCCGAAGACCGGAGTCTCCTGAAACAGCGAGGGTGCTGACCCTGAGGCCAAGATGACCTCCGGGGCTCCCCGCGGGGTCCAGCCTGCCCCTCGCCTCACGGCCAGGCTCTGGAGCTGCCCTGGCTGCTTTCACACTCTGGCTGGTTTTGATTCTCTGCCCTGTGTTTATTCGTTCAGATTGATTACCTCGCATTATACAAGCTGAGCGGCTTCGGGCAGCGATCTGCATTTTACAACCTCCAGAAAGCTCACATGGCCTGGGCTGACAGAAGGAAGAACTCTTGGGGGGCCGGGGCGGGGGGGGGGGCGCTGGCTGCATAATCGGGGGCCCAGGGAGAAATGGAAATGCAGGCCCTTGTGCGACAATTTCACATTTCAGGACAGCGACAGCCGGGCAGTGAGCCCAGGGAAGGCCTTCCCACAGGCTCCCGTGGGACACTGCAGGTGTGAGGACCTCGCTTTGAGTGGCAACCCAGGCTGCTCTGGAGCATCACCCGAGACAATAAAAATCAATAACCCACTAGCCCTGGCCGGTGTGGCTCAATGGATAGAGCGTGGGCCTGCAGACAGAAGGGTCTGAGCTTCGATTCCAGTCAAGGGCATGTACCTCAGTTGCAGGCTCCTCCCCGGCCCAGGCCCGGGTGCATGCAGGAGACAACCAATCAATGTGTGTCCCTCACATCGATGTTTCTCTCTGTCTTTCCCTCTCTCTTGCGCTCTCTGAAAATCAATGGAAAAATATCCTCGGGTGAGGATTAACAACAAAAACACCCACCACCACCACCAAACAGGGACTCTGATGCCCGGGTCCCGCTCCCACCGGTGAGGTCAGTGTCCAGGTGGTCCACACACCCGCGTGCTTCAAGCTCCCTAATCTTCTTTAAACAGAGGTGTTTGCTCCCACAGGCCCGCCACTCCTGAGCGAGCAGTGGGTGAGCCAGCGTGGCCAGGGAGCATTCACCGGCTGGTCCGCATGCTGACTCAAGCTCGCCACACACCTCCGGGCCTCAAGTCCTCATCTGTGAAAAGGGAGAACAAAGGCTGGGAGCTGACAGAGGGAGTTAATTTGGGTGAAACTCTTCAGGGGCTGCCCAGCCCCTGGCAGACCTGCCAATAGTAACCATTGTGTTTAACCAGGCTCCCACCTCCACGCCCGGCGCTACCCATCCAGGGATTCTGCAATACCTGCACATCAATGAGGCCCGGGCACAAAAGGGGATGAGGAAGGCAGAAGTCGGAGGCATGTGGCCTCCTGGGTCCTTCCCTGGCTCCTCCTTTGGGCTTTCTGCTCACAGCCTGGGTCAACCTGAACCTTTCCTGAATCCAACAGCCGTCTCCCACCCTCACCCCATGCGGACACACACGCCCGGGGCCCCAGCACACACACGTGTTACCTGCTTTGCTCTTCGCACTTCTCCTTTGGTGGTCCCTCCAATCCTGATCCTGACTCGTCTGATTTTGTTCAAACCCGAGCACAGCACCGAAGGCGCACACCTGCTCTTCGTGCG
>NW_006289713.1:4713823-4718037 GCF_000327345.1 Myotis davidii
CCATCATGCTGGGACCCAGGGGGGACACGGAGAAGTCAAAGATGTGGTGGAGGCCATCCTGCGAGGAGTCGGCGTGTGATGGAGAGGAGGCACCTGGCCACGTGGTGCAGGGGAAGGAGCCCATGGCCCATGCAGTAGAGGAGGGAGCGTGTGGTCCAGCTGCTGCTGGCGGGCAGCCCCAGAGGCGGGCTTTCCTTGGCTGGGAATTGAAAGCCCGGACCCGCATTGTCCGGTAAGGTGGCCCCTAGCCACAGGGGGCGGGTGAGCACTTGAAACGCGGCTGGCCGAACTGAGATGTGCTTAAGGGTAAAATGCCCACTGTATTTTGATTAATTAGTATAAAAAATGTAAAGATCTCAATAATGTTTGTTAATTACGGGATGATAGAATGGGCTAAAATATTTTAAAATTAATTCCATACTTTTTAACTTCTTTTTTATTGTGGTTGCTGGAAGAATGTTAAGTTACTTACATGGCTTGAATTATATTCCTATCGGACAGAGCGGCCTGAACACCGCCCTTCCTCACATAGGCACAGTAATCCATGCTTCTCAGGGAGCATGTCTGCCTGCCTTGCTTCACTTGATCTCACGACTCTAAGGTGAAAGTTACTTAGCTTCGCTTTAGAGGTGAAAACGGCCCCTGGGAGAGACGGTGTCTCAGCAGGTTGGGAAGCATGTGATCTAGAGCCAGAGGTCTGCCCTTGGGCAGGGATGTCCCGGCCTCCTCGGAGAGTCCCTGCCTGGCCTCCGATTCCAGGATTTCATCCGCCCAAACCTGGTCCTACAGGCCTTGCCGGGCACCCAGGCTGGAGTCTTTGCCAGAGCCCGGGCTTCCCGGGACGTCGGCTCTGACCCGCCAGGGCATGTGCCTGTCCTGCTCCGATGCTGGGCTCTGATCCCGGAGGCAGGAGGGACCTGAGGGGGCTGGGGGGTAATGGGGAGGGGGTAGTGCCCTGCCCTGCTTCCCCTGCCTCCCCCCGCCCTGCAGCCTGCCTTCCCCTTCACCTCCCGGGCAGAGTGTGGCCACATTGTCCTACCGAGACCTGTCTCACAAGGGTGACTGTTGAAGAAGATGGCAATTGTGAAAAGGCTGGGCAACGCCTGAAGAATTTCACCCAAATTACATTTCTCCCATTTCACAGACGAGGACTCGAGGCCGTGTCATGGCAGAAGATGGATACTGGTTTGGCCCCTGAGTCCTCAGACCTCAGTGCCAGAGGCGGCCCTACAAGGCCTTTCTCACTCAATTACGGCATTTATTCAGCCCTGGAAGGGTTGTACACAGAGCCCGGCAGGCCGAGGAGGGGCCGCATCCAGTCTCTCCTGGATGGCCATCAGTTCGGGGCGGGAGCTGCCCCGGGACACGCGAGACCCAGCCTGGCTCAATCCCCCACCTGTTGGCGTTCCTTTACACATCAGAGCACATTTTGTTATTCAGCCTTATATACGGTCTAACAGTACATTTTATATTCACAGCAACATCATGCAGTGCAAAGGACATGGGCTTGGGGGTTCCCAAATCGGGATGCATGTCACGAGTCCCCACGTGCTTTAGGTGGGACCTAATGGCCATCCTTTACCCAGCACCACCCTGGGCCCAGCACTGCACTCAGAGCAGCCCTGCAACGAGGGTTAGTGACCCCGTTTTCTCAAGGAGGAGACAGGCAGGAGGGGTGCAGAGATCATGGGGAAGTGCTGCCATCATGGGTCTTACAGAACCGACTGTAGAACCAGGCAGGGCACCTTGGCCCCCCGTCTGCACGGAGGTCATGCAGGTCAGGGCATCACCTCTGGACGGATGCTGTTAAAATAAGGGAAACGGGAACTTCCCTGCACTGCTGGTGGGAACGTAAGAGGGCACAGCAGCTGTGGAAACCACCTGGCAGCTCCCCAAAAAGTTAGACAGAGTCACCATGGGGCCTCGCAGTCCCACTGCTGAGTGCACCCCCAAAGGGTTGAAAGCAGGCCCGTAGGCAGAATCTTGTACACGAATGCTCACAGCAGCCGTATCCACAATTGCCAAAAAGTAGAAACAGCCCACGTGTCCGTCAACAGGTGAACGGATAAACAAACATGGTACATCCACACAGTGGAATGCTACTCAGCCATAAAAAGGAAGGTATGATACACGCTACAACATGGGTGAACCTCAAAAATGATGCTAAGTGAAAGAAGCCGGACACAAACGATTACATATTGTATAATTCCATTGATATTGTTACCGGGAAATCCCCAGTTGGGCTCGGGCTGCCTGTCGCTGTGTCCAATAACGAAGGCAGGGTTGAATCTTATCAGGCATTTCCTTGGTTGGAAGGCTAGCCAATCAAGAGACGGGGTGCTTACAAGCATCAAATCCTGTCTTCCCAGCAAGGTGCAGGGAACAGGATTAGAAAGGGGAAGGGCCAGGGTGCTACGTGCAGCCCCGGGGGTCTGCAGACGTCAGCTGTTGTAGTCATCAGGCGATGAGATGATGTTGATGAGATGATGTTTGACTCCGTCGGGGTCGGCCTGATCATGCTTATTGGTTCTGCTTGCTGGATTCACAGCTGAGTCATGCCCTCAATAGCTTAGCACAGGCCTTGAAAAGGAAACTTAAGAAAAACCTAACCCCCTATTCACATATAAGAAACTTAAGCCCCTATTTACCTAATTATATGTGTTCTAAGATTTAAAATAATGATTATTTTTCAGATTAATTCAGGTGTCCTACCTACCAGATTGTAAGTCCCCCCCCCCGCCCCCTTCAATATGAAATATCTGGAATAGACAAATCCATAAATCTATGGAGACAGAGAGTAAATTAGTGGTTGCCAGCGGCTGGGGAAAAGGGAATAGGGAATGAGAATTAATGGGTTCGAGATTTCTTTTTGAGATATTTTGGAATTCGGTGGAAATGGTGACTGCACAACCTTGTGGATGTACTAAATGCCACTGACTGGCACATGATTGGTTCGTTCAATGGTATGTTTATTTCACCTTGACATTTAAAAAAGGTCAAAGCCAGCCTTGGGAAGCAGAAAGCCAGACACCCTGGAATTGCAGGTTTTCTATGTGATGTGGAGCGGGAGGGCTCAGCACCGCCCACCAGACACTCTTGTGTTGTTTTTCGGGGTTTGTCGCTGTTGTTGTTTGATTTTTTTAGGGCAGGACCATGTCCCTTCTCAATGCCCCGTGTCACCTGAGTCCAGGAACACTGAGTAACAGGCGGAGTGGCCAGGTGCTGGGGCTCTGGCTGGAACAAGCACCACCGGCGTCCCAGACATCCAACCTGCTAATGCCACAGCTGGCTAGTTCTCTGGGCCAGAGCAGGTCCTCCGCTGGGACCACCTGCTCTCTGAAAGGGGTCGGCTCCTTATCGCAACCCTCCTTCAACCACAGGGGGCCCGTTTGCCAGCCATTTCCCACCACAAGCCTCATTAAATGTCTCTATGCCCCTTCCCAGGTCAGGCAGCTGAAACAGACCCGCCCAGAGCCGTCCCACCCCCACGCGGAAGCTCTCCCCAGGGAGCGGGTGCCGCACAGCAGGGCACCAGGCTCTCCGATTCCGAACACCGGGCGGGCGGTGGCTCTCCCGGGCCTCCCAGGGATGGATCCAGGGCTTCCGGGCAAAGCTGTCAAGACGTGAAGTCGGGCATTTCAGAACCAAATTGGTGACTCAAAGTCCTTGCTCCTTAAATTGGCAAATTAAATATTTTAAAAGGCAACTTTTATAAATGCTCTTATAAATGTGAAATGTCGCCCACAATGTAATCGTACAAATAAATCAATGAAAACAAATGGATGTCACTGGGCTCTGGTGGCCCCCGACCCGATGCATCCCTGCTCCCGAGCCTGTGCTGGGAGGCGCCAGCCGCCCACCGACACGCTCTCTCTGCCGCACTCAGAAAGCGGGAAGAGAGAAGGAGAAGTAATGTCAGGCTTATCCTGGAATATATTGACTCCCTGCCCGCTTCCTTGTAGAAATGAGCCACAAAGGGCCTGACCCTGTGAAGGAGTCCCCTCCCCCCAAGTCCTGTGAGTCCTGGCAGGATCCAGGGCTGAGGGCCACTTGGTTCCCATTAGGTCCCCAAACAATAGAGGGTGTTACGCTGTTTATTATTTCAAGTCAGCAGAATGAGCAGCGGCTTCAGGCCTGGCACTTAAGGCCCATGCCACCTTCCCCACATCCAGCCTCCTTCAAGTGATGCAAACTGTTCCTACATCTCTTATTAG
>NW_006289713.1:4718059-4720099 GCF_000327345.1 Myotis davidii
GCTCTTAACCCTGAAAGACAAAGCGCAGAGACCTTGGAGAGCAGCAGTGGGGCTTCCAGAATGGTCAGCGACACAGGTCGGGATGCAGAGGGCGTTTCCCCGGGCACAGTGTCAGGTACACTGCTGTGGCCCCCTGGACACTGTGCGTAGGACGCTGGACACGCCTTGCAGTGCCTACTCCTCAACACACCCTGCAGGTGGGAGCACTCAACCCATTTCATGGATTTTCAAGGTCCCACAGTTCTGTGAGAAAGCATATTTCATCCATCCACCCATTAAAAATACATACTAAAGCAGCGGTTCTCAACCTGTGGGTGGCACCCCCTGTGGGGGTCGAATGACCCTTTCACAGGGGTCGCCTAAGACCATCGGAAAACACATATATAATTACATATTGTTTTTGTGATTAATCACTATGCTTTAATTATGTTCAATTTGTAACAATGAAATTGGGGGTCACCACAACATGAGGAACTGTATTATCGCGGCATTAGGAAGGTTGAGAACCACTGTACTAAAGCCATACGCACCTCACCCTGTTCGAGGCACTGGGGTACAGCAGTGAGCCCCGTGGACAAGAATGGTAGACACCACGGGAGGTGGAGAGCTCAGACATTCGGATGCCAGGTGGTGCTGCGTAAAGGGAAGGAAGGGAGAGAGGTAAGCAGCGGAGAGGGGAGCAAGATGGCCTGAGCAGGCGCTGTCCATGCTCCACTGAGCCCCTCAAAACCGCTTTGCCGTTTTGCATGAGTAACATGGGTGGGTTGTACCAGTGACATTTCCTGGATGTGACATCACACTGTGTAAGATGCCACCGCTGGGGGGTATTGGGGGAGGGTACAGGGGTCACTCCGCCTTAGTCCTCACCACGGTGAGCATCAGAACGGCGAGTCTGCCACTCCGCCGGGGTCCTGTTCGTCCCCACGCCTGCTCCAGTGCGTTCTGTCTCAAGCCCCAAGGTATATCACAGCAAAGGTGGTTTGGTATTTCCAGAAAGGGTTCTTGTCTTCCCTGAGAACAGACAGACCCCAGCTTGTCACACTCCGCACGCTCAAGGTGCAGGCGCTGGGCAGGATGGAGGAGGACATCGGTGTCCCTGCCTGTGGAGGGCGGGGCTGGCGCATCTTTGGGACCACCCAGCTGTGGGCCTAGCTAGTCCCACTTTATGGGAGAGGAAACTGAGGCTCCGAATGGAAAAGTGACTCACGGGGAGCAGCAGAGCTGGGTGGGCTGCCACTCTGGCACTAAGGAATTCTTCTCAATAAAAGTTACATTTCCAGCCAGCACTGGTTTGGCTCAGTGGATAGAGCGTTGGCCTGCAGACTGAAGGATCCCGGGTTCAGTTCCGGTCAAGGGCATGTACCTTGGTTGAGGGCACAATCCCAGTGGGGGGTGTGCAGGAGGCAGCTGATCTATGTTTCTCTCTCATCGATGTTTCTCTCTATTCCTCTCCCTTCCTCTCTGTAAAAAATCAATTAAGTATATTTTAAAAAGTTACATTTCCCAATTCAATGCCATCCTTTCTTCTCAGTACTGCCAACCTGTGGAGCCAGACCACCTGGGCTCGCGTCAGGGCTCTGGGACCTATTCTCCGTGTGCTTTAAGCAACCTATTTGTGCCTCACTTATCCCATCTGTGAAATTGGCACAAAAAACCTACCCTATAGGGTCTTTGCCACCGTGAAATGAATTAAGCATGGGAGGCCCCCTAGGGCTAGGTGCTCAGGTACACTGTATATGTTAACTCTTTAATGAAGCCTGTGATGTACACTAGTGTGTCCGTGGAACACCATCCTTACTTAGAACAAATAACGGGGATGTATGTTTCCACTCATGCAGGAGACTGATTTTTTTCCAGGAGATTTAAAAATTCTGTTTTGTCTCAATACATCTTCTAAGAAAGAGGAAGCCACATGCTGACACAAGGGAGCCTGTGGAAGTCACGTTCTCGGCTCAGAACCTGTTCTAGCTGGTCCTGTTCATTCCCTGGGTTTGGTCGGTGAGGCCCCAGTTTGCGGGGTGGGGTGGGGGGGGGGCGGGG
>NW_006289713.1:4720319-4728779 GCF_000327345.1 Myotis davidii
GGTGGGGAGGGGGGGGGGCTGTGCACAAATTTCCTTCAGACCCACCAAGGAAGGACACGGCGCAGACATGGGCATCTTGGGAATGGTTCCGTGTTGGGATGTTTCTGCTTCACCAAATGCCCTCTCCAGAGGGCACCGCCCAGTGCCTGGTGTGATGGGCACGATGCTTCTCCATCGATGCAATGGCCCTGGACCAAGGCAAGCCCACCACCCAGACGGAGTCTTCAGAGTGTAAATCAAAAACCAACAAAACTCCAAAGTCTCTGGTTGGTCAAGTGGAAGTTCATAAAAGAGGTGGGGTGTGAAGTTTAGGCTCAGGACCGTGGTCCCTGACTGGGAGCTGGTGAAAATGACCGAAGGCGGGCCCCATACCCAGACTAGTGTTTTCCAATCTGGGCGATGCTGGGTGGGCCACAAGGGACAGCGGGGTTGAGAACCACTAGGAGGATGAGGCTTGGGTGGGGCAGCAGGAGACAAGGTGTCTCTGGCAGATGGGGGCAGCCAAATGGCGAGGGGCGAGCAGTCTCCCCCACCAGCCCCTCCCACAGCCTTTCCCCCACCTTCTTCCCACCCTGCCCCCACCCCACTCTGTCTTCTCTTCTCAGCTCCCACCTGGCTGCTAGGGGCACCACCCTCTTCTCTCTCTCTCCACAGGTTTCTAACCCTAAAGCTTTCTTCTCTGCTCTCTCTCCTAATCTTTCTAGTTTCTCTTCCCTGTGTCCCAGGCAGGCCACACCTCCAGTCCTACAGGTCGGCCTCCTCCCAGGCTTTGCTCTAGCACGCTTTGATGTTCATTAAATGTAAGGTGTGCAGCCCTAGACGGCAATGCTAACCAGGCTCCCTGGCCGCTCTTACTGGGGGATTAAAGCAGCGCTCGCTCAAAGCTATTAGAAAGCAGCCTGCCCACCCCACCAGAGTTTCAAGCCCACTTAGACACCCTCCTTCCCAAGGCATTTTCTGCTATACTTTTGCCTTCTGGGTGACAAGGGCCTGAAAAGGAATTGTTGGGCTGCGGGGGTCCTGCTGTGCTGCTCAATGTCCATCTCCAGGCCACCGGGCCTCCAGGCTGCATGCACAGGGGTCAGAGGCGTCAGCTAGGAAGGGGCAGTGACACCTCCCTGGAGTAAGAGGTGACAGCGGAATGTGCCTGCATAGCTCCGGCCTAGGCCCTCCAGCCTGGGCCTCCAGGGGCCGTCGCTCTGCATCCACCTCTGCGCAGGGCGCCCCCACCTCTGCGCAGGGCACCCCCACCTCTCCACAGGGTGCCCCCACCTCTCTGCAGGGCGCCCCCACCTCTGCGAAGGGCACCCCCACCTCTCCGCAGGGCACCCCCACCTCTCTGCAGGGCGCCCCCACCTCTCCGCAGGCACGTTTGCAGGCCGCTTTCATTTATTGCCTGTGTTGTTGTCCAGAGTGACTTCACAGGAAGGATCAGGGTCTGAGCTAAGGAGCAAACTGCTCCTCATCTATGGGGGGGGATGGGACTCCTCCAGAGTGAGCGCCCCGGGGAGAGGAGTTATGAAGGGCCCTGGCAGAATCTGGCTCAGAGAGAAGATGGGACTGAGTTTCACGCAGTCAGCTTAGGCCTGCTGGTTGTGCATTCCTGTTGGGTCTGTGTCAAGTCATTTGACAACAAGAACTGTACAGTGAATGAAAATATCAACTTGCACTTTTTAAGCGGCTTCCGATCACCCTGATAGGGGCTGACTCCTCGCAGGCCACTTTCACGGATGAGGGAGTCAGTCACTCCCCGAGCTCACACTCACAGGGCAGCCTGAGCCCTCTGGGGCCGGGCTGGTTCCGACACTGCGCTCTGTGTGTCAGGAGAGTTAATGAGCGAGGGGTGGCCGCTGAGAGCGGCAAAGAGTCTCTCATCACCGGGAAGAGCACGCACATAGCCTCCTTTTTACAGGAGAAAAATGTGGCCCAGAAGTACAGTCTCGCAGAAAACGGAGCCGGCAGTGCCAGCTTCCGCGGCCCTGGGCTGGCCGCACGCACGCCCAGGGGAAGCACAGGGACTCCTGAGCCGCAGCGAACGTGGGGCAGGGCTGGGTTCTTGCGTTTTTTTTTTTCTCTTGAATGCGGACATCTGGTGTCCTATAAATAAAATTGAAAACGTAAATATTGTAAAACCCATTAGAGAGTGGTTTTAGGTTTGGTGAGAGCACGGGTCAGCTGCTACCTCGCTGCACCGTGGTGGGAAAACATCACCCACACGCGGGTGTTCCCGGCTCCTAGCACGTCACCCATGTCCCCGCGGTGGCCTGGCTGCACTTTGTCTCGCTGAGTAAACATTACAACATGGGTCAGTTGTCTCATAGTTATGACAGGGAGCTAACCATTTTCCATCGCTACCTGCAGACCTGCCTGCTTTCGTTTTGTACGTGGAAGAAGTAGTTCGTGAAGGGAGCGGAGTGTCCCACTCTTTGTCCCAAGAATGCAAATTCCTGTGCTCGCCGGTTCTGCCCCAAGACGTGCAGTCGGCCAGACTTCCCATGTCAGGTTAAAGGCTCTCCAAAAGGCATTTTCTGTTCGAGACATATTAAATAAGCTTTATTTAATAATGCTCAATTTGACTTATCCAATTTAAATATTTGCTCTGATCAGCAACCATCTGATCCCGGCTTCATCTCGGGCGGCAGGGTCGTTTCTCTGGGTTATTTTTCTTCGGGGCAAAGTGGGTCCCGGAGGCAGGGGACGCCCTCGGGTTCTCTGCCTTTCTCCGTGCGGAGCTGCGGGTGGAGGGAGAACCATACCCAGCGGCGCTGAGGCCGCTTTTTATATGTTTACATCGCGCGTCCTCGCGTCTGTCTGGCTGAAGACAGAGGATATCATTGAAAAGACGCCTTTGAGCCAGATAATTACAAAGAGAGTTTTCGGGGTTTTTGTTTTGTTTTGTAAGTAGGGCATCAGCATGTAAAGAAATTCCCACAGTCGCGATCTTTGTGAGATGTATGCTGCCATCTGCTTTCCACCCTTCACCGAATGGAGGGTCATCCTGCAGATTCAGGATCTGAAGGCAAAGGGAGGGGAACTGCTTTAATGTTATAACTCAGTATGTCTTAAAAGGGGGGACTCGGCTTTAATTGCTACTAACTTTGAGGATGTTTCATATAGACCTTTTGGGTAACATTATGGCTGTTGTTATGTTTTTCACTAGCATGGTATTAAAAAACTAACCTTTTTAATTTTATTTTAGGTTTTACCTTTGCATGCTGCCTTCAGAAACAGCCACCGTAAAGCCCATAGCCCCGGTCCCCTCTCTAGGTATCATAAAGCCATTCATGGTGACATAAACCTCTGTCAGCTTCACTCCCCGATACCAGCGCAGGGCCTGCCGGCTGTGGCGTGATGGGAGTGCCTCGGCCCGTTATCTGAGCGACCTCTATAAGGGACTCTGCCCCAGACTGGGAGGGGGCTTTCCCCGAGGAGAGGAGTGCCGAGTGCAGGCCAGCCGGGTTTATGGGCCCGGCGGGGGGAGGATGCCACCCCGAGCCGCCTGCAGCCTCCGCGGCCTGAAGTGTTTACCGCTGGGTGATTTACATCCTCCAGGTGTGCATTTGGGAAACATCCTGGCTCTGGGCTGACAGGGCGATTGCCCTGGATTTGCAGACTTCGTCATTTTTCTGTTCAAAGAGACATTTTTTAAAAGCGTCCTGGCCCAGAGTGGTCCGTGTGCTGTGGTTTTCACTCAGGAGGGCTGAGGAGCCTCTTAGCCCAACGCCCAAGTGCTGCCCACATGGGGAGACGTCGCTGTCATCGAAACTGCGGCTGACTGTCCTCAACCTCCCTCTCCTCCAACTAACTTCTTCTGCCAGTTTGTCCTTCGGCCTTTGTGGCCGGCCGCGTCGATGCTCGGGCCAGCTTCCTGCTGCTGTTTCAGCACCTGGTGCTTTCCCAAGAGCCCTGCTAAGCAGACGCTTTTCTTACTGTCTTCTCGGGTACCCCAGGCCGAGTGTGAGGAGGGGCCTGGGTCCCCGTATTTGTGCCACCCGGGTCAGCCCTGCCGGGCGGGCGCCGCCAGGAGGGCGCTGCTTGGCGGAAGGAGCTCCTTCCACCACAGAACCACTTTCTGTTCCCTGTGCTCACGTGTCCCTGCAGGTGGTGGTGTCACTGCTTGTCACAGGGATTGCACAGGACGTGCCTGACACCGACGCTGGGGGAACCTTGTACCATGCGAACGCCGAGTTAAAACATGTTTCCAGAAATCAAAATGGGGTTTCTGTTGGTCAAAAACCGTATTTTAAATGTTATCATACCCATCCCACTCTATGTAAAGGAGTCTGGACATTTATTACATATCCAGTTTTTACACTTGTGCTAATCTTTTCGCCAACCCCTTCTGACAACTCTGATGAAAAAGAAAACACGACGTATTTTTGCCTCATGGAAATACACACGCACATACATTGGGAGCGGGAGGTGGGCAAGGATGCTTGTAGAGAAATTGAGAATGATTCTTTGTTTATGTTTTCATTTTTACAAATACCGTTTTTTACCAAGCCAGAGAATACCGGGCTGATTTAAGAAGTCATTTCAATGTAGCTGTTTCTCTCTCCGTGATGAAAGGTCTCCAGAACCCATCGTTTTGCCTCCTTACACGATCTGCAGACAGAAAACGTTTGGTCAAACGCAGGCAGTAAACAGTAGGGGCCACCAGACCCAGGCTTAGTAAATGATCGAATTCCTTCTGCTTGGGCTTCGACGGGGAGGGCGCGGGGGGGGGGAGGGCGTCTTTCAGCCAGTGATTGGAATACTAACAAATTCACTTAAAAGCGTTCAACTCCCCTCAGTTTGAGCTCCTTTCTCCCGGATTATAAATATGTAAACCTCCCCAACATAGAAAAATATATTGATTTGCCGCACTAAACAGAGAGGCTCTTTAAAATTACCAGCCCTCGGGGGAAGGAAAATATTCCAGCAATAAAACCAAAACCTTTATTTCCAAACATCAGGTGATGGGGGGCTGCCTGGGAAAAGATTGTTCTCTGTCACCGCTCACAGCCTCACATCGAGAAGAACCAGGGAAAATACCACGCTGATCAAAAGGAAAAAAGATCCGATATTTAAAGGAATACTTTTTGCCTTTGCTATAGATGCTTAACCGTGTGCTTTTGTGTATCTCTACCGTGAATCTAAAGGAGGTGCCTGACCAGACGTCGTTTTGTGGATCAGACACATGAACATACTTGGGAACATGGTCTACTCTAAAGGACTGCCTGCGAGTGTCGCCTTCCCAGCACCGGGTGCCGCTGGGGCGAAGTTTCACTAAACTGCCGAATTCATTTATTTTCACCTCTGCTGGAACTGCCCCCCAAAGCAGGTGATGATTGAGAGATCTTTTTTTTAAAAAAAAAAATTCTAAATCACAAGAGAGATAAAAATGCATGTCAGGCTATGAGGTCTGAACGTTAAAATGTAAGAGCGTTAGCCAGGGTCTGGTAAATGGCTAAGCAGATTAGTAGCCCTACTTTTTAACATATAAACATCTGAAACCCGTTTCCTGTTTAAGAAGAAGAAGGAAAAAAAAGTCTAGGTGGATGACCTCGGGCACTTTTTTTTGATTAACAAATGTGAATTGTACATCACGGTGGGAAAAAAAAATGGCCCACGCTTGGTGGTCTTTCTACAGTCTGTATATGGGAGAGAGAGAAAAAAATAGAAAAATAAACGTTACCTTCTCACTTTCAGGGTGGGCAATGCCATTTCTACAGCGGCGTCCAGGGCTCTGGCAAATGTTAAGGCTGTCACCGCGGACAGAATCCCCACGGTCTGTGTGCCTCGCAGAGGCCGGAGGAAGGAAAACATTCCGGGCATCCCTGCCGCGGCTCCTATCTCCAGCCCAGGGCTCGCCCCGCAGACCGACCCGTGTCACCCGGGCCAGCCGAGCAGGACAGGGCAATTCTGAACCCGCACCTTCCCGGCCAGCGGCTCACCCCGAGCACACACCGACGCTGAGCCTTCAGGAGGGAGCACCAGCTGCAGTGTGTTCAGCTGAAGAGAGCTTAGTGGCCCTGACACATTCTGACAAGATACATTTATAGGGTTTGTGCTACAATTTGATATTGGAAGTTGGGATTCCAATTTTATGTCCTGAACGGTAACAATGGCAGCTGGGACCTTTAAGAAATGTGTGTATTCCTGCTATTTAACAGCTACATAATAAAAGCTATTTATGTCAGACACCTTATAAGGGCAAGATTTAGCCTGAATGTCAATATAACATATCATGCTTTTTTATATTCAGATAGGAGAAAACATCCATTATCGGTGCTACACATTATTTGGGGCTTGGGCTGTTAGTTATATGGGAGCTTGAAAAATCTAAAGTCAGCATCTCCTCGCTATAATTTACAAATTCATTGAGCTGCTTTTTAAAAAATAAAAAAATTCTGTTTAAAAAGGTGCTGAGGCATCATTTGTTTTTCCGGGTCCTTCTGCTGAAAAGACATAAAGGGGAGCCGTTTTCTGTTGTTTGGTTTGATTCTGGTAATTTCCAAGCAGGCGATAAAAGCGCTCGCTGGCCTTTCTAAATGGGTGCGTCTTTTGTTTTCTGAAAGCAACCGCGGCCTGGAGAGGACCGGGCTGGCCACAGCGGGGTGATTCCGATGACCGGCGGGGCAGCGGCTCCGAGGAGACCTTTCCCGGGGATGGAGAGTGACCCCCAGCTCAGCGTGGCGGCTAGATTCAGGCAAAGACTCGCCTCCGGCGCTCCCGGGAACACCGCACCATGTTTTCGGAGGAGGCCGCTTCGGCCCAGCAGACAGGGATTCTTGCTGCTACGGACACTTGGAAATGACCCCGCGGCCCTGCCAGGCCCGCTTGTTAGAAAACCCCAGCTTCCTTCTTATCTTGTCTGCTCAGACAAAGAGCAGAACCTCACTGAGATGAGACGAGAACCCCAATTAGCAAAGCCAAGAGATTTCCATCCTTCCCACACCCGCACTGTGGGTTCAGTTCCCCTCTGGCTTTCCTTTGACTCATCGGGAGAGTGTGACCTCGGGTTAATGAGAAAAGCCCAGTTGGGTGGTGGCAGAAATGTCACCCTGACTCTCCATGCCCCCACCCTTCTCCCAGCCCCCCATGGTGGGACGGGACACAGAGGACAAGGGGCCAGAACAAAAGCCGCTGCCCCTCAGGCGCTGTTGGAGCCAGCTGACACCAACTTAAACTTGGCTAAATGCGAGTTTAATTTCCTTTGTTCCTAAGAACGAAACAGCTCCTAAGCAAATATGATCTTAAAAAAATAACTTATTAGGCCTCCCCCTTCTCTTCTTTGTCAGAAAGTTGCTTCCGTCTAAATGGACAGCAAATTCCTTTTCTTTTATAACAAGTGGCCGCCAAGCTTCATGTAGCTTTTTTTACCAGCATTTATAAAGGCAACCCCTCTTCTGGTTGATTGCCACTGTCGCATGTTGAATTTTATGTTGGTTCCGCGACTGTTGTCAGAAAGAGTCGTGCTCCAGGGGGGGACTGGGAAGTGAGCGAACCTGAAGACAGTGGGCATTTGAAAGGAAAATAAGCCAGTCACAGGTCTCTCAGATGCCTGAGATCTGAAACAGCAGCTTTCTCTGCCTCACCACCCATCTTCTCAATGACCCCAGCACTGACTGTCATTGCTTACACTTAACACCAGGAAATGCAGGCAAAGGGAAACCAGCTCATTTTACAGAGAGATGACCGGTGAGGCTCGGCTACACCTACTAATCATCGGATTAGTAACAGGTCGCTTTCATGGAGGCACTGCCAGGTGCCAGGAGCTTCGTGCAACTCCATCGGTTTACAGGAAAAGCTAATCTGCGCCCCCACCCCCTACCCCCTCCCTGGGCAGCCCCAGAGGTAGGCATCCTTATTGCCGTCATTTTTAAAAATATATTTTTACTTGATTTTTAGAGAGAGAGGAAGGGAGAGGGATAGAAAGATAGAAACATTGAGAGAGGAACATCATCGATCGGCTGCCTCCTGCTTACACCCTACTGGAGATCAAGCCCGAAACCCAGGCATGTGCCCTGACCGGGAATCGAACCGGCAACCTCTTGGTTCCTGGGTCACCGCTCAACCTCTGAGCTACACCAGCTGGGCCTTTGTTTAAGGTTTTTAATGTTCCAAGAACACAAGGGAAAGGAACTTTTAAGAAGGAGGCTCCCTGTCCAGAGGCAAGGCTGGGGTATAAAGTGTGGAGAGCCCTTCTCTGGAGGAGCAGAGAGAGGCAGTGCCCGCAGCAGCCCTTCTGAAAGATGCCTCATTAGAAAGGGGTCCCACAACATGACAAGGGATGTACTCCCCATAGCTGCAGCCTTATTTTCCTTAATCTTTTCTCATTTTTGTCATTTAAGGATATGACCTAGAAACTTAAAAAGTCAACTTTGACTTCTGATGGGTTTAATAATTCCCCCTACAAAAGCAGCAGAACTCCAGACTCCAAACAAACTTAAATACTCCCAATTACTTGGGGGGATC
>NW_006289713.1:4730549-4732057 GCF_000327345.1 Myotis davidii
TATATAGCACTTTAGATTTGAAAATGCTTTTATGAGGCCTGATTAAATGTTATGGTCATAAGAATTCTACAAGTTGGGCAGAAACTGTTTTACAATTTTAATTTAATTTAATTTATTTTTACTTGATTTTTAGAGAGAGAGGAAGGGAGAGGGATAGAAAGATAGAAACATTGAGAGAGGAACATCATCGATCGGCTGCCTCCTGCTTACACCCTACTGGAGATCAAGCCCGAAACCCAGGCATGTGCCCTGACCGGGAATCGAACCGGCAACCTCTTGGTTCCTGGGTCACCGCTCAACCTCTGAGCTACACCAGCTGGGCATTGCCATCATTTTATAGATGAGGACACTGAGGTAAAGAGAGGTCAGTCAATCACTGAAGTCCAGATAGCTGGAAAGTGACCAAGTGACAGGAGCCACAGTCAGGCCATCTGCTGGCAGAGGCCAGACTGTAGCCTCCGAGCCGTGATATCAGGTGTTCCTGTCAGTGGTTACAGCCCAAGTCACGCTGCCCAAGGTCAAACCCTAGCCCAGTGATGGCGAACCTTTTGAGCTCGACGTGTCAGCATTTCGAAAAACCCTAACTTAACTCTGGTGCTGTGTCACATATAGAAATTTTTTTATCTTTGCAACTATAGTAAAACAAAGACTTATATTTTTGATATTTATTTTATATATTTTAATGCCATTTAACAAAGAAAAATCAACCAAAAAAATGAGTTCGTGTGTCACCTCTGACACGTGTGTCATAGGTTCGCCGTCACTGCCCTAGCCCATCCCCTGGGCAAGTTACGTCACCATCCTGAGCCTCAGTTTGCTCACCTGTAAAGTGGGAACAGTAATGTTCCCCACCTCGTGGAGTTGTTTCAGGATTGCATAAACAGAGCATGAAAGGTACATGTCACATCGTAAGTGTGAGGTCTGGGACCTCAGCCCACACTTTCCAAAGCCCACCCTCCTCTCACGTGAGCGGGTCACAGACTGCAAGTCTTGCTCCACGACCCATCTGGGAACTTCAGCTGTGTTCTCAGACACCGGGATCATAAAGCTGTGGGGAGCACACAGTGTGGTCCCCCAGCAGCAAGGACTCGGCCAATCTGAGTGGTGTCTGCCCCACGAAAGCCCTGGCTGGCAGCAGATGCCCTGGGGTGGCCACGGGGAGGTGCACACAGGACACCATGCGCCAGATCTCGAGGGAGGGAAGGTCTGGAGGCCCCGGGGCTAGCCATGAGAGTGGCATGATTTGTCATCAGACCCCACAGGCTTGCAGGCCACCCACCAGCCTTCCAGCCACCCTGGCTGCCCCCTGGTTTCTGTTGCATCTATTTGGACAGCAACACCAGGCCCTCCTCCTCCCCCTAGGGGAGGTGCACAGGACACCATGCGCCAGATCTCGAGGGAGGGAAGGTCTGGAGGCCCCGGGGCTAGCCATGAGAGTGGCATGATTTGTCATCAGACCCCACAGGCTTGCAGGCCACCCACCAGCCTTCCAGCCACCCTGTGTGCGC
>NW_006289713.1:4736464-4742987 GCF_000327345.1 Myotis davidii
CCACCCCTTGCCCTTCAAACACGTGTTTATGTCGCACAAAAAGGCCCAGGAACAATAAACAGCCCAGCAGCCCAAAGCTGGCTCCGCTCGAGGCCTTGGGGGCTTTCTGACCTCCACCACCTGCCCTGCCGTGGAGGCCGCTGGGGGCTCGGGTGTCCCACAGACCCAGTTCCGACACGGCTTGTGCCTCCTGGGAGCTGTGTTTACTCGGGCAAGTAGCTCCCTCTGGATCCCAGCTCTTGCCCTTCAAACACGTGTTTATGTCGCACAAAAAGGCCCAGGAACAATAAACAGCCCAGCAGCCCAAAGCTGGCTCCGCTCGAGGCCTTGGGGGCTTTCTGACCTCCACCACCTGCCCTGCCGTGGAGGCCGCTGGGGGCTCGGGTGTCCCACAGACCCAGTTCCGACACGGCTTGTGCCTCCTGGGAGCTGTGTTTACTCGGGCAAGTAGCTCCCTCTGGATCCCAGCTTCCCTGAGCATAAAACAGCAGCCAAGATGGGCAAAATGCTGGTGTGCAATAAATACCAATTCCTGTATTGCTATTTAGCTCAGACTGTAAGATGAAAATACCTGAATGTGTTGAGAGCAATCACTCATTTTCCAAAAGGGATGCAGCCGTGTCACCAGAGGGGCTGGACCAATGGGGAGCCCAGGCGCAGTGGTGGGCGTGGAGGCAGACACACGGGGAAACTGCCGTTTATTTGATTTGTGGCTGCTTCTGGGCTGTGTGACCCTGGGCATCTTCCTCGACATTTCTGGGTCTGTCTCCCATCTGCAAATAATGATCTGTAAGTTTTCTTCCTACCTTCCTCCTTTAATTATCAAATAAAATCTTCCACCGCTGAAAAACACCTCAACACAAATACGCTGCTCTCCACAGCACCAGGATTTTCTTAAAGCACCCCATCCCCCTTGCAGTTAAAATGATGTGGTCACTTTGCAAATATAAAATCCTTGACACCCAGGTGGTGTTGCTCAGTGGTTGAGTGTGGACCTATGAACCAGGAGGTCATGGTTCCATTCCCAGTCAGGACACATGCCCAGTAGGGGTCATGCAGGAGGCAGCCGATGAATGAATCTCTCTTATCATTGATGTTTCTATCTCTCCCTCTCCCTTCCTCTCAGAAATCAAAAAAATATATACATTCTAAAAAATCCTTGAAAAATAGAGTGGTAAGATTGGGGGTGCTTATTTTTCTTTTCTGTACTATCCCTTTGATTAATGTCTTGTATCTTTTTTTCCTGACTTTTCTATGAATTTCTTTTTAGATACACATAGGTGTAATAATAGATGTGGCTGTATGCTCCATACAGCTTCACGCCTCCCTGCGTGCACCCTGAAGCATGTGGACAACACTGTAACGGGGAGCCACACTCCTTCTGATTGTTGCCCACTTCCATTATCTCGCGTTTATATTATGCGTTTATCTCTGTAACAGGAACATTTTACCCATAAAGCTTCTTACCATATTTTGCTTCATTTATTTGGGTTAGAGTCACAGTAATAAAACAGAGTCAAAGGCTATACGATGACCCTGATACATTTTAATGGCACTCAAGGAACCCCTTCAAGGGGACAGGAAGGAGCTACACCCCACGGCCGCCCATCGGTCTAAGTCTTTGCCTCTAAATTGAAAGAACCCGCTGAACTCAGACTTTTTACCAGGAATGCACTTTGTGGAGAAGACATTTTTTTTTTAATTGTCACAAGTTCTTTGGGGGAGAACAGTTTTATGGATGAGATCGGTATTAAGGGGATGATTTACAGACTATGGGGAAAACATTTCTGCTAATGAAGGATGTATCTAAAAAATTAGAGTAAAAGAAAAAACATAAATTCCCACACCAATATAAGAAGAGACACCCCACCCCCCCCAACCACATCATCTCTCAAAACCCACACCCATAAGTGGTGAGCAGTGGGTGGGGCCAAACCGCACACTGTCGAGGCTGCAGGCACCTGGAGTCAGCTCATCCAGGGCCTTTCTGCACAGCATGGGAGCTCCTGGGGGCCTGGCTCAAGTGCAGGGTCCTGTTGGGCAGGTCTGGCCGGGCTGAGGTTGTCCATCGGTAGCCAGCACAGCGGGACGAGAAGTCTCTGGTCCAGGAACCACTCAGAGTGGCTGGGGCTCAGTGCAGCACCATCACTGATTTCACTGGCTGGTGGGTGTGGCTTTCCAAGCGCCTTGATTTGGAGCAAGTGTTCTCGACTTGGACAGCACTTTAGAATCACCAGGGGAGATTTTCAAAAACCCCAGTGCCCAGGCTGCCCCAGACAATTACATCAGAATCTGTGGGGGTGGGGCCCAGGCACCAGGATGTTTTCAAAGCTCCCAGGTACTCCAGTGTGAGTTGGTGTGGAGAACAGCCCATTTAGATACTACATCGGGGCAGAAAGCTCAATTAGTGATGTCTGCCAGGGGGTAGGCATGGTGGGCGGTGCACCATGAATTTGCCTTCACTGAGGTTTGCAGACGGTGAGGGACTTACTGAGATCTCCATGGTGGGAGAGTCAGGATTAGGAACTAGGTCTTCAGACTGTTACCTGAAGACTCCATTTTTTATTCAAGACAGTCACACTCAGGTAGAGACACCATCTTAAATACACTCTTCAGTTCAAAGTTTTCAAGCTCCTATTGCACATTTAGGCAAGAACTGTTGGGCAGGGGTCTGACACTGACCTGCTGGCTCAGTAAGTGGGGGGTGGGGGCTAGGGGGCGAGGAATTGAGCATGAGAAATTGAGCAATAGGAAATGGGGTGCATTCAGGTGAGCCCCATTCTTTGGGATCCTGGAAGTTCACAAGGAAGGGTTCAGGTGGTGGTAGATCGCCCGAAGGGCAGCGTTAACAGATCCCAGCAAATCATGGCATCCAAATCAAGAACAGGATCAGGAAATTTGACATTTTTCCAAATGCACTGAGGGTAGAAGTCAGAGTAGAGGCCATATCTGGGGAGACTATAAACTGAGGAAGGGCAGGACTAATGGGGAGCCCTTGGGTCCTGGGAAGAGTATCTCTCTACCTGGGGTGTAGACGTATGTAAAACTCATTTTAATGTATACATTTAAGGTTTGTGCACCATATATACTGTCCTGGATGTAAGTTAAACTTCAAGAAAAAAGTTAAAATCCAGAAATAGAAATCTATATAACAAGAAAGATGGCCATTAGAAACCCAGAAACAGAACAGTCACAGATGAGGAAGAAAATGTCAAACAACCCAATGGAGGGGGAAACAGAAACATATGACAAAGAAGTAAGAAAAAAATGAAAGAGGCAATTAATGAAAGATGAACCAATAAGTAAATCACATTAAATATGCTTACTGTAAAACATAATTATAAGCCTTAGCTCTTTGCTGGATTTCCTTACATTTTTTTTTTCATGGTTTAGTATTGCTTTTATGTTGAATTTTATATGCACGTGGGGACAGCACCATAATCTTTTTAGGGTTTGTGTTAATCTGCTCTGGGCTGGGAGAAATGTCCAGATCGACCAGGTGGTACTTAAGGACGCAGAGGGAATATTTCTTCTAAGGACACTAGCTCTCAGAGGTTTTAAGCCAGGAGACTATAAAGCAGCCACGAATGGATTAAACCAGATCCCTAAACAAGGCTCACAAAGCTGTAACCAAAATAAAATCAATACTAAACTATAATCCTGAAATTACATTGAAGTTCTCTCTTCTTCCATGTATCAAATTCACTTTTTAAAATAAAAAACACTCATTTTGGGGGAGAGAACCCAGGAATGGGCCTGTTGTTCCAGGTGAGGCAAGCACAGGTTGCAGGGGGAGGGGAGCACAGGGATGATGGGGAAGCTGGTTTGGGAGGAGTGAGGGGCTTTGCAGTGTTAGCTCCACAAGCCAGACACGCTGGAGGGAGTGTCTTTATCTAAAACAGATTTAGAGTAAAAGTGAGAAGGTAGGTGAACGAAGGTATGATTCTAGGAACTGTCCCTCAGAAGCAGGGCCGGCTGCAGTGGCCGGGCAGCCTGGAGCGCAGAGGGCCTGGGCCTGGGGGTTCCTCGGAGAGCGGCAAGGGTGGTCCCTGCTCTCACCCACACCCTGCAAAGCCTCTTTTGACCCTGCCTGTTGTGGCTGGAGTGTTTCTCCTGGGGAACACGTCTTCCTTTCATTCACAATGAGATGTGATTTATAAAATGCCCCCCCCCAATAGGGACAGAGAGGCAGGGACAGAAACTCACACCAAGGTGTAAATGACTCCCTGCAGGCCCCTTCCCAGGTGATTGATGAAGAGCTTTGGGAAAATGAAGGGGAACAGGGAGGGGTAGAGGGAGGACCCTCCAAGGCAGAGAGAGTGGGTCCGCTCCCCATCACTGCCCACTTTGAACGTACAATCCTTAAAATAAGCAGAAAATACACTCAGGTTAGTGTTTCTTCTCCGAATTATCACAGATGATGCCAGTGAATTTATGCACCATTATAACTCCTGAGGCCCTCTTAGCTGGGTGCGGAGGGGGTGTCAGAAGACTGTGTGTGGCTCTGAAGTCCACTGGGATCAAAAGATGGGCCCAAACATTAACACAGGTCCCCTGAAGGCTGGGCTGTGAGCTCAGACCCGAGGGGCACAGCCTGAAAGTGGAGGCACCCTCCTCCGGACAGGACTCACTCCGGAGTCACCAGATCAGTGTGAATGAGCATCGCTGCAATCAGCTGTGGGAGCAGGACCCTCGCCAGCAGCCCGGGACTCCTTACACATGCTCTTTCCTCTCCCATCGCCCTTCTCTCGTGAGGGGATGCTGGCGTCCTCCGGACGGACTCACTCCTGAGTCACCAGATCAGTGTGAATGAGCATCGCTGCAATCAGCTGTGGGAGCAGGACCCTCGCCAGCAGCCCGGGACTCCTTACACATGCTCTTTCCTCTCCCCATCGCCCTTCTCTCGTGAGGGGATGCTGGCGGCTGCTGAGAATGTCTCTTCTGATTCTGCATTTGGGAAATAACCATAGAACCGGTTTGGGGCCCACTGGGCCCCCTTTGGGACAGACCTGAACTAAAACTCCACTGATACACTGACCTCTAAGCCCTTACTCAGCTGATGGCCACAGTGACATTTGGGATCTCCTGGAATTAGTGTCAGTTCAGTGTCCAAGAATTCTACAGTTCGATGGCTGTCTTTCTCCCAATGTAGTCATCCTGGCCAATGGCCGCTCTTTCCCCCAACGCTTGCCTCCTCTGAGCCATCCTCACATGGCAGCCAGAGTGGTCTTTCACTCCCTAAGTAGCCAAATGTCATCTTCTTGTACAATCTTTCATAGAGTGGCTGCATCATATATCGTTCGAACCTGCACATTCTGAGAGTAGAGGGGTATTAGTAATTACATTGGAACAACAGCCACAACTTGGGACAAGCAAACTGGAACACGTGGCCACACATCACCCCTGGGATGCAGCCTGGAATCACCCATGTGACTTATAGGGCTCCAAGTGCTGGGTCTTGGCCCCACGGCGGTCTTCTCCCACCTCCACAGCCAGCCAGGCCAGTCTCCCTCAGCTCGCCCTGACTCTGAGCCTCTGCACGTGCAGGTTCCCCTCTGATTCCTGAGCCTATGAGTAGCCAGGACTGCTCCACCGTGCTGTCCCCTTCCTGTGTGTGACCCTCATCATCTCTGCTGGGGGCGGGGACAGCACTGTCCTCCCCATGGACCTTCACGATCAGCCCAGGAGCTGGCACACAGTAGGCAATCAAAAACACTTGTTGAATGAATGGTGACTTCACAGCTCCTCCTACAAGAGAATAGGTAGTAAAGTAGCTATAAATCCACTGGTAGCTTCAGCGAGTTTCAGAAAACAAGTGTAGTTCGACGACACTTTCTGACACTAACATTTTCTGACTCTGAAGCTAGCCAGTCAGTAGAGAAGAATGAAAAATCTAGAATAATGTGCACCACTAACCGATTTTCCCACCATGAGCAGGCTGGACCCTTCCCGTTCAAGTATATGACCAGCTCCTGAGACAAGTATGCAGACGGAAAGACAGTCAGGGGCGGGGGGCTCTAGGGATACAGAAGTAGACAGGGCCGCCATAACCTGTATAGCGAGCCTTTGTGAGAATTACAAAGGCGGTGCCGGCACTGGGCAGACCCAGCCCTGCCCCAGGTGAACAGCTGGCGGAGTTGCCCGTGGATGCCAGCCCCCTTGCCTACACCAGCCCCACCTGCCCCTTAGCCAAGCCGGCAGAGCTGCTCACACAGCCCGGGAATGTGGGAACAGAGAGCATCAGGACCGACAGGGCCCTTGCTCTGAGTTAGGGCTCCGCACAGAGCCCCCCTTCTCCCCTTCCCTCTCCTGAACCCCGGTTTTGGCCTTTGAGGAACCAAACCATGGTGGTGCTCCGCAGACGGCCGCGCGCAAGGCCATTTCTTCATCAGAAAGGCGGAGCAGCGGCTTCTCCTCACCGCCCTGGTCATACCAGTGTTATTTCCTTTTATTATAAATAGGAATTTCAGTCAAAGGGGTACAGCCCAATACCCCTCGGCTGCTTTGTACTTTAATCAGGGCT
>NW_006289713.1:4743025-4760637 GCF_000327345.1 Myotis davidii
TTTTATCTTGCAAAAGTGGGTATCTGCTTACGTCCCTTCTACCTTCAAGAAAGATAACCAAAAGCGCATTATGTCATCTAAATACAGCATCCTTGGAGATCAAAAGGCATAATGTACACATCTGCCAGAGTTGATGGAGCGGCCATTGGCGGGCCCTTCCGCCCCGGCTGCGTGTGCTTCATTGATAGACACACTTGGCCATTTCTATGAAAGAGACTCCCAAACGCTCTGTTTGTGCCAGCTGATTTCAGTGATATTGGGAGGTTTTGAAACGAGAATCCAAAATAGCCCTGCCCTTCTCACCCCTCTGTGTAAGCTCTCGCCACAGGAAATGGCACAAGTTCAAATTTTTGCAATGGAAGCAACGGGGGACTAGATAAGAAGTATGTCCCTCACAGTGACATTTTAATGTTTAAAGTAGAGTCAAAATGATCCATAGCCCAAGTCCACCTGAATGTTGTCTTTTGGGTCCAGTCTCACTTCTAGTTCTAGTTCAGTGTGTTTCACTTTCTTGGCTCCCGTTCTATTATGAGTACATGTCCCAATACGGCATGTGTGTACTCGTATGCACATGTGTGTACGCACATACATATTTGAAATAAATGTTCCCCAAACTAGATGCAATCTTACAGCATGCATTGCACTCCGATATGCTCTGTCTGTGCCAGTCTAGCTGGACATCTTGTCCTTTGCTTCTTGGCATGGGGCCCCTGGACCAGCCGCCCTGGAAGCACCATGCAGCCTCTCAGGCCCCGCCCAGGCCTGAACAGTGACAACCTACATGTCAACAAGCTCCCCAAGCAGTGCGATGACGCACATTCAATTTGAGAAGCACTGAGCTCGTCTGTTTCTTTTGTTTCTATATTTTATATTTCAGTTGCAACTCTCTAAATGGACCCATCACTCACCTGTGCTTCATAACCCAGGGTTTGACAAACCCTCGTTTGGACATGGAGCCAGAACTCTTAGGGCTTCAAGTGGCTCTGTTGTGAGAAGAAACTGATGTGCCCCTACCGCTCAGCCCTTGGGGCACACCTGCCCCAGACACCCTCCAACACTCTGGACCGGGGAGGGAATGTCCAGAGCCGCTCTCCTCCCACCACCCTCCAACACCCCCATAGGTCCCCAGCGTGCTGAGAAAGATAGTTTCCCTGGCAAGTGGTTATACAAGCTTTGTCGCAAACTAGGATTTAAGCACCCATGCTCTGTGGAGTTTTGCAAAGAGCCCTAAAGATGAGGAGGAGCAGCGTGAGCGGTGGCCTGATGCCCTGTGACCTCATGAAGGTCTTCCCTCTCCCTGGTGACCTCTCCTCAGTGCCCTAGAGTCAGGGCAGTCTCTGGGAAGAGGCTGCTTACGGGCGACTCAATATTGAATGAGAGAAGGAAGTACCAGATACCATGGGAAAAGGCTGGCTCTTCCCTCCCAGAATCAGAGTTGAGAATAAAATTAAAATGCCTAGAACATCTTAAGGTACCCTGGCAAGCAGGGTAGTCATTTCCCTCAGCTCAGGACAGATTTATGAGGATGAAATTGAATTAGAAATGTACGTAGCAGTGGAAAGCTGAACAGCAGGGCGGCAGCTTTCCTCGTGAGAGTGCAAGAACATGCTGCCCAAAAATACCACCTCACGTTTTCACCTTTTTCAATTTTTCAAAAACAATTTCTACTTTGGAAAATAGACAAGAGTACAAAGAAACCACAAAAACCACCTATATTCTCTTTATGGAGCGAAAACTGCTTACCACTCTGCTCAGCGCCCTTTAAGGCCTTTTTCTATGATTTATGCACAGAGGCAGTTGTATGCATGTAACGGTTTCCTCCTCGTGTTGTTCTTAACATAAATAGCATAACACGGAACACGTTCGGAACCTCTCTGTTCTCCCAACAGTGTCTGAGATCTTTCCATGTCCACAGCACTTGTCAACCTTACTTTTAAACCAATACTCATTTCTCAACGTGGAGATATCAGAGTTTGCTTTACCATTTCCATATTGATAGTCATTTCGGTTACTTCCTGTGTCTTCACTATAATAAATATTTGCAGTGAACATCCTCAGATCCACCTCTGCGCACAGTGGGTATTTCTTCCCCCAAACTGATTTCTAAAGTGCAATGCCTGTGTTGTAGGGTTCATGGGTTTTCAATTTGAATAAACACTGTCAAATGGCTTCCAAAAACCATGTATCCATTTATGGACTACCAAGAGGGAACCTACTTCCGGTCCAGTCCCCAGTGCTGGCCTCGATCCATCTTTTATTACTAATATTGGGGGAGGGGAGCAGAGCCGATTATTTTTTCCTGTTTGCTGATACATTTACACATGTTTTCATATCAGGCATTTGAATTCTATTCAATTGGCTGCCTCTCCTCACCCTTCGAACATTTTTCTGTGTGTATGCCTATGTGTGTATTTATATCTTTTTCAACCTGGCATTTGGGTATTAGGGGAGGCTTTGAGTATTAGTTATTTCTGAGTTTTATGTTTTGCAAGTATTTTTTCCTGGTTCATCACTCAAATTCTCACTTTGTTTATGGCGTTCATTGTTACACCATACAGTCATACAGTCAGATGTATCATTTGCTTCCTTGTTTTGCTTTTGCATTTATAGTTTTAAGAAAATGTTCCCTCTTAGAAAAGTTGTAAAACTAGTCTTCATTTATTCCTAACATTTTTATTTGTTTGTTTGTTTGTTTGTTTTTGTTAATCCTCACGCGAGAATATTTTTCCATTGATTTTTAGGGAGAGAGGAAGAGAGAGGGAAAGACAGAGAGAAGTACCAATGTGAGAGAAACACATTGATTGGTTGCCTCCTGCACATGCCCTGACCAGGACCTGGGCTGGGGAGGAGCCCGCAACCAAAGTATATCCCTTTGACCGGAATCGAACCCAGGACCTTTGGTCCGCAGGCCAAAGCTCTATTCATTGAGTGAAACCGGCTAGCACTATTCCTAACATTTTGATAGTTTAGTTTTTTACTTTTGCACTTTTACCAATAGTCTCAACACTCTTTACCGAGTGGTTGGTCCTTTCACGATGTACTGAAGTACCTTCTTTCTCACATATGACATCCCCAGGTCTACACAAACCCACGGCTGGACTACGGTTCTTTTCCATTGGCCTGTTAGTTTACTTCCCAGATATTTGAGGATTTTTTCATATTCTTTTGTGTTAATAACTGCTAGTTTAGTTTCACTGTGCTCAAAGAATACACTTTGTATGATTCTTTTTAAATTCACTGAGACTTGTTTTATGACCTAGAACAGAGGAAGAGGAGGTTTTTCTGTAAAGGGACAGATTGCAAACATTTTAGGGTTTGCAGCCACAGGTCTCGGTTACATATTCTTTGTTTTGTTGAGTTTTATTTTTTTGCAACCCCCTTTAAAAATATAAAAACCACATTTAGCTCATGTTATATACTGTCCGCCTTGGTTAATATTACACGCGCACAGGAACCGATGTGTGTTCTGCTGTTGTGGGTGACATGCTCCGTCAGTGCCGGTTAGGTCAAAGTGGTTCACATCTAATGTACCTGTTGTGATTGCTTTTGTCTGCTTGTCTTATCAACTATTGGGGGAGAAGTACTGGAATCTGCAACTGCAATTGTGGGTTGTACTCTTCTGTTTGCTCTATCAGTTTTCATTTCTGCATTTCAAAGCTTAAACTCTTCATTGCATGGCCAGGTGAATAATGAATTGCTTTGTAATAACTGAAATGTAATTAATGTCTGGGTGATCAGCAGTTCCAACTATAATATTCCCAGATTCTGGGCTGATTGGCCACAATGTGTCACTCCTCCTAAGGGTGCAGTTTTTCTAGAAACCTATAATGAGGACACTTTGTTCCTCAGTATTCTCATGAGTAAAATGAGTTCCAAATAATAAAGCCCCTTGGTTTGCTGAAAAGATGAAATAGCATAAAACATGTAGGGCTTAGTATGATGAATAGCACGAAGTAGGTGCTCAGTGCATTCTAGCTGCAAGTGGCAGTGGTAGCATTGGTGTCGGTGTTGGCATTACTTCCTATAGTGACAGAGGCAAATGAGAGAGGGCTTTTGCTAATCATGTCGCTGAGGTTGACCAGGAAGGAAAAGGGCTGGTTGGGGTCTTGATCAACAAGGTGAGAAGTAAATCGGGAGCAGTAACTGGTAGACTTCAACCACATGACATGGACTGTATTCTGACTTCCAGAAACTTTCTAAATCACTTCCTCCTACTCCTTCTAACAACCACAAAAGATAAGGCCCTGAACTCAACACTAGCTCCTATAGTCTCCAAAACGTCAAATCCTAACTCTGCTCAGAGTCCTGATAAACACGAGAACCACAGTGAGAACAGTGTCAGAGTGGGAGGGACAGGGATGTTAAAGTCAAACAGACTTGGGCACAATCAGCAAACCCTGATTGCATTACGCAGACACATTTTCCCAATCATAACCACATTCAAAGGCCTTGCCTAACACCCAACCATGACACTGCAGTTGCCCCTGGAAACATCTCAACTCTTGCTACACCTCCCACAAAGATTAAATATGGCCATTTTTAAGAGGCCAGCAGAAGCAGATATTTCCATTAGCCAGTGGATAATACATATACACATTTTCCTGCTTTGGGCCAAATTTTTAAACATCAATCTAATTAAGATAAAATGTCTTTACTAGCCCTAACCGGCATGGCTCAGTAGATAGAGCATCAGCCTGTGGACTAAAGGGTCGCAGGTTCAATTCCAGTCAAGGGCATGTACCTTGATTGCGGGGATATCCCCAGCGGGGGTTGTGCAGGAGGCAGCTGATCAATGTTTCTCTCTCGTCGATGTTTCTAACTCTCTATCTCTCTCCCTTCCTCTCTGTAAAAAATCAATAAAATATTTTTTTAAAAAAAGTCTTTACTAGTACAAAATGTATCCATTTCAAATTTTGACAGATGAATGTACCATGCAACCATATCCCAATGAACATATAGTGTATTTAGTTCATTTATATCACCACAAAAACTCTCAGTGCCCATCCTAATCAATCTAGGCAACCACTGATAAGATGTCTACAGCAAGAGATTAGTTCAACCCATTCCAAAAATTCATTTAAATGTAATCGCACAGTATGTTGTGTGTGTATGTGTGTGTGTGCGTGCGCGTGTCTGGCTTCTTGCACATAAAATATTTGAAGCTTCATCAATATTGTTCCACATATCATGAATGCATTTCTTTTTATTGCTGAGTGGTGTCCTACCATATAGATTGGCCACAATTTGTTTATCCATTAACTTGTTGATGGGCATTTGGGTTATATGCAGCTTTTGACTACTATAAATAAAAGAGCTCTGATCATTTGCATGCTATCTTTTTGTGAATGTGTTTTCATTTCTCTTGGGAAGAATACATAGGAGCAGAATTGCTAGGTCATTCAGGACGGGTATGTTTATAGGAAACTACCAAACTGCTTTTCAAACTGGTTGTTCTACACTCCCACCAACAATGTATGCGAGTTCCAGCTGCTCCTCACCTTGTCAACACTTGGGAGTCTCAGTTTTTTAAATTTTAGCCATTTGGTGAGTATGTAGTGTTGCCACACTGTAGTTTTAATTTGCATTTCCTGATGACTATGATGTTGAGCATCCTGTGCACCATTAGACATTCATACCTCTTCTTTGTAAAGGGGTCTCAACCATTTGTATAATTAAGTCAACTGTCTTCTTACTTCTTTTTTAAAAAAATATATTTTATTGATTCTTTACAGAGAGGAAGGGAGAGGGATAGAGAGTTAGAAACATCCATGAGAGAGAAACATCTATCACCTGCCTCCTGCACACCCACTACTGGGGATGTGCCTACAACCAAGGTACATGCCCTTGACCAGAATCGAACCTGGGACCCTTCAGTCCACAGGCCGGCACTCTAGCCATGGAGCCAAACAGGTCAGGGCTCAACTGTCTTCTTAATATCAAATTGTAAGAGTTATTTATATAGTCTGGTTACCAGCCATTTTCCAGATATGTGTTGTGAATATTTCTTACAGTCTGAAGCTTGCTCTTCCATTTTTATTAGTATTTTAAAGAGCAAATTTATAAATTTCAGATTACAATTTATCAATTTTTTATTAGTGCATCTTCTCTCACATGTAGGAAATCTTTACTCCAAGTTTGTGGAAATATATTTCTTATGTTTCCTTCTGGAAATTTCATTGTTTTAGGTCTTGCATTTAGATCTTTGGTGCATCTTAAATTAATTTTTATATGGTGAGAGGTAAGGGTTGGGGTCCATTTTCCCCCCATGTTGCTACCTGGACTACCTGGTTGCTCCTACCAGTTTAAGGAAGTTTCCTTCTACTTCTGATTGAGTGCTGAATTTTGTCAAATACTTTTTCTACACCACATCACTGAAATATAAACAAACTGAACTGCGAAAATAGACTAATAACAATCACCACGACAACAGAATTGGGAATGGGAAAAGAAGTTATCCCTTTTCATAGGTTTATTGCCTTAACAGCTAGAGGTATATGACAAATTAGTGTCACTTGGTGGCCCAGCAGCCATTTACAAATCCCTCTTACATACCTCCCTGTATAATCACTTTTTCAAGTCTCTGTTAGTGAGCAGTGAGCACATGACCCAGTTTGGGCCAATGCGCCATATGAGAAAGAATGCTGTAAGACTCCTGAAAAAGTTTTTCTCCCAATGAAAGGAGAGGTCACTTCTTCATCTGCCTTTGGAGGCAGTCATATGAGGAAATGATGCCCAGAGAAATACCTGCCACATGGTGACTCTGCTGGAAAGGTCATTAGATGCTGAACATCTCTGAAACTCATTTCATCATGGGAGGCAGAGACTCATTTCTTTTTTAAAAATATTTTTTACTGATTTCAGAGAGGAAGAGAGAGATAGAGACATCAATGATGAGAGAGAATCACTGATTGGCTGCCTCCTGCATGCACCACACTGAGGATTGAGCCCGAAACCTGAGCATGTGCCCCAACCAGGAATTAAACCGCGACCTTCTGGTTCATAGGTCAAAGCTCAGCCAGCTGGACCAGAACTCATTTCATCATGGGATACAGACACTCAGACTTCCTTTTATGGGAGATAATTTACTTCTTTATTATGCATGCATCATTACTCTTTATTTTATTTATAAACCATATAGGCTTTTCCCCCAAGTCTTAGACCCCAGTATAGTCTAGAATAGAACTTCTCTAAAGCAAATCCAGTGAGTTTTTTCATTACTGATTCTCTTTAGATATGAAAACTGGGAGAGTGATTGTATAAAGTGCAGAACAGTGGGGAGAGCACCCCCGCCTGAAAGCTACAAGTCTGGGTTCTCATACTGCAAGCCCCCCAGTATCTCTAGGCTTCCTTAATTTACTGTGTTCCCTGCCCCTTCCCTAGTTAGAGCCTTCCTTATGCCTCAAATAGTCCTCTCTACCCCTACTCTCTGCTTTGTCTGGCTGGCCCTACTCACCCTTTAAGTCTCAGTTTAACGCTTACTCCCTTAGAAGGTCCCTCAGATTCCACAGACCCGTGGTAGGCAAACTGTGGCTCTCGAGCCACATGCGGTTCTTTGGCCCTTTAAGTGTGGCTCTTCCTAAGCCTTAGGAGTACCCTAATCAAGTTAATAACAATGTACCTACCTATATAGTTTAGGTTTAAAAAATTTGGCTCTCAAAAGAAATTTCAATCATCGTACTGTTGCTATGTGGCTCCGTTGACTAATGAGTTTGCCAACCACTGTCCAGACTCTCTCTTAGCACCCTGAGCTTTTCCTCTAAGCCAGTGGTTCTCAACCTTGGCTGCTAAGCAATGATCCCAACTGAAATTAACTTATATGATTTGCTATAATCCATCTCCACTGAAATGCAAGCTCCCTGAGGTTGGGGATCAGATCTGCTTGTTGGGGCCCTCTGCTCAGCACCTGGTATGGTGCCTGGCACACCAAGAATGTCCAGCACATACCTCTGATTGATTGAACAAAGATGGATAGATGGTTGATTGAATGGCACTACCATCAACTCGCAGTGTGACCTTAGGCAAGTCACTTCCCCTTTCTAGGCTGTAGTTTTCCCTTCTGTCATGTAAGGAGCTTGAACTAGGTGGAATCTAAGAGTTCTTCCACTGCCAACTCGTTGTCAAATTGAATCCAGATGCTCGGATGTGGTTTTGTTTTTTAAATTGGCCCTCCCCCCACCTATCCATTTACTTTCCACCACTGCTGGTGACCCTGCAATTGTCCCAGAAGCTCATTCCATATAAGCAACCTCATGGCTGACAGCTGGAGCCGGTCGCCTTGACGACCCCAGGATGCCAGGGGCGGTGGTTTCCAGGCGCAGGGAGGCTGCAGTGTCTGGTGGTTTCTCCATGATGCCAGGTTCCTGGTCCCCTTGTCCTGCAATGGGAAGGCAGGAATTTTGGTGGGTTGGCAAGTAATTGTCAGAGGAGGCTGTACCTATATTTGCCTACATTCCAGTACATCTGTTCCTCATCAGGCACATGGCAGATAAGAAGAGTCCTCTTTTCAGATTAAAGATCTCAACCGTGCAATTTCCTGGTCATAGTGGGCTTTTACATCTACATAGTGGGTGCTGCAGGCATTTATCTTGAGCATCTGACGGCACATGGGAAGCTGCCCTAGAAATTCACCGCATACACACTTGTGTATTAAATCCTCTTATCATAACCCGCAGTGAAAGCAAAGGCCATGACAAGTTCCATCCCTTTTACTTTATTTTTTTCACCCATTTCCTCAGGTCACAGTCACAGGCTCCTCCACCCTTCCCTTCCCTTCCCCTGGCAGGAATCACAATAAGAGGTGACCATTCACCAAGCCCCACTGTGCCAGGAACAGTGGACATTTTGTGCTTCTCTCTAATCCTCACAATAATTCCTGACTGTCCATTCTCATCCCGTTGATAGATGGGGAAACTGAGGCTCAGAGGCATGCTCAGACTTGCCCAAGGTCATCACACAAACTACAAGTGGCGGGTCTGAGATTTGAACCCAGATCTAACCCTCCCCGGCTCCTCATGGGCACTCCTCCAGGTTGCCGAGCCAGTAATAATCTGTGGCAGGGGCTAGATAAGGAATCAGAACCAAACAAGCCGGCCACCGTCCCTTGCCTGTCCAGATACCCTGCAGGTGAGGCAGGGATGAGAAATGAGACACGCAGCAGGGACTTCATCTGGGCTCAGGACCACCCTCCCCAATAACCCTCACCTGAAGCCAATCCTCTACCTTGAGATTGTCATATATCTCTCTAAAATAAGGATGATGGCATTTTGTGAAAAAATGGGAAAGAATGTTTAGTAGAAAGGGATTGGGGAGGGCAGGGAATGTGAAAATGAGATGCTTAGAGCTGCTATAACATCCTGAGATGTTATAAGAAAATCTCCAAGATGCCACCTCAGAGCATTGATGTTGATTGGCTGACTCTACCTCCATCCTTCTTGACCTGTGAGAAAAATCACCTCCCAGGCTTACCTTCCATGAGTCATGAGTGAATTACTTTCATTGGAAAGCATTCCTAACTATACACAATTTAAGCCACAAACCACCTTTAACACACTCAGGGCCTCCCATGGCTGTCTGGAGAGAAGATCTAACTCCTTCACCTGCTCTCAGGGTCCCTGTTACCCCAGTTCATCTTGGGCAAGCCACCCAGCCTACTTTGCCTCTCCCCTGCAAAACCCCGCAGCAAACTCCAGCTCATGCATTGTCAAAGGATCTTTACCCAGTGGGAATAATAGCCACTGTCTGTTCTCTAGCCACATTCCCAAATGAAAACCAAACCAAAAAAATCAGAGAGAGTGAGCCTTCCCACATTCCCAGCTCAATAAATACAATCAAATGATGGGAGATGAGAATCAACCAGCCAAGCGTTCCATCTGAATTGGGAAGCTGCAGCCCAGATTCTCCTGGTAACTCATGCCTCCCATCACCACATCATTACCCAACCCTGCCATTAGGGAAGGCAAACCCGTACTTACAATCAAAATGAACGGAACATGTAACCAGGAGGCAGCTCACTTCCAGGAATGGCCAGCCGGCAGAGCCCGCCCCATCCCCCAACCGGCCCTGCCGGCCTCCTTTCCTCATCAGCTCTTGGTTCTGTGCTCAGCAGAGGTCCCTATGACGTCAGAGGCCTAACATCTCTTTTCCCTTCTGTATCCTTCTCCTGCCTCCTGGTGTAAGAGGAGTCCTCTCTTTCTCTAGGCATTTCCTCTTATCTGATGCTAATCTTTGCCTTTCTGATAAGACTAGCTCTGCCTTCAGTGGAAGTTCGATGGAGAGTCAAACTCTCAGGGCCAAAGAGTTTATACTTTACAATGAACATGCGCATTGTTGGGCATGGTGCAGGGGAAAGAGGAAACAAGCATTTTCTACTTGGCTTCGAGGAGAATAAATTAATGCAGCCAGGTCCCTCATAATGTGCGCACTGCGGACCCAGCACATCCACCTCCAGTAAGGTCATCTGAAGAAAGGCTGGAGATTACACACAAATGTCTGCACATGGATGCGTAAGGGAGCATTATTTTTACAGCAAAGCCCTGGGAACAATCTAGATCAGTGATGGCGAACTTAGGACACACGTGTCAGAGGTGACATGCGAACTCATTTTTTTGGTTGATTTTTCTTTGTTAAATGGCATTTAAATATATAAAATAAATATCAAAAATATAAGTCTTTGTTTTACTATGGTTGCAACTATCAAAAAATTTCTATATGTGACAAGGCACCAGAGTTAAGTTAGGGTTTTTCAAAATGCTGACACGCCGAGCTCAAAAGGTTTGCCATCACTGACCTAGATGGTCAACAATACAGAACTGTTAAATTGATGAAAAGAAAGAATGTATAGCCATTGAGAAGCATCTTTGTGAAAAATAGTTAATGCCAAGAAAAATTCATAATAATTTATATACCTGAATGAAACATGCTGAGTGAAACAATAATTGAATGAGATACGTAACTGTATGTCACTTACATCATTTCAGTTTCCATGTACAAAGAATGAAATCTACCGTTTGCAAGAAAGCACTTGATAACTAACACTTCTATAGCACTTACTATGTGCAGGGTACTATTCTAAGTACCCTAACATCTGAGTAATACACTCTAAGTGCATGCATTTATTCACTCAATCATCACAGCAACCCTGTAAGATATAAAGATTATTCTGCATATTATTATTATTATTATACTAGAGGCCCAATGTATAAAGATTTGTGCAAGAATGGGCCTGCCTTCCCCTGGCTGCTGGCACCGCCTTCCCTCTGGCCCGGAGCCGCCTTTCTGCCTTCCCATATTGCCCAGAGGCCCAGAGCAGCTGGGGCAGGGCGGAATGCCTGCGTCATCACCATAGTGATGACGCAAGCATCCCACCCCCGCTGCTCAATGCCTGTGTATGCAAATTAACCCACCATCTTCATTGGGTTAATTTGCATACTCACTCCTGATTGGCTGGTGGGTATTGTGAAGGTATGGTCAATTTGCATCTTTCTCTTTAATTAGTGTAGTTATTAATTTTAATAAACTTATTAAAATACTATTATTATATAAACCAAGGCTTCAGGTCACACAGCTAATCAATGTCAGACCTAGGATTTGAAAACAGGAAGTCCAGGTTTTTCACTCTATGCTACAAAAAAAGTTTTCATTGAATATATCAGAGTGATTTTCAGTAGAGAATGGGAGGGGAACGGAGGACAAAAGGAGTAAGTAAACCAATAAGATAGGGCCTTGCATAGTAGGATAATGCAACCCTTTCTTGTAAGGCCCAAGCTAGGGAGGAAAGAAGGAAGAAGAGAGAAAGGGTGGGAGGGAAGAAAGACGACGTATGTAGATTACAGGTTTAGATATAGATAAAGGAATAGATATAGATAAGGACATGAATATGGACATAGATATAGTATATCTATACTAGATATAGATATAGATGACATAGATGTTGATATAGATGATATAGGTATAGATACAGATATAGATTATATAGATACAGATGTAGGTGATATAGATATACATACAGAAATAGATGATATAGAGATAGGGCTGGTATAGATATGTAAACCCTAGGGTGTATCTCAGGATCCCACTTCCCTCACCAACCTCCTTACCCTGGTCACAGCTGGCTAGGTCAAGACTTAGCACTTAACCATAGAAAAAATAATTCACAAACTGGCCAGCAACCTCTAACCTCAAAAATGCTCAAAAAATTTATTTGTTTCACTCAGGACCCAGAAAATTTGAACTTAAACACATGGAAGGAACTTGCCAGTGAAGGTGGAGCCAGAACAGAGAGAGGGTATGTGGAGGTGCTGAGGGGCTGCCACGGCGCAGTCTAGGGGACGCCATCCGGATGCTGGGCAGTGGGCTGGGTAGAAAGGATGAGGGTCATGGATTGTCTAGAAGGTGGAAAAAAGTCAAACCTCACAGAGGCAAACAAAAGGAAAGAGAGACAGAGAAAGAGAGAGAGAAAGTGAGAGAGAGGAAACTAACCCCACTGAGCCCGACCAGGCCCAGGCATTTTGAATCTAAGCCCATTCAATCCTAAGAGCAGCCCTCTGAACAAACCAAAAATGGCAGATACCAAGGGTTATTTTTCTTTAATTGTACCATGCACCCTTATTTTGTGAACCACAAAAGCACATTTCAAAATAACTTGTAAGATGCCATTAATTGAATAATGCAGCCTGATTTCAGAGATGTTAAAAAGTGGGAAAACGTGCATCTTAGAATAAATTTCTAATCACATGACTACTCCTCCTTTACACACTCCATGGCAGACATAATTAATCAATCATCAATCATGACACTGTTTTCCACCAGGTCTAGATGTGGTCTCCTCACACCATGCCAGGAACCACCAACTGAAATGAGACTAATTTGTGATCCTGATCTGGGCCTAGGGTTTCTCAAGTGAAATCATTAAGAGGTCATTCCCACAGTGGGGTGGAGGACCATGGGACAAATCTCTACTTCCTGTCTGAGAGAAGTAAGTCCATGATTTAAGGAGGCCACCTAGAAAGTGACTCGATGGCTGTGCCCCATTTTAAATAGCCTTCCACTTAATCTGTCTCTTCCCTCGTCAGGGAGAGCTCTCCAACGGGCTCTCCTGGTGACTGTCTGGAATCTTGGATTGCTTCTGGAACACTGCATAAAACACAGATACATTTACCAAGAGACAGTCCTCTATCAGCTGCTGGCAATACAAAACTATAAACACAAACACACACTATCTGCCAGGCAGAATCACTCATCTCTGAGGTTTGCCATTAAAGGTCATTTTGTCCTCTGCTGGCAAATGAATCCTAGCCGTTACCTGAGGATTCAGAAAGTCCCTGGCAGAAATATTTAAGAGACAGTGATGCCCACAGAACGTTCTGTTTGCCCCTCATTTCCCAGCCCCCTGATATTTAGGCAAATCCATGTGACTACTGGTGAGGGTGGAAGCGGCCCATCACTTCCAGGGTAAGGCTCAGAAGAACCAGCACATGACCCTCCAGATGTCCCCTCCCCCACCTCGGTGACCAAGGAGTCTTTGTAATGAGGTGGCAGATCCACAGAAGTGTGCAGACTCTCCACGTGAAATACAGGACACCCAGCACACTGTGTGAGTGATAAGTAAACCTTAGTGTGCCAAGCCTCTAATTTGGGGGTCACTTGTTACTGGAGCACAACTCGCCTATCTTGACTAATACACTGAGAAATCTCCTTCTCTTGCTCAGCTTTTTAGTAACATGGCTCCCACCTGAATCCGAGCCATGGACACTGCTGGGGGACAGACATATTTGCTGGAGAGCTGAGCAAATCTCCTTTCAGGGGACTAAGACCCCTCTGGGAGAGGAAGCAGGATGCTATGGCTCCGTGAGAATGCTCAGTTGTTGGAGAAGGGCAGTTCTGAGGACAGCAGGTATCTGTCCTTGAATTTACCCCAAGTCTGTCCCTTCCCACAGGTAACACCTCACAGCCAATGGGAGGGCATCTGCTAAACAAGAGCAGGGGGTTGGGACGTGGAGGTGAGACTGTAGTATGGGTTTTTGGGGGGTCCCATGGGGAAACAGTGGCCTGGATTTCCTCCTGGAGAATGGCATGGGCTTCTCACTGCAGGCAGCAGGCTTCCAAGAGGAAGCGTCCACGGGTGAGAGCAGAGCTTCAGATGCCTTAAGACCCAGCCTCAGAAACCCCATGGTGGCACTTCTACCACAGCCCATAGGTCAACGGAAGTCACAAAACCATGATTCCCCCATCGCACCCCCGACACACACATTGTTTAACTCGGAAGTCTATGCATAGTCTTCACTGCCCATGTCCCACCACCCTGCTCTTGCCTAGCACAGTCCTCCCCTTGGCTGTGAGTCTGTCGCTGTTGCCTGAATGGGCCACATCCCACTGTGAGAAGGGAAGGCACTGCACCCAGACTCTCTCCTGTTTTGCCTTCAGTCTGGCTCTTACCCACTCCCATCACCCCTAATATCATGTTTCAAACTGTTAATTATGCAGATTTTCCAATTTGGCTACAGGCCCCATATGCACATTTCTCTTTTTTTCTCATTAATTCTTGAAGAAGAAAAAAAACTTGACCTTAAAACTCAGAACACTTCAGTATAGACAATCTGTCTCCATCAACCGGTCAGCACTGGAACGGCGTTCCCGGGGGAATGGGACGTGCAGTGGATGAAGTGGGTAAGCTAAACCGTGAGCCTGGGAGCCAGCACTGGGCCCCTTCTCCGCGTGGATCTGTGTGGTCCGGGGGGCCACTCATCGGTGACCTCGATGCCTCTGTTTCCCAGCAGAAGTATAAATATCAACGTCCTCTCCCGCTTGAGGCTCTTCTCCCCCAGAAACTCAAATGTTGGACTAAAAATATTTGTTACAATGTGAAAGTGAAACCACAGAAAGTCACATACGTGTAGGATCACGGGAGTAGCTTTTCCTGCGTGCATGTTGGAGAGTCCAAGAGGCAGTGACTAATAACTGGAAGTTCAGGGTTCTAATCCAGCCTGGAGATGAACTTTACACAACTCACTTGACCGCCCTGGGCCCCCATTTCCCATGTGCAGAAGGGGGGACACTGGCCCCGATCAGCGGTTCTCGGCCTTGGTAGCACGTCAGTACCTGGGAAGGTTTTTTAAAATGCTGATGCCCACACTCACCAAGGACCCATGAAATCCAAATTCCAAAGTCTCTGGGCTTTGGAATTTCTAAAAATTCCTGAAGTGATTCCCAGCGTGCAGCCAGAGAACCCCTGAATTGGATTCATGGTTTTAAAACGATATTAAATCAGAGATTTCTTTAAACACAACTCATAGAGGCTCTCTGTGTGGATCAAATACACATGCAGTTGTTCTGAGAAGTGGGAGAGGGGCCCAAAGTTCTGCCCATTCTGCCCGCACCCCACCCCGTGTTCTTCTAACCCTGGGACCAGTCCCTGGGACCCCTTTCTGCTCCTGGAATCCCTTCCAGGCCTGGAATCCCAGTGCTCTGCTGGAGACTAGACAATGTCCAAGACTGCTTAAAGAATTAAACTTCTGAAGTCATGTGAGAACAGTCAGCATCTGGCGCACTATCAGGACCATAAATTTCCTCACAACTCTACCCGCTTGGTGAAACCTAGTTTCCGCCCTCTATCGTGTCTGGAAGTGCAGCCAGCTGCCGGCTCCCGGTGCTTCAGTCTGCGTGACACTGGGCAGGGAATGACTTCATCAGCAACGCCCTGGAACTATGTAGCCTGAGCTGTGGGGGGGAGTTTGTTCTTGTTACACAGGAAGTGCAGGAAATCCATTTTCGGGCTCAATGGGGAACACTTTTGTCAGAAATCAGACCCCAATCCGGAACTCCCAGTTCTAGCTCTGGAATATTTCAAACTCTCTTTGCTGTGCAAGCTCAGAAAACACAAAGGTGCCAAATACAGCCCTACGGGAACAGGACCAGAGTCCCCCATCAGTGTCAAGCTGCAGGCAGAGCACGAGGACGTAGAGCTTTTCTTCAGATGACAAGAAACTCAGTGCCACCAGCACAGGGCACGGCCTGGACCGGGGTGACGCTATTCAGGCACTTGCCAGCTGGCAACACAACCCGTAAGGTGCCACCAAAAACCTCAGCAATGAAAATAAAAAATATTTTAATGCCACATTTTCTCAAAATCAAAATGAATGCAAACAATTCCATGATAAACAAAATAGGAACATTGGAAAGAGAAGATCAATCATCATCATCATCCTCAGCATCATCTTCCAAGAGCTATGATGACTGAGGACTTCCATAGTGTAGACCAGTGATGGTGAACCTATGACACGCGTGTCAGAGGTGACACGCAAACTCATTTTTTTAGTTGATTTTTCTTTGTTAAATGGCATTTAAATATATAAAATAAATATCAAAAATATAAGTCTTTGTTTTACTATGGTTGCAAAGATCAAAAAATTTCTATATGTGATATGGCACCAGAGTTAAGTTAGGGTTTTTCAAAATGCTGACACGCCCAGCTCAAAAGGTTCGCCATCACTGGTGTAGACCTTTAACCTGTATCTTCTTCATTTAATGTTCACAACCATCCATTTTACATATGAAGAAACTAGGCCTCAAGAGGATAGTAATTTACCCATGTGTGAGAGAAGGAAAGGTCAAGTGAAGTGGGAGAGGGGCCCAAAGTTCTGCCCATTCTGCCCGCACCCCACCCCGTGTTCCTCTAACCCGGGGACCAGTCCTGCCCCCAGCCCAGGAAACCATCTCAGAAGCCAGCTGGGGAGGGAGCCCCTAAGCCACACAAGAACAGTCATCCTGGCCAAGGTTTCCCCCGTTCCTCAGCCAGGAGTAGCTGGACGTGAATACCACCGAGGCCCACCATGTAGCAGTGATAATGGTCATCTTTAATTGTGATCATGATAACTTTATAGGAAATAGGATACAGTGTTTACATTCTATTATGCACTTGGCAAGTGGCTTCCACTTTGCACATCAGTGTGTTCTGTTGTAAAACAGGAGGTGCATCTAACTGGTGTCAAAGCATCTTAGAACGTGGAAGAGCCTATTTCCCAGGCATTCCCAGCCTCCAGGTCAGCTCCTGGTGTGCTAGGCAAGCCCCCTTCCTGTAACTGTGAGGCTGCAGCTTGGTGCTACCTGGACCTTTCCCTGGGGTCACTGGGAAGTCATTGCTCCAAGGCTGAGGTGGAAACTCCATCAGTTTCACCTTCAGTCACTTTATTTTTTTCTGCCTTCAGTCTTTGTATTTTATTAGGCAATCTTTATAAAGCTTCGTGGTAGAGAAGCCCTCCCACCTTGACCAGCCTGGCTCCTGGTGGGCATATGAGGTAGGCAGCCAGCCAGGGTTCATGTCCCAGCATCAAGAAGGGTTCAGGAATCTGGAAAAGGGGCTGTGCGTAAATGACATAGAAATCCAGAGACTAACAAAGAGTCCGGAGACGAGTTATAATTTTGAAAGGCATTGGGGGTCAGAGGACCTTCAGCTAAAGGAACTGAAGAGTTCCTCCTTGTCTAGGACCCTTGCTTTTATTAACACAATTTGTCCTAAGGCAAGGTGGAGATAATACACTTCAAAGGGTAAGGTTTCAAAGGGTACAAAAACATTGTCAGTTTGGGGACTAGCCTACGGCTGTTCAGGTATTTGGCCC
>NW_006289713.1:4760718-4781018 GCF_000327345.1 Myotis davidii
CAGTAGGAGGCAATAACATGTAGATTAAGATGCCCTTTAACTGTCTGGCAGCCACAATCAGTTTCCTATTCAGGTTTGGGGAAATGCCTTTAGCCATTCCCAACAGGTGACTACATGTGTGACTCAACCCTGTTGAGTCCCCAAGTTTCATCAACCTTTTGATGAAACTTAAAATTATGACATGCTAGAATTGGTCTACGGCAGCAGCCCTTAGCTGAATGTTGATTCAAGAGGTTGAGTTTCTGACTCAAGCTCCTACAAGATACATTTATTCTGAGCACAGCTGCAGAGCAGCACACCACAAATCCCCTCCTGATCATCCCTCCAGCAGAGACCCAGTGACACAGAGGAGAGGTACAGGAAGGACAGAGAAAGAGACAGAGGACCGTGCTCAGCCAGAGGTCTCTCATTATCAAGAAGGGAAGGGGGGTGAAAACATGGAGAGAGCAGGAGTCACCTACAGCAGGGAGAGGGGTTTCTCTTCCCTCAGATCCTTCCCAAACCCACTTTATTTCATTAACTGAGGAATTTCCAAGAATCTGGTTAACAGGCCTAACACCTGGGACTTGGATATATACAAGAGCAAATGGTCTTAAAATGAACTGAAACTGTGAACGCTAGCTACTTAGTTCAGAGCCTATGCCTCAGGTACCTGAGCTCTGTGCCTGTGGAGAAGGTTTAGTTGCGAGTATCAGAAGCAATCTGGACAGATTATGGGGGTGGGGTGTGATGGGCCGTGTGTGTGACATTATCTGCTTTCTCCCCTTCCACCTGGACACAAGGCTGGGCCACACTTTCTAGAATCCTTAGCAGCTGGATGCCAGCAAGTGCATGAGCAGAAGTGGTGAGCTCCCCATCCACGCCTGGCTTAGCAACACCTCCCATGTGCTGCCCTTCCCTGCAGGGACCCAGGGGCCATAAGACGCAGAGAGTCTGGCTCCTAAATGTTGGCCTGGAGCAAAGCACCGGAGATGATGGGATCAGTGGTTATAGACTTGGTCAGCTCCGACTAATACACACAGCAGGGGCATTGATTTGAAGGAATCCAGTTGTTGAAGCAACCAAATATCAGGAAAGGTGGGAATGAGGGCATGTCTGAGGAACTGAGTTCATGAACCCATGCTCTGGAATGTTCCATTAATGTGACTCTGCTCAAATCAGAACTTCAAGTTCCTGGGAAAGAGATATTGATGGCTCAGCCTGAGTCAGCTGAAAGGGTTTTACAGGTCCATTGGGTTGCTGGGGCCCAACCTTGGGTTCCAGGGGTTCTTTTTTTTTTTTAAACTGTTGACAGTATTACAGATGTCCCCCATTTCCCCCCTTTTGGCCCCCCTGCACCCAACCCCTGCCCCACCCCAGGCCTTCCCCACACTATTATCTGTGTCCATAGTTATGCATATATGCATATATGTTCTTTGGTTAATCCCTTCCTGTCCCCTTGATCCCCGACCCCACTGAGATCTGTTATTCTGCTCCATACATCCATCCAGGGGCTCTTGTTAAGGAAAGGGGAGTATAACCCAGCAACCACCCTAAGATGTGTCTGTCTCCCACAGCTTCATCTGGGGATGAAAGGATGTTCAACTGGATCTTTTTTGTCCCTCCAATCTAGCCCTTCTGTGTCCTGAGATTTCATCTAACCTGCCATCAAGACAGAAAGCTTGGAGCTGACCTCAACCCTCCCTTAATCCCCCTGCTGACTGATCAACAAGAACTCCCACCTAAATACCTGCCCAATTCATTGCATCTCGAAGGTTCCCAACCCCCGGCAGTGCTCTCCTAACTCACCTCCTTCCTCCAGTCACCTCCTTGAACCCATATCTCCGCATGATCGAATCCAGGGAGTGGTGATGAAAATGTGTAACCACCAGTATGGCAAGAGCTGGACCCAGCAAGACGGTGCAGCAACCAACCAGAACATAAGCCATCAATATGGGCATATCGGTGATTACCAGTCCTGATATGCTACTTAAAAATGCCTCCGGGATACCTACTAAAGATAAATATACAACTATCCTAGGACCCATCACTTCCATTCTAGACACATACTGAGAGAAATGAATGCATATATTCACCAAAAGACATATACAAGAATGTTTATAGCATCTTTGTTCATAACAGCCCAAACTGAACACCACCATCAACAGGAGAATGAGTAAATAAACTGCAGTATGTTCACACAATAGAATACTATACTGGGAACAAAAAGAGTGAATTACTAATACTGGAAATAACATGGATGAATGTTGAGTGAAAGAAGCCAGGCACCCAGGAATCACACCAACTGTATGACTGCATACGTAGTTCAAGAACAGGCAAAACTAATCTATGACTTTGATGAAAGACAGAGTATTGGTTTCCTCTGGGGAGTTGAGCACTGACTCAATGCCAGGGCCTCAGGGAGCCTCTTCCAAAGCTTGACCTGAGTATACGCATATTTCAAAATTCACTGAGCTATTCTTCAGAACTAGTTGCTTCATTATACAAAAATGATTCAATTACAAATAAATAATGCTTCTTCTCTGACTCACCACCTTCAGTGGCTCCCATCGCTTTCTGCCTTTAGCAAAGCATAAAAGTTCTTCACCTCTTCTCTTTGCTATCATCACCCACATTCACTCAACAGCAACGTCTTCACACAGTTTCCCAAGCAACCTGTGCTCTTTGGTGTGCCTATGTTCATGTTCCCTATGCCTGGGGTCAATCTCTTCTCCCTACTCTGCCCAGTAAATTCTTCATTATTCTTAGAGCTCAGTTCAACTGTCACCTCCTCCTTGAAGCCCTCCTTCATCCTCCAAGGAAGAGAAGCTACTCCTTCCCCATGCACCCACAGATCTTTCTGCACCTATATTTGTTTCCCGTGGCTGCCTTATCAAATTGCCCCAAATTTGTTGGCTTAAAGCAAGAGAAATATATTATCTTATGGTTCCAGAGGCAGAGTCTGAAATGAAGGTGTCAGCAGGGATTTGCTCTCCCTGAAGGCTCGGGAGATCATTTGTTCCATGTCTTTCTCTTAGCTTCTGGAGTTCCTGGAAATCCTTGGCATTCTTTGGCTTGTATGTTCATCATTCCAATCTCTACTTCCATATTCCACGGCCTTCTCTCATGTCTGTCTGTGTCCTTTTCTCTCTCTTATAAAGGCACTCTCACAGAACTTAGGGCTCTAAATCCAAGTGTACTCCCACCTGAATCCTACCATAAACATGGTTTCAATCAAAGACCCTATTTCCAAGTAAGTCGCATTTTGAGGCTCTGGATGGACTTGAACTTGAGGGGAGGACACTTTCAACCCACCATATACCCTTTTCCTGCAGGTCCCATTTGTGATTATTGCATGTCTATCTCAGCTAACAGTCGTCTTTAAGTCCTTCTAATTGTGATTTCTTTTTGCTCAACGGCCTGCCCATTTACTTAAATGCCTGCGTGAGTTTTCCCTCCGAAGGAGTATGTGGGAAACAAGAGCAAAGGGAGAACGGAGTCGCTTTCATGGCATCGGCTCCCTTTACTTTAGCTGGGTTCCAGAAACTCTCAAAGCCAACAGCCAGAATGATTTAGTAAGTCTCAGGACTCCAAGGCTCTGCCACTGCGGAGCGTGATGGGAAAGATCAGATCTGTGCTGTTCTGTGTGGGCGGAGGGGCCTGCTGTGAACATTTTCCAGGAAGCACATGGAGGGCAGAAGCTGGGTGACTTTTTATGAGTGTTTGTTCCAGCTGTTGGTTGGCTATTTGGTTCCTGGAGCAGCTGGAACCAAGCAGCGAGGCCTCAGAATTCCAACCTGCTTTGCAACCTGATTTGCAATTACCAAGAAATTATGTAGCCTGCGAACTGGGTAATCCCTGAAAAGCCCGAATGTCCCCTTCCAGGACCTTGGCTCTCCCACATCCCAAGGCTGTGGGATGTTTCTGGGAGTCTGCAGGTATGCCTCCTATGGGATCGCCAACCAGGCCTCCCTGTTCTACCCTGGTCCCCTTGCTGAGGCCAACTCCTGTTCAAAGCCTGTCACCTGGCAATCCTGAAGCTGAGCCACCCTTCACAGTGGCGAGTTGTCACTGTGCTGTCCTACATGCACAAACAGAGAGGCTTCTTCCTCTAGCCTCCCTCCTCTGTCCTCCTGGGTCCCAGGTGCCAGCCACCTTGTTGGATCACCAGCATATGGCCCCTGCCTCCTGGGTGCTAAGGAGAGAGGAAGTGGCAGGAAGGCAATCTCCTTAGAAGAAGAAAAGCAGAAGCTCCGTGATTATTTACACTCATGTCCTCAAGGTACAAACTTGGTCACACAGCTGCATCTAGCTTCAAGGGAGGCTGTAATGGCTGGCCATTGGCCTGATGGAGAAAGAGAGGGAGAAGGAGACCAAGGGGCAGTTAGCATCATCCACAGCAGACCTGCCCCCACCAGTGGCTCCTGTGGAGACTGAACACAGGGCAGCTGTGGATGCGAATGCGCTTGCTGAGTGATGATGAAAATGTACACTGTGGCCTTGAACTCACTTCTCTCTGGACCTAGGAAAGAGGAGGGAGACATCTCTGTCCTGTTCCCTTTTAGGAGGCATCAAAAAAGTACAATTAAATCAGGATAAGTAACCTTGCATACCATTGGAAGGTCATATTTTGCAACAAACTACACAATTTTGAAAGAACTGTGAAAAATGTTAATGTATAAATTATTTCATCTGGCAATTAAATTTCTAAGAATTCATTCTATGGCTATGTTCACAAAGGGGCAAAAACATGTTTTAAAAATGCTCATTGTATTCACACAAAAAAAAAATGCTCATTGTAGCATCAGTTGTAATAGCATCTGCTAAAAATAACCCATGTCCATCAATAGGAGACTGGTTCAATAAATTATGGTATATCCATACAGTGGCATACTATGCAGCTGTCAAAAGAATATACTATATTGCCCAGCCAGTGTGGTTCAGTGGTTGAGCATCAACCTATGAACCAGGAGGTAACTGGTCAGGGCACATGCAGGAATCGATCCCCAGCAGGGGGTGTGCAGGAGGCATCTGATCAATGATTCTCTTTTCTCATTGATGTTTCTATCTCTCTCTCTCCCTCTCCCTTCCTCTCTCAAGTCAATAACGGTATATTTTTAAAAAAGAATAAACTGTGTCTGTGTGTACTGACATAGAACAATCTTCAAGATATATGTTTGTTCGTTTTTTAATTAAAGAACCAAAGAGAGAAGAGAGCAAGTAGTATATGTCCGTGTGTGTGGTTGGGATGGGGGAGAAGCAAGCATGTAGGGTGCATGCTCCCATATACATGGCCTATTGTTACATCCCATAAGGAACTGACAGTGCTGGTGCAGAGACACAGCATCTGAGAGAGGAGGAGGAATTGCTTCCCGTATGTGCTCCTCTTTCTATACGATGAGTTTAGCAGCCTTTTGTGTAAATCGCCTCTATTAGTTTAAAAAAGGTAGACAAGTAAATGGAAAAATAAGTGGGGTTTAAAGGTTTATAGGGGTGAAAACTTCTGTTTCAACAGTTGCCCTTCCTGCTGGAGTTGACTTGAACCTGATCAACAGTCTTCCACTGAGCTTGTCCCCGGCTGGCCCCAGGGCCCCTGGCCAGGACGGATGCTCAGCTCTAGAAACAACCGGGTGACCCTCTTGTATATGAAACCTGCATTCAGCAGCCGCCCAATGGAAACCTCAGGTCCCCGGACCAGCGTCTTTCCCAGCAACATTTTACTGCTACGTGGTTATCACTGCAGTGTGAATGGGTCCCCACGGTCTAATTCAATCTGTTCTGTCCAGAAAACAGGTATTTCAAAGACTTGTCAGGACACACTGTGATTCCTCGCTTGTTAAGAACAACATCAACAACACAAACATGAAACAACAGAAGCAAAACCCTAAACCAGGGGTGTCTGGGACCATCGGTGCCGAGGCGCCCGTGTGGCTTATTTCTAAATGGGAGACGGTGTCTTCTATTTTCCTCTTTTCTATTATCTGTAGTTTTCAATTTTTCTAAAGTGAACATGTAGCAAGTAAAGATAGTGTGAAAAACAAGGAAATTGATTTACAATGGCTTTATTGAGAGAAAATTCACATGCCATACAACTCACCCAGGTAAAGTGTGTGATTCAATGGTTTTCAGTGTATTCAGTGATCTGTGTAGCTGTCACCACAGCTGATTTTAGAACATTCTCATCATTTCACAAAGAATCCCCACGCCCTTAGCAGTCACTACCAACTTCCCCATGACCAGAGGTGACTACAAACCTACTTCCTGTCCCTATGGATTTGCCTATAAAAGGGATCAGACACTGTGCGGCCTGTTGTGCCGGGCTTCCTTCACTTACCACAGTGTTCCCAACGTTCTCCCATGCCGTGGCCTGAATAAGTACCGCATTTCCTGTCTACTGCCATACAATATTCCGTTAAATCAGACATCCCACTGATTTTTTTAATCTCAGAAATTTAATAGTAACAGTGAAAATGGCAATTTAGTGATGCATCTGCCCAGCACCTCAGCTTCTGTAAAGATCACACGGCTGTTTCCTCAGATTCTCACTCTACCTGTAGGAGCCTGGGGGTCACCAGCCCATCCGGATCCCCCCACCCAGTTCTCCGCTCCCCGCCAGGCTTTTGGACATGGCAGCTCACATGTCACCTTTGACTATGGCTTCTCGTCTAGTTTTTCAAGTAACACCCTGGACCTTACAACTCGGAACAGTAATGAAAATTCTAGGTCAAACATACCCTTTCTTCAGCTGGACTATGCGCATCTGAAGACAAGAATCAATTCTGATTCATCTCTATAGAGTAGACCTGGCACACAATAGGTCAATTAGTATTTGATGAATAAATGAATGGATGGATAAGTGAATGAATGAATGAATGACTTATTCTTCCCAATTAGAATTGGGAACACCTAGAAGGCGGAGACTTGACCTTGCTCATCTCTATAACCCCCATGTCCTGTACATAGTAGGTGTTCAATTAATTCTATCCTATGACTTGGGCCATAGAACACAATCATTTCTTTTAAAGAACTTTGAACTTTCCCCTTCTTAGTTGGACTTTTTTCTACTAAAACCCTTTACTTTTTAAAGAATAACGTGGTAATACAAGCCAACCCTGGACTATCTGTTTAATCCTCTTTCCCCTAAATATTAGCGCTGTGGGAAAAGGAGCCTAACTACTCTGTATATTTTTCTCTGTGTATACTTCTGGCCAGAAGGCTGGAAAAAACAGGAATAAAGCAAGATGCTTAGAGATTCTGAGAAAAGATGGGGAGAACCGCCTGCCAGAGGAAGAAAGAGGGGTGTCAGGAGGACAGGAACAGATGTGACACATCTCTTCTAGAAGGCTCTGCCTGAGGATGTGCCCGTCTTATGTGTGAGCAGTTCTCAATGACAAGCCACTTGCACTTCCATGGCCCTGAGGGGAGGGAGTGGCTGCCTGGACTGACCTTAGCCAGGCTGCAGTGCCCTCCAGGACCCGAAAAACACTAGGGGGCCCTTTATCTGCAGCCTGCTCCAAAGAACACAGAGGGCTGGATTGGGTTGATGGCTGTACAACTCAGCCAGTCTACTAAAGATCAATGAATTGTGCACTTAAACTGGGTGGATTTTGTGGTATGTAAATTATACTTCAATGAAGTTGTTAAAAAGTAAAGCACGGTTATTGGAAAAATTACATACACAGATATGTCAGTATATTGCGGATACACATACACATATCTATCATAAACACATGTACACATGCACCCATACATATACACACATATACAGAGGTGCACCTATAATTTAATGCATGAAGAATGAAGGCCTTTCCCAGCAGGCAGAGTCCCAGACTGAGAGGCAGGAGACCTGATTCTAGACCTGGCTCTACCCATAATGGGCAGAGGGACCCTGAACAGGTCACTTTCTCTCTCTGGACCACATCTGTCAATCTCTCCTTTTCTCTCTAGAATAGTTTCTCAGCACAGCAGCCAGAGTGACCCTTTGAAAATGTCATTCCTCTTCTCGCACCCTCCAATGGTTTCCCATGTCTGTCGGAGTAGACACCACAGTTCTTAGATGATTTTTACAAGTTCTCACAAGGCCCCTGAGCAGCGCTGCCCAGTAGAACTTTCTGCCGTGATAGAATGTTCTAGATCTGCAATATTCAATATGGTAACCACCAGCCGCATTTGGCTATTGAGCACTTGAAGTGTGGCTAGTGTGGCTGAGAAGTTGATTTGCAGCTTGATCTTTAATTAAAGTAAATGTAAATGTTAGGAGCCACAAGAGACCATTGGCTTCCAAATTGCCGAGCACAGCCCTAGTCCATCGGCCTTCCTCCTGTTCTCTGACCTCATCTCCCCTCGTTCTCTCTGTTCCAGCCACATTGGGTTCCTCTCTGCTCTCCACCTCTCCAGGCATAGTCCTGCCCCAGGGCCTTTGCATCTGCTGTTTCCTTTATGTGATTTTCTTGTTAATTGTGTTTCCTTGTTCACTGTCTGTCTCCTCCCGCTGGAAGGTTAGCTCCATGAAAATAGGGGCCTCTGCCTGCTTTGTACATTCATGCTTCCTAAGCTTCTAGAATAGTGCTTGGTACCAAGCAGGTGCTCAGAAAATATTGATTAAATAAAAAAAAAAATTGAACAATGTCTCCTGTTCGGGTTTTGCAGTGGAGAGGATCTGATCACTCATGTGCCAGGTCCAACCTCCCCTGGCTCGCTCTGGCTCCCAGGATCCTGATTTCCTGAATCTCCCATGTCCAAGTAGATGGAAAACTTTTGACTGAAAGAGCAAGCCACTCGTTCCCAAGCACGGTGGCTTTATGTGACTCACGGGGACGATCTCACGGTGACTCTGGTGTAATGGGCTGGCCAGTGGGAGGGGCGTGGCCTGGAGAGGTAGAGCCCCCTGGAGCCTGAGTCCCTCACACCCGTCTCCCTATCCTTTCCCTTGCCCACACTTACTGAACTTCGCTGCCCTTCTGCATTGAGTGGAGAAGCTGGGACTCATGCTATTTAATGCAGAATCTTCAGCTCTTCTCTCCCCACACGCCATCCATACGTCTAGGCGAGAAGGCTGGCTCTTCAGCGGGGAGACGTGGGTTTGGATTCCCACAAACACATGCGGCCAAAGGGGACCAAAAACTCATTTCTCCTCCTGGACCAACCCTTTGGTGTGTATTTCCTGGTCTACAGGTTGGTCTCCTTTTTCCCTTGAAATAATGCACCCTTTGATGCTCTCTTTGAACCTGAATGTTCCCAAAATATAAGTGCATCCTAGACTTTGTTCCCGTAGAAATTGTTTTTGCTTTCCTTTGCTCTGGAGCACTGTGTCCACGTGACAAGACCCAGATCCCCTGAGATGTGGGGAAGGCTGCTTGCTTCCTGGCTGATCCCCTTATCCCTGCCCCCTGCAGCGCCGACAACCATTTATAAACGCCAGGCCGGCTCGGCTCACTCGAGCAGCGCTTTCGTCTTGTGGCCAAACTAAATCTGTAAATGGTGGAGAGGCATTTAGATTTCTCTTCTGCCCAGCTGACAGTAGGTTTACAGTTTATAATCTGGCCTTTGTAAAAGCATTTGTCAGCCTGGATATTTCATTTTAAGCCCGACCACCCATGCAGAGGGACAGGCAGGAAGCGGCCCTTCACTTGCACCCCCAGTCAACTTGGAGCTTGGCTGCAGAATCACAGAATTCAGTCGCAAAGGGGGACTTTTTTGGCATTATCTCCTTCGCATCTCGGCAGCAAAAGCAGCCCTTGTTTATACGAAGCGATTCCTGAATGCTAAATTTGGAAATTCTACGTATTCCTCTAATCCACCAGGCCTGGGCAGGATGGGGCCTCCTCGAAGAAGCTTCCCCACCTCCCCGGGCATTCCTCATGCCTCAGGTCTCCAGCTGAACCTCCCAGCATGACAGGAAGGCTGTGAGCGCTGGAGGACAGGGCAGCCAGGGGCCCACGCCAGCACCCAGCCTAGCACTTCTCCTGTGAGCCAAGGAGGCGCTCCGAGGCCGGCCGGCGGTTTTATTTTTAAGTGTCTGTGTCCACATGTATATAATATGGCTCCCTGCGGGCCAGCCCAGCCTGAGCTTTGGCAGGATCTCAGGGCTCTGGTCCACGGGAGTGGACTGGGAGGAGGGGGAGGCCTGCGCAGAGAGCATTAATTGATAAGGAATCTCAGTAGCTCATACTGGCATGATAGCAGCGAAGGAATGTAATATAATAAATAACACTCACGTTTTATCTACGCTGCTTGAAGACGTTTTCAAGGGAGGAAATAACACCATTGCGGGCGACAGATAAAGGAGATACAGTCGGCCATGGTTCATTTGCAGAGCACGCTCCCCCATCCCCAAATCCTCTACCTGCGCGAAGATGTTGGAATGTGGCTTTGTGCCTTCCTGCTGCCGTTGCAACACCTTATCACATACCAGCTGCCTCCCAGAGGCTGCACGCACCCTCCCGCTGCCAGGCCCTCCGCCATCACAGCTCACACCTCCCGTGGTTCAAACTCCCACATCACGGCCTCCTGGGAATCAAGGGTGAGCAGACTGATGGGGACATGGATTCCTACAACCAAGTGGAGCTCCGAGGAGCTTCCAAACTCCCCGCCTTCACCACTCTCCCTATAGGGAAGCTGAGGCTACTTTTCTGTCCCCATGAACTGGGCATGTCCCAGGCCCCTGGACCTACCCAGAGACAGAAGGAAGAAATCACTCGAGTGTTTGGAGTCCAGGGTGTATGCCAGCGACTCACTTATGTAGGTCACTTTATCCTGCCTCAGGCTGGGGGCTCCCACGCGGAGCCTGAGACAAGGATTCTCACATGAAGTAGATGACGTAGCAGGCCACCCCAGGACGCGCAGTAGGAGAGTGGGGGAGTGGGACAGGGGAGAGAAGGAGCCAATGCAGGCGCCTTGCCAAGCGAGCTACACTGAGGGCCACAGGAGCATAATGTCTCCGGGAGCTCCGTGAAACAGAGTAGAACACGCACCCCAGAGTTTTCTACCCTCGGGAGACAGGGAGCTGGAGGATTTACCCACTAACTCACCAACTCCAGTTCTCCTTGGTTGGGGGACCGTGGCTGGGTGGCGTTATTTCCCTGAACTGCTGGCCTACTGTATGCATGGGTAGAGCCAGTTCTTAGAGCTGTACTAAGCCCTCAGACAAAGGACTCTAGAGCGGGCAGGTGGAAGCCAGACTCGCATTTGGTAAAATGGGAAGAGTGAGGGGTGTGGATGGCTCTTTCGCCTGAGGTCACTCAACTAGAAGGTAATGAACATGGAGCCCACACCCAGGTGCTCTCACGTGCTTAACCATCACCCACTGCCTCACCCATCAGACAGGAAACCTGGTCTATTTGGCAAAGAGCCCTCTCTCCAGCCAGGCTTTGGTTTCTGTTCATGCCTTATCAACTCAAATAAATGTCCATGAAAGCTCCTGGTTTCTCATAAGGGACACATATTTTATTTGGAAAGATTTCTCACATGCCACATTGCAAATACAAATACTCCAACCCCAAAGAGAAATGTTACCCTTAAAGTGGCTACAACCAAATTCTGTTGGGACTATCCAAGTTATATCCAGATTCAACAGAAGTTTATGCCAAAACACATTTTACCCTCTAATAAATTAAGTCTCTAATATGTAAGAGAGCGGTGGAGGCTCGTTTTTATGAATGACTACATGGATATTGGGTTGGGCTGAGCACTTACTCATGTAGATGCATGTGGAATAGCTTCTGATCTCCTAGTATAGTGACAGCCTAATGCAACTTCTTTTCTAAGAATAGACATCCTCACCTAGAATAGAGACAGAATTGACTAATGTCATCAATGAAGAAATTACAAATCTGCAGGTGAGGGTAATGGTAGAGGGGTAGATACAAAAGTGGTTCAAACTCATTTATCGAGTGGAATAAGTTGGTATTGTTCTACTATTTATTTTACAGATATTAACAGATTATTTTACATTTTTCAAAAGCTGTAACACTCCTCATAATCAGAACCTACATTCTTAGATATCAGAAAAGTTATAAAGGGATGCTTGCATCCCCAAAGTCATTTGCTAATTATGCTCATACAGACCAACACACTGATTTTACTGAATGTCACATAGCGCAGGTATGTAACCTAGAGATATTTATATCGTGGATCCTCAATATTTTTCATTTAAAAAAATTCTTTCTATGAGGTCTTATGTAGAATTCCAATATGTGAAACAGATAAACATAAAGCTGTTTTGACAGAAATCGAGTAAGGGGTTTCTCGTTGAAACCTCTATACCCCTCTCCAAATGTGTTTGCTCGTGCACCTCCATGCAGCCCCTAAGACTGAATAAAACAGCATGGAAACCACTAAGACCAAATTCTACATCTGATATATGAGAAAAGTAAGGCCAAGCGATGTTCAATCATTCGGGTAACATAACAGAGCAAGCCTGAAGCCGGACCCAAATCAGAACTCAGCTCTGTTAACTCTGGGCTGGCCCTTCCAGAGCCACAGATAAGCCAGGATACTCAGTAAAAACTCCAGAAGGGCCATGCCTTAGCAGCAGAGCTACAGGGCCCTTAGAGTAAAGGCTACTCTAGACCTTCCCTAACAAAGATTAAAAACAAGTCCCAGAAGGATCAAGCTGATTTTCAAGTAACTTAACCTCCTGCCAAAATAAATTTCTGCCCTGTTCAGCTGAAGACAACCAAATCCAAAAACTCAATAACAAGCATTTGTAATGTTTGGCATCCAATCAAAAAATACTAGACATATAAAAACCAATAAAATGTGAACTACAACTAGGATAAAAATCAGTCAAAAGAAACAGAGCCAAAAGTGACAGTAATATTAGAATGAGTATGGAATGATTTTAAATGGCATTTATAGAACGTTCAAGGATTTAAAGAAAAACATGAACATAATGCAAAAAGAATTGGAAGATATAAAAAAAGAATCAAATGGGATATTTAGAGCTGTAAGTATGATATCTAAAAATAGAGCTCTCACTGGGTGGGCACTGCAGAAGGAAAGATCAGTGAACTTGCAGGCACAGCGATGTACACCACATAAGCCAAAACACAGCTCCATGGGACAATGTCAGCCTCATATACACGCAACTGAAGTCCCAGAGGAGGAGACAGAGAAAGAGAAAGGAGTGCGAAAATAACTGAAGAAACAATGGCCACATTTTTTTCAAATTTGATAAAAACTATAAACCTATTGATCCAAGAAGATCAATGAAACTCAAGCAGGATAGATACAAAGAAAACCACATCAGGCCACACTATGGTGAAACTGCTGAAAAACAGTGATAAAGAGTAAAATTTAGAAGCCAGAAGGAAAAAGAAACATTGGCCCTAACCGGTTTGGCTCAGCAGATAGAGCCTTGGCCTGCGGACTGAAGGGGCCCAGGTTCCATTCCAGTCAAGGGCATGTACCTGGGTTGTGGGCACATCCCCAGTAGGGGGCGTGCAAGAAGCAGCTGAATTGATGTTTCTCTCTCATCGATGTTTCTAACTCTGTATCCCTTTCCCTCTCCCTTCCTCTCTGTAAAAAATCAATAAAATATATATATTTTTTAAAAGAAACATTGAATTCAGAAGATTAAACAGAATACTCAGGAAAGCAGCCATCATGGCTACAGGAAGCTAATCAGTAAGCAAGCCAAACTGAACTGGGATGCCATGGTTAGGCTTCTGGCTGGAGAACCATGCCACCCCTGCAGTGATCCATGCCAGGAAAGTGCGTGCCTCACGCTGTCTCTCTGCTCACGAGATTAGCCCCTGTGGTAGATCAGATCATTGTTCAACAAGTATTCACTCCCTCCACAGCCCCAGCCTCCATGGAAGGAATGCATTTCTCCACTGCTTGACTTTAAGCTTGGGCCTGTGGCTTGAGTTGGCTAAGATATTAAGCAGACACCACACTAGCAAAGGCTTGACATGAGCTTACACAGTTGGATTTCCCTCTTGCAATCCTTTCTTTGGCCCAACCCACAGCTCAGAGCCTAGCCCAGCTGAGCCCACCCTAGATCAGCCAAACCTCAGCAGATGCGTGAACAAGAAATAAATGTTTATTCTTGCATGCCACTGTATGGCCCTCTTTTCTTTAAAATCCATTCTGAAATATGTCTGCATATTCATTCTGTTGTCCAAATGTGTAACCTAAAGCCAAACGCTTAACCACTCTGGGTCTCAGTTTTCCTCTTCTGTATGTAAAATAGAATGTCAGATCAAATAGAGGGGTTCCAATATTTTCACCATAAAAGACCTCTTTTTATTATTTTTCCATGAAAACCATTCTTAGAAAGGATATATTTTACATGAAGAAACCAACTTTGCTGTAATTAATTAATACAAATAAGAAAACCAAAGGCATATATAAGTAGGAGTAAAATGGGCTCAAAGGCATGAAGTAGTAGCCCATTGGGGGATATGTAATTAGCACAGGCAAAAAGTCACAAGGAAAGGTAGATGGGACTTGTAAAATAATGATATGGGTCCTAGGAACTTTCCAGGTCACCTCCTAAGGATCTGTGTTGGGAATTCTCTCATGTTTGTATCTATAAGCTCCACTCAGCCTAACTGGGTGTGGAGAGAGGTTCCTGCCTTCTCTGGAAGCAGAGTGGAGCTCTCAGCAGAAAGAAAGGCGACAATGCATCTTCATTGCCTCTCTCTGGCTCAGTGGTTCGGCTTGTACTTGCTCTCCTGAAGTCTTGACCATTCTCCATACTCTGGCCCTTTAGCTCTCAGGCAATCCTCCCAGTCCATGAATTTGTGTTTTCTTTGTTGTCATTAGTTTGTCTGTTTTTTAACTTTGACCTCCCACTCTTCCCATCCCTTACTTCCTGTCCAATATTTGATCCACTGCCTCCAAATAGCAGTTGTCTCAGTGTGGGTCCCCTGAGGGCAGACCCTGAGACAAGGACTTGAATGCCAATAGTTTCTTTGGGAGGTGACCTCTGGAACACATGTGAACAAGTGGGGAGTGAGTCCAGGGAAGGGAGACAAGCTAATAAAAGGTGCATTAATGAGAGGGCTACCACTGTTTATACATGAATTCAATGCCACGGGATCCTCTGATGAACTGCATAGAATGCACTTCATAGTTGTCCCACTGAAGGATGGGGAACCAGGGGTATCTATCCACTTAATCCCACACCAGTCTGATTGAGGGTTACTCCTAGAGACATTAAATTATGGCATTGTGAGGCAACCCTGCACATGAGCTGATAAGGTCCCCACAGTGCTGTAGACAACTGTCAGGCAGAGGCAAGAAGAGATGCAGAGGCTGAGATGGGAAGCACTCAGGATGCATGGAAACCGCCCAGCACAGCTGGAGGTGGACTTCAAGATGCGCTCTGAACAGTGGTGTCAGTAGCACCTTCTGCAAAGCAATGCTCACTCCCAGCTGTTGCCACATGCCAGATTCTGTGCTGTGCTCTTTACAGCCATTCGGCTGTTGACCTTGCTACTTCCATATGGTAGGTATTACCGTTCTTCCCTCTTCATAGACGAAGAAGGTAAGGTAGAGAGGTTACATATCTTGCCCAGTCACCTCTCGTGTGACTGAGATAGGCAGGATTGGAACCCAAGCCTGACTCTAGCCTCATGAGCACCAGGCCATCCTACCTTTGTGGCCATGACTCTGGAGGCTCTACCAGCGCTGACCTCTGATCTCTGGCACATCTTAGCTTTATTTAAAGTATCACCTACTCTCCTCTCCATCCCCCTGTCCACCTTTGGTGTTCTTTGTGCATAAGGGAACGCTCACCACTTTAATCCCAGCGCCATGGAGAATTACAGGGGCTGCCACCACTAGGCCCTGTCCCGATGGACATACCCAGGCCTCCTGTTGCTCACAGGGGCCTTGCAGATGTGTGCAATTAGAGGGCAGGGGAGTGCCCACATCGGAAAACATAATTCTGCCAAGGATGCCACAAGGGCTTTGTCAAGAATGCCAGCCTCATGTGATCAGTGCTGGGAGCAGGGAGGGCAACCATCATCCCTTTTGGGACAAAGGCTAAACCCTCCTCTGACCACATTTAAGAAGAGGCTTACAGGAAGAACAAAGAGTTAGCGGGCCAGACGACCTGCACGATCCTGGCTTGGTTGGTTGGGGTAATTCCAGGACAGACAATGATTAAACTGCTTATGATTTTGGCTTTGAACCCGAAGAGCTCAAGGCAAGAGAAGAATGATCTAAGAACCAGGCCCATGTGGAACCTTCAAAAAGGAATCTGAAGGCTGTGGCAAAGCCCACCCATCCCCCAAGCCATCTGGCCTCACTGTCCCTGAGTGCCTTATGCCTGAGTGAGGCCATGGGACAAGGGACTCTAGAGTCAGCGAGACCTGGGTTCAAGTCCCTGTCCTGTCATTAACTTAGCTTAATTCCTAGGGCCTCCATAACAAAGTACCCCAAGCTGGGTGGCTTAAAAGAACAGGAATTTATTCTCTCACAGCTCTGGAGTCCACAAGCTCAAAATCGAGGTGTCAGCAGCGCCCTACTCCCTTCAAAAGCTCTGGGGAAGAACCCTTCTGTGCCTCTTCTGGCTTCCAGTATTGCCAGCAATCCTTAGCATTTCCTGAGCTTGCAGTAAATCTCCTCTCTGCCTCTGTCTCTGCATGGCTATCTTGTTACCATGTCCAAATTTCCCTCTTCTTATAAAGTCACCAATCATTGGGTTGGGGCCCACACTAATCTATTATGACCTCATTCTAACTTAATTACATCCACTAATGCCCTATTTCCACACAGTCACGTTCATAGAGACCAGGGGGTAAGGACTTGAACATACCTTTTGGAAGGACACAATTCAACCCACAAGTGACTCTGCCTAGGTCTAAATTCTCTAGAGAAAGGCTACTTAACGTGTGTTCAGAGGATCAATGCTGATCTGCTTAGAAATTCTTATAGCAATTTGATGTGCCCATGACATCCCATGTTCACCCAAAATCTAGATTTTTGAATTCCAATTCCTGGTGGCTACTTTCCTAATTCTACTATTCACGCCTAAGTACTCAGCTCTCACTGCCAGCAACCCACCGGGTGAGTCTGAATGACAGCTCCAAGGCTAGTGCTTGCTGTTCAATGAGTCCACTGAAAGGCTAACGCAGAGCTCTCTGGGACAGGCACACGCACACGCACACGCACACGCACACGTACACCGTGTCTTCTAGGAGAGCTGAGTCTGGTGATCTTTATCCTGAGACCCTCGCCCAGGTAGCCCAGCCTTTGCCTCCTCAACTGCAATAATGCTTCCGAGCTCTGCATGCCAGTCACCCTCTTCCTTGTAGAAAATAATTCAACCTTGTGAGGGACCTTCACAGTTAAGAAACTTTAGTTTCAGAAACGGGCTAGAAAAATCTACAAACATGACTGTGACTGGGTCTTATGATAGGTTTTATGGCCTAAACCCAACATCCAGAAGCATCCTATTGCTCAACAGAAATTAAACAGCTCTTCGAGGAGAAAGCTGCTTCCTGTGCCATGCTCCCATTTCAATTACACAACGACCCCAACTCCGGGAAGGCGGCAGGTGTAACAAGCTTTCACGAAGGAGATGACCCAGCAGCTAGGAGGATGGCTGGCCACCACCGTAGGTGCTGAAACAAACGAGACTCAGTGGGTTACTGCAGTCTCCTTACTCACAGCACAGCGAACAATGAGAGTGGCAGCATGATCATGTCATTCCCTCTGAGCCAAGTCCCACAGGGCACTGTGCTGAGCCCAGATAGTGGCTTTGCACACAGTGTGCTGTACCCCAGGACCACGGGCTCAGCACCCTTTATATCAAGCAGTAAACAGATGTGGTCACCTTGACCTTCTTAACTGTCCACATGACCAGCCACAGAAATGGCTCCGTGTCAGAGATGGCTTCATGTCAGAGATGCTAGGACAGGCTAGCATCTTGGCCTAACAGTAAGAACCATGTGACAAGACTGGGGCCATGGTTCTTCCAACAGAGCCCACCCCTCGGCTTAAGAAATAAAATTTGACAGACACAACTGCGGTTCCCTGGGTGGGCCTCTCTCGTTAACTGCACTGACTAGTCTGATGCTAGTCTTTGTACTTTTACTACATAATATATATTAACGTCTATTAATAATATATAGTTGAGTTTGACACGCTGCTCAACTTCATATAAATAGAATCACACCGGGTATCCCCTCCTGCGCTGGCTCTTTTCACTCACTATTACTTTATGGAAACTCGCCCATGTTGATGTGTGTGGCTGAAATTCATTCACTCTTCACTGCTATGCAGTATTCTATTATGTGAACATATGACAACCTATTTTTCCTTCTGTCGAGGGACATGTCAGAGGGGCATTTGTTTGTTATTACAAATTGTCCTACTAGAAACAGTCTTGAAGTAGTTTCCTTATGCACATTTGGGAGACTTTCTCTAGGAAGCGGTTCTCAAAGTGGGGTCTTCAAACTAGCAGCACCAGCAGCAAATTATTTGCCTCCCACAGGACCACTGAATCACTGCACACGTGAATGGGAGTGAGTGAAGGAATGAGTGCGTGGACAAGCAAAGACGTTGCAACCTCAGCCCATAATGACCCCCTAAGCCAGCAGCAAGGAAAATACATGAACAGAAAATCGCAAAGACAAACAATGTAAAATGGTGCAGCCACTTTGGAAGAGTCTGGCAGCAGCTCAAAAGTTAAATATAAAGTTACCCTATGTCCCAGCAATTCTACTTTTAAGTATATACAGCTAAGAGAAATGAAAACATATGTCCACACAAAAACTTGTTCACAGATGTTCACAACAGCATTATTTATAACAGTCAAAAGATGGACACAGCCCAAATGTTCAACTGATGAATGGATAAAACAAATGGGGTCTAGCCACACAATGGAATATTATTCAGCCATAAAAGGAATGAGGTTCTGACATACACTACAACATAGGTGAACCTCGAAAACATTATGCAGCATGAAAGAGGCCCAACACAAAAGATCCCGGAGTATAGGATTCCATGTATACGAAATGTCCAGAAGAGCAAATCCATGGAGACAGAAAGTGGTTTACCCAGGAGTGGGAGGTAGGAGGAAGTGGGGAGTGACTACTAATGATATGGAGTTTCTTTTCGAGGTGATAAAAATATTCTAAAATTAATTGTGGTGATGGTTGCAGAATTTTGTGAATATACTGAAAACCACTGAATTAATTACACACTTTGAATGAATTGTATGGTATGTGAATTATACCTTAACTGGAGGCCCGGTGCATGACATTCGTGCACTGGGGGAGGGTCCCCTCAGCCAGGCCTGCGCCCTCTCGCAGTCTGTGACCCCTCGGGGGATGTCCGGCAGGCAGAGCGCACTGACCACCAGGGGGCAGCTCCTGCGTTGAACGTCTGCCCCCTGGTGGTCAGTGCGCATCACAGTGACTGGTTGTTCCGCCATTCAGCTGATTTGCATATTAGGGTTTTATTATATAGGATACAGATGTACACACACACAGACATGGCAATTACATTAGAAATGTCTATGATCCACTTCTCTGTTTTTTGAGCAGCCTGGAGAATAAGCACAGAATGGTGTAGACACAGCTGGCTTCTAATTCCCTCCACTGTGATACCTAGATGAGTATCGTTCCTTCTCCGCTCTTCACTTTTCCTCCGGTGCAGAGTATGCATGAGCAGTGCCTAGCCCCAACGGCTGCCATGAGGATTAAATGAAACCAAGTGTGGGCACTGGCCACAGGGCTTTGTCACGTGCTGGGGCTGCCTCAGTGTCATCAGGCGACTCCTGATGGTGCCAGCCACAGGCCGAGGACCACTCAGGAACCAGCGAGAGCTACACCCCAGGGGAGACAGCCTGGAACGTCCTGAGCTGGGGCAAAGGGGGTATCAACACTGGCCAGAAGGCATTTGGGATGAAGCTGAAGAAGCTGCTGTTCCTATTAACGTGCTTGTTCCTGGCACAGAGACTGACAACATTCCTCAAATTAGAGAGGGCAAGAGGGAGCCTTCTAAGCCCAAGGAAAACCATCAAGAAAACCGACACAAGACAGGGGCCATTACCCTCCAACTTCAAAAGGCCGCATCTGAGTCAGGCCTGGTGCTACCAGGGTCTCCCACCCAACCCCCACCTCAGCTCGGAGAAAAAAAAAATCCTTGGACGGGATCCATCTTTAACTCACTTGCTGTGTCTGAGGCCCAGACACACGCTGTTTAGACAGCCTGCTTCGGTGGGTGGTCAGGCCGGGAGACCCGCGTGCAGAGTTTACAGAAGGTCCTGGCACAAATGAACTGTTGACGACCAATTGGAAGGGCTCAGTGAAATCACAACATGTGAAATATGAAAGGGGGCCTCTGCCATGCGGGGGGGGGGG
>NW_006289713.1:4781064-4787288 GCF_000327345.1 Myotis davidii
GGGAGAAAAAAAAGGCCCATTTGGAAGGAATTCAAGCAGCCACAATAAGGCCACGCACAGAAGTCTCGCCATCAGACACATGCATCCTCCACAGAAATCAGCCCCCCTTCCTCCCCACCGACACACACTGCCTTTTTTTTTTTTAAGTTTCATAGATTTAAATAGTTTTTCTGCATCAAATACAAGAAACAGACCGACATTTTCTCATCCCCTGTTATGTGGAAGGCTAATATTTGGCCATTTACGCTCCATTGAAGACCATCTCTGGGAGAACAAGGCCCCCTTCCAGGTTGGTGGCCCACCCGCCCGCCTGGCCACCCGCGCCCACCTTGACCGCCAGGGCAGGTCTCGGCAAGGAGTGTGGGGCTCGGTTCCCTAGTCCATCAAACGGAAAAACGCATTCTGCAGCAGGGACGTTGGAGGAAAGATGTGGGAAGATCCTCTTTGTGGATGTCAGTGCCCAGTAATACTACGGTGTGAGAGCTGGTGAAGTATAAATTCTAGGACCTGCCCACTAATCCTCTAGTTTTAATAGAGCATTACCATGGATCTAAAGACCCCCGAGGGACCCCTCCCCACGGGACCCCTCCTCCCCAAAGTCCCAGGAGTTCTTATCTTCTTTTGCTCTTTTGCTTTTTACTATTACTTTCACTTGCATTCAAGAAGAGCCTGTGACTTTATTTTGTATATTTTATTATTTTTTTAAATCTATATTTTATTGATTTTTTACAGAGAGGAATGGAGAGGGATAGACAGTTAGAAACATTGATGAGGGAGAAACATTGATCAGCTGCCTCCTGCACGTCCCCTACTGGGGATGTGCCCGCAACCAAGGTATATGCCCTTGACCGGAATCGAACCTGGGACCCTTGAGTCCGCAGGCCGATGCTCTATCCACTGAGCCAAACCAGTTAGGGCTATTTTGTATATTTTAAAGGATATATATAACAGCATCACATTGACATTTTCTTTTGAAATTGTTTCATTTTGCTCCAAAGTCCTTTGCAGAGCGGTGGATGTGGACACATGGTAATCTGAGATGACTAGGGTACACACCCACCCACAGTCCTGCAAGGTAAGTGGTGGGCATTTTTCACTGTAAACTGTTGCTGGGAACATTCTCCCACATTCACCCAATGCATACGACATGCACATCTGCAACAATTCTCCAGGAGTGGAAAGTGCATTGTGGGGCTACTTGTCTTCAATTTTACTAGCCATTGCCAAACTGTCCTGTAAGGAGAATGCTCCATTCTCACCACGTAGACATGCTGCCCAGTGCTCGTTGCACTGATGAAATTCGGTGAACATTTGTAAATACGATGAGTCTAAAAAGTTATTTCATTGTTGTTTAAATTATCATTGGCCCAACTATGGGTGAAAATATGCACCTTTTCGGTGATATATTAACATTTGGTTTTGTCTTCTGTGACTCACCTGCGCATATCCTTGCATGCTGTTTTGTGAGGTTGTTTTCATACTATTTGCTGATGCGTTTAAAAATATTTTACAAACTTGAATAATGACACTGACAACCCCGAGGGCCTGGGAGGCTTTCAGTGCTGTTCTAAGCACTCATGGTGATGCCACGTGTCCTGACCCTCACAGTCACTCACAGATGGGGAAACAGGGAGACGCTGCAGCGAGTGCAGGCGTACAGCTACCGTGAGGAAACTCGAGGCCAGGAGTGGTCACGTAAGATGAACACGCCTTCTCCACTCCATGGCGAATTCTTCCCATTTCATTCATGATGTATTTGTTAAGGAAAAGAGAATTTTGTGTTTTAATTTTAACACACTCATTTAATTAACTCCTTTAATAAGGCCTGTGATATGTATGTGTTGTTTAGAAAGTTCTAATGCGAGGAAGATACCCTCTTATAATTTCCTTTTAGAACTTTAATTTTGCCTTCCACCATTAGATGTACATAGGCATCGAATTTTATTTTATTTACTAGATAAACTTCTACCCTGACTTTGCGGGTGCACTGATCAATTATGGATTGATCAGTGCAGCTGTCTGACAGCCTGCGACTCTTCCCTAGGAGCTCGGGGTGGTGTGGGAGCTGCCGAAACAGCCATTAGAGGACGTTCAGGTCATAAAAACATGGAGAACCCTTGATCTGCAAGCAGCAAAGTTTATTGCCTTTGAGATTATTTGGAGGAGAGGAGGTTACAATTACACACATTTCTTTTAGGTCTGTTTTGGTGCTGTGTATACACTAATCCTACACCCCACTCAGCGACAGCCCCATCTCTGCAGGACGCCCCAGTTAAAACGCTCACAGGCCCACAGCTGCAGCTGCAACGCGGGCTCTGCTGGGAAGCCAGTTTTGCTGAGCACTGCTGTGTTCCTTCATTTGTCCCACCTCTGCCTGGCTCTGCAGTTTGTAGTATCTGCATTTACAGACGCTGAGACGCTGGGGTTCAGGAGATGACAAGCCTTGCTGATGTCCCAGAGACAGAATTCAGAGGGACAGTGGATTCTGACATAAGTGCTTCTTTGTCCCAGAATTTCCCAAGGAGTGTGATGGCTGCTTCCGGCAGCGTGCCCAATGATAGAGGGGGTACGTAGGGAGCACCTGTTTGTTTTCCCGGGCCACCCTAGCAGTTCGTACCCACTCCCTCGTGTTCCTTATGTGCCAGGCAGGATCTTTCCCAGGGAGCATGTGTCCCATATGGTACCTGGCGCAGCATCTGAGCTGTACAGAGGAACAGTGTGGAATGAACCCAGGCGGGAGGTGGGCTTCCACAGCTCGTAGTTACATCAGGTCAGAGGCTTGAGGCTTGGCCCTTTTTCCCAAAGACCCACCTGGGTGAGAACTTCCCACCCCTGCGCTCTCCAGGCCCGTTTTCTGCCTGGAGTCCCCTGCCTCTCTGGGACGGAAGCAAGGGCACCAATAGCATCACCGTCACAGGAGGTGGTCAGACCTGAGGCAGCGCTCATCCTGCCTCCCCAAGTGCCCCAGGAGCAGCAGTTCCAGGCCCCGAGGTCACAGCCCGGCTGCACACCTGCACATCCTCCTGATCTCATGGAGTCTCATTTTCCTCATTTGCAAAGTGAGGATAATAAAGCACCAGCTACTAGAGCAGCACGGAGGCTCAGGGGAGTCACGCATGTGGGCATGGCATGCTCATTTAATGCTGGCTTTCGGCACCAAAGACACTCTTCCAGTCAGGCTAGCCAGCAGCTATCTCAATCAAAGGGGTGGGGGGGCAGGGAGAAGCAGGAAGGGGGGAGCGCAGGGAGAAGTCAGTCTGAGCCTGTGAGACAGGGGCCCTAGGGTCTCCAGTCTTCATTTCACATTCAGGCTGCAATTTCACATATGGGCTGGCAAAGAAAAATATGAACTCCCAAGAGGGTCATGACCTCAGAATATGTTTTTAAACACATAGAGGAAATTTCCAATTTGATGCTGCTGGATGGGTAATGTTCTTATTCTTTCCCCTCATGAAAACCTGGTTCATGACCTTCAGCCAAAAAGCAGTGCTACCTTGACACTTCGCTTTGCACACCGGGGAAGGGTCGCAGCTGGTACTGCTTGTTATGGATGAGAGGCTCGGGGCGTGAACGCGGTCCTGCCGCCATAAATCAAGCCAGATGCACCTTCTGCTTAGAGAGGAACTACAGAGCCACCTTAGGAAGGAGGGAGGGAGAGAGAGAGGGAGGAGCTAAGCATATTGGTAATTTCCAACTTTACGAATGAGGGTGTTGCATTTTTTTTTCTATCAAAAACATATGGCAGGTTAAGCATCTAACTTATTAACAAAGTGTAACCTGGCCACCAGGCCTGGTCGTTGGTTTCCTAGACAACAAAACTGTGTGTGACCACACTGTAGCTAAGCAGGCCACTAATCAGGTCCCCACATTATTTGTGCAGATTTCAACAAAACATTTTTTTTTATTTCAACCATTTTTATGGAAATTTTCTTTCCAAAATGACTTGCACATTTCTCAGGGGGTTGGAGGCATATTTTGAATTTCTCCACATGCCTACGGCCCCTGCTGTGAGTGTTGGTCAATGGGCGGGCTTCCCAGGCCACCCTCTCTCCGAGGCTCCTTTGGTCATCGCATCAACGAGCACCCATCATGTCCCGGAGCTGCTGTGGGCCCTAGGACATTGGGAAACAAAACAGACAAGATCCCTGCCCTGGCCTGTGTGGCTCAATGGGTTGGAGCTTCATCCCATACACCAAAAGGTGGTGGGTTCTATGTACCCTCAGGGTACATACTTAGGTTTTGGGTTCAATCCCCGGTCGGGGAGCATATGGGAGGCAACCAACTAATTTTTTTTCTCTCTCTCTTTTCTATCCCTTCCCCTCTCTCTAAAATCAATGAAAAACATATCCTCAGGTGAAGATTAAAAAACAGACAGACAAGATCCCTGCTCACAGGATGTTGACATTCTCAACGAGAAAGCCAGCAAGACACTCAAGTCATGCAGTGCTAACATTTGGAGCTCTGTGCTATGAGACAAAGATGGTCTTTGGCAAGGAGATTAGCCACGTTCCTGGGAATTTCACTGTATTTGCCCTGGTACTAAACAGTTCTCCCATGCTGTTCCTCCGATGATTGTATTGATTATTTTTTATAATATTTTTCTTTCTCGCCGAAACTGGTTTGGCTCAGTGGATAGAACGTCGGCCTGCGGACTGAAGGGTCCCGGGTTCGATTCCGGTCAAGGGCATGTACCTGGGTTGCGGGCACTTCCCCTGTGGGGAGTGTGCAGGAGGCAGCTGATCCATGTTTCTCTCTCATCGATGTTTCTGACTCTCTATCTCTCTCCCTTCCTCTCTGTAAAAAATCAATAAAATATATTTAAAAAAAAAAAATCTTTTTCTTTCTCCTGCTGTTGCCATCCTTGAATGGGAATTCCTGAGCAACCAAAGAAGTGGCACAGAGTTGGATCTACTCACGCCCTCCCACTCACCCAGAGGTCCCCACCCCAGGCTGTGCCCGACTCTGCTCAATGCATTTGCACCTCAGGTGAGCAATGTGAGCACATACTAGAAGCTGCAAGGTGAGAGGACTGCCAGAGGCGGGAATGTAGTCAGCAGTAAAAAGCAGAAGTTGGGTTTTTAACCCATTGTGATGGCTCCAATGCTTTTTAAATTTAGAGACTTAGCTAAATTCTAGAGGGGGAAGGTCCTGGCTCCTAGGGTGTGGCTCTATTGCTGCTGTACTCAGATTTATAAATGGGTTTTGCTGGGATTAACCGGGCACCTTACTGGAGGAATGGTGGTGATGAAGGAATGCTTTCATGGTGAAAATAGCATGGTCTCTTTGAAACCATTCTGCCCTACTTATTTAAACTGGTTTCCCAGGCCTCAGCGCCAAGGAGAAAGGGCAGCCCTGTGACCACAGTTCTGGGGCCCCACTGTGCACTGGGCACTGGAGCTGGCCATTCTGCTACAACTCTAAGGACCAGTTTGTACCCGAGGGGAGCCCCTCACCCCATGCCTGGAGCAAGGCAGCCTGGGCTCCAGACCTCAGTTGCTGTGTGACCTGGAGCAAGCTACTTCCCGTCTCTTCCACCTCAGCACTTCCATCTTGAAAGTGGGGAGAAAAATCATTTGGCTCTGTAGGAACGCTGAGAGAAGTGAATCCGTTAATCCATGTAAAATAGTTAGAACAGTGCCAGAACAAAGAAAGTGCCCGATCACTGTTGACTATGGTTCTTCACATTGTTTGGGAGCTGTGTGAAGCAGGCATTGATATCAGGCCTGGAGCGCCTACAGCTGATAACGCAGCACAGCTCCTGGCATATCAAGAAATATCCGTGCAGTGACTCTTTAATGGGTCTCGCATTCTGCCGCACATTGGAATCACCAGTGACCTTTAAAACGCCTGATGTCCCAGCCAAGTAGACACCAATTAACCAGAACCTCGGCGCTGGGATCCAAACAGCAGACGGTAACGTTTGCAGATGATTTCAATGTGCAGCCAAGTTGGGGACCCCATCCGTGCTAATCCAGACCAGAGGTTCCCAGAGTGGGTCCCCAGACCCACAGCGTCAGCATCACCTGGCAGCTGCCTATAAACGCAGGCTCTTGGGCACCGGCCCAGAAATTCCGAATCAGAAACTCCAGGGTTTGTTCACAGCGTGTGTTATGAAACACAACAAGGCGCTGACGAGAACCCGATAATTCCTTCCACCGTGTAAGGACCTGGAAAAACAGGACTTGCCGAGTGAGGTTCCTGCAGGGCCTGGGCCTTGCGCCCCC
>NW_006289713.1:4787341-4792554 GCF_000327345.1 Myotis davidii
ACCCCCCCTGCCCCCCCCCACACACACACACCTCTCAATCTCACTGCCTCCTTTACACAGCTCACCAGGAAGCAGGGCGTATCGCAGCCATTTTTCTCCTGTCTCAGCTCTGCCATGTGGTTGATAAAGGCAGCCCTCTGCTTGTGGAGACTCCGGCTAATTAGATCCAGATGTGGCCTAATTAGTCAGTCGGCAGGAGGGCCTGGGCCGGGCCTGGTCACACTTGAGCCCTTCCTGCCCAGGAGGGGTACGTCTGTGCGGGAAGGAGGGCACGGGGCATGAGTGGGAATGGAGGCTCTGAGGACAACTGTTGGTGTGGCAGCCACTGAGGGAGGGGACAGGAGTACCTGCTGAGTGAGAGAGGCACAGCTGAAACGTGTGGAGCTGTCACAGGGCAGTGGGAGAGGGATGTGCCTCCCCTCCCCATCCCATGAGGGACGGCCCTCTCCCCTCAGCTATCTCTGAGACCTCCCAAAGGAGACTGTCCCACAGGCCCCAGGCCCCACTGGTCCTCTGGAAACCATCAGGCAGAATTCTCGCTGGACTGTACGGCGGTGCTCAGACCTCTGAAGGGTGTGTCCCCTCCCCCAGGGCTTGCTCTGGAATGAAGGAGTATGTTTTCCTCTGCTCTTTGGAACCTTCTCCATCTGTCGTTTCCAAACCGTCACCGTCACCTGAAGGGCATGCTAATATGCAGATTGCCGGGGTCCAAGCCCCAGCGTTTCTGATTCAGGAGGTCTGGGCGGGAGCCCAAGAACCTATATTTCTAGCAAATTCCCAGGTGATGCTGATGCTGCTGGTCCAGGGGACTCCACTCTGAGAACCTCTGCTCTAGATTAACAGGGGTCCCCAGCTTGGCTGCACACAGAACTAATCTGAGATGGCTTCCATGTTCCACGGTCTTCCAGCCCCCATCCCAGAAATTAGGAAAGGGTAGACTCCGGGTGGCCTCACCTGTCAGTTCCTCCCCTCAGTGAGGAGACAAGCAGGACTGACGACAAGGAAACAACGGTCTGGAGGCTCCTTTGAGGCTCATTAGAGTCTCACTCACTCTGGGTGGCCTCATCAATCCCATTTTGCAGATGAGGAAACTGAGGCTCAGAAAGCTCGAGGACTCCTAGTCAACCACCACCTGATTCCAAGCTGACGCTGTTTCCCTAAAGTCCTGTGGCCTTCTTAGGGGCTCCATGGCCTCGGCTTTGTCCCACTATGCCTTAGTCTTAGAACAATGTCTCTTAAGAGTGAGCACCTAGAGAAGCAAAGTCATGCTGAGGTTGTAACTAGAAACCCCAGAACGGACCCTGGCCCAGCACTGGAGAGGGTCACTTCTTATTCTCAGAGAGTCCAAAATGGGCAGTGCTGACTAGTCCCATGGCCCTCGTCCAAACTGGGATCCTTCTGTTTTGTGGCTCTGCCTCCTTAACCATTGGCTTCCAGGGTCGACATGTGCACCTCAGCCAGGCTGGCAGAAAGTCAAAGAGCATGGAGGACGGTGGGGAGGTTAGGCCTGGAAGTGGCATCCATCACTTATGCCTGTGCTCCATTAATATAACCCGGCCCATGGCCTCCCCTGACTGCAAGGGCTACTGGGAAATGTGGTCCAGCTGGGAGACCAAGAATGAAAGAAAATTGGTTGTGAACAGCTAGCTAGCTAGTCTCCACCATATCTGGTAAGAATGAACTTAAAATAACACCAGGTGAATTTCACTCCTAGGTATATCACCCAAAAGAAATAAACATTTCCACAAAAGACTTGTTACAAAATGTTCACAACAGCCTTATTCCTAAGAGCCCCAAATTGAAGACAACCTAGTGTCTACCTCCAGGAGAAAGGATGAACAAACAGGGGTCTGTCCCATACAGGGGAATACTACTCAGCAATCAAAATGAATGAAGGACTGATACACACAACACATGGATCAATCTCAAACACTAGGAGCAAAAAAACACATTCATATGATCCCACTATATGAAGCTCTAAAACAGGCAAAACCACTTTCAAGTGAAAGAAAGCATATTGTGGTTGCCAGAGGCCGGGGGGGGGGGGAGGACTTTCTAGGAGGATGGAAATGCTCTGTGTCTTCATGGATCGAGATATAGAGGTGTATACATTCGTCACAATTCATCAATCTGCGCACATAAAATGGGTGCACTGTACTATCGGTAAATGATTCCCCAAAAAAGTTGACGTACAAAGAAAAATGCATGTATGTATGTGTATGGAGCCACCTGGCTTCATGGATAGCTGTCTATGTTTCCCACTCCACATTGTGCTGTGTTCCCTGTGGAACCTTCTAATTCCCCACGGTCAACACCATGCCTCACATTTCACAACTCACTCAGCAAGTCCTTCTGGAATGAGATGAAACTGAAGGATCCCCTCCAAATCAGCTATAGCCGAACACCGCCCAGATATACCTGAAGTGACATGAGCGGGGGACTTGCCAGGCTTATAGGAATACTAATCCGAAACCTGTTCCTTTTAACCAGCTGGAACCCCCTCACCCAAATCTCCAGTCCAGGCCAAGGGCACTTCAGCTCCACCCACATCCACTTGCCCCAGGTTCTATGGTCTTGGACTTCTGCTCTTCACCACGTCCCTCTGACCCTTGGACTCATCTCCCTTATGCTCCCCTTAACCTTGGCACAAACACTTGGTTTCCATTTTCCAAATTAAATATAGTATCTTCTGAGTGCTCACAATGCCCCAGACACTTTTTCAGTGTATTAATACATTGACATGCTTAATCTTTACAATTGCCTCCTAAATACCCTGCTACACAAGGGCAAGCTGAGGTATGGGGAAGTTAAGTAACTTAATTCCAGAGTCACCAGGAAAGAAGTGGCAGGGCCAGGGTTTGAACCCAGGTTGGCTGGCCTCGGGGACTGGACCCGTACCCAGCAACCAGTCCGCTACAATCCCTTCGAGAGCATTTTACCCACAGCATCTCAATTCACAAAGAGCCTGTGATGTAGGCTCCATCATCACTCCCACATTACTGAGGAGGAAGCCCTGCCTGGTGGAGGTGAAGATGAGCCTAGGGTCTCACTATAGTGAAAAAAGATGAGATTTGAATCTGTGACTATGAAGTCTCTGCCAGTATCCCGGAGTTTTCTGTCTCTCCTCATGCTCAGCCCCACCAGTACAACCGCAGCCAGGGCCCAGAGGCTAACACCGAGCCACCTGGCACACTGGAGGGTCAGCAAGGCCATGTGGTTGGAGCATAGAGGGCAACGGTGAGATATTTAGAGAAGGGGTCTGGGTGTAAGGAGCAGGGTGGGTGGGAGCTGGTCACAAGGGAAAGTTGTAGTCAGCTTGTTGGCTTTACTTCAGGTGAGTCACGAAACACGCAGAGCATTCTGAGTAGAGGGTCAATGTGTTCTGACTTTTATTCTGAGCACTCTAGCCAATACTGGGAAAAGGCTATAGGGAACAGGACAAAAGACATAGACCAGTAAATAGATATTCGGGTGAGGGAAGAAGGGGGCTCAGACCACAAGGGGTCACAGGGGAAGTGAGAGAGGAGCTGAATCTGGGTATATTTTGAAGACAGAGCCAACAGGATCCACAACCGACGAATGTGGCACGTGAAGGAGAAAGAGATGGCCCAAGGCTTTGAGCCTGAGCAACTGGAATGAGAATAGTCATTTTTTTCTTTGATATCCAGCTATGAACAAAATAGTAAAGGCCCTTTCCTTGCTAGACTGTGCAGTCCAGTGAGGGAGGAAACTCTTTAAAAATATAAAAATAAGAAATGTGTGTAAATTATACATGCTATAAAGAGCAAAGGGGGAAAATGCATTGTAGAAAAATGTCAGCCCTTGGTGGGCAGAGATGCCTTATTATTCTAGTAATATAGCACCTGGTGATCAATATTTGCTGTAAAACAAATGAAAAAGGACAGGGTAGGTCACAGTTATTGAGCCTTTGGTATATGTCAGGTACTGTGCAGAGTGCTTCTGTATGCAACATCTCACATCTTCACAACCTTTGAGGTAAGTACTGGTAATTACCTCATTTTAATCTTCCACATTTTAATCTTCAGAAAATGGAGGCCCAAAGAGGCTAACAATTTACTTGAGGTCAGCAAACTAGTAAATGGTAGAGATGGGATTTGAACCCAGGCAGTCTGGTTTTCAAAGATCTGGCTGTTAATAGTCACATGATTTTGCCTCCAATTAACCTTCTATCCATCCATTCATTCATCCACCCACCCATCCATCCATCCACTCAGCCATCCCTCCAGTCAGCCAGCCATCTATCAAACCATCCAGCCTTCGGTCCACTCAACCATTCTTCCACCCAAACCTTTATCCACCCATCCACTCATCCATCCATCCATCCATCCATCCACCCACCCACCCACCCATCCCTCCATCCATCCATCCATCCATCCACTGAGCCATTCAACCAAACATCTTCTCAACCACCCACCAATGATCCATCCAAACAAACAGCACTTATTGAGCACCAGCTGTGTGCCAGGCACTAGAACTATGATAATGAACAAACCATACATGCCGCCTCATACTCTTGAAAATTTCAGTCTACAAGGAGAGACCAACATGAAAATTAAACCTTGGAGGATGAACGGGAGTGAGCCAAGGAGTGTAAACAAAGACACATCTGTTAGTCAGTGGAACTGGCTCCACCTGGAAGAACTGTCCTTGCACATAAAAGCCAGAGCTTGGCTTGAAGTGGCTGAGAATTTGCTCAAAAGTTCTGCTATGACAGGGTTGACCCAGGAACAAAATTGTGAAATCATGCAGCTTGTTCACAAACTTCTCTCTGTGTTTGGAAATGTCCAGCACCCACACCAGGAGCTCTCACGCTATCCTCTGAATGCCAGAGCCTCCCACTCAGACCTCCTGAGCTCCAGAATTCTCTCTCCCTCCTAGTGTACTTGTCCTCTGCTCCAGGACCTCAAGTCCCTGCCTGTGCTAACTGACAATGGGTGTTAGTGACTTAATCAGATAAATCCAACCCCTGTTAATATGCTAATGATGATCTCCCCATTAAAGTAGCAGAAGGTTAGAGCCCTGCTCTTCAGGAGGTTTGGAGGGGGCTGTGTCAAATGTGGCACTGTGCTGGATGGCCTTTGACTACCCAACCTCCATGACTACTGCTCCAAGGATCAGCCCCTTTGTTCCTTTTTAGAACTATCCCTTCCTCACTCTGACTCCAAAGATTCAAGTGTAGATGACACCCGCCC
>NW_006289713.1:4792580-4801569 GCF_000327345.1 Myotis davidii
CCCCGTCTCACCCCCGACAAGTTTTAGGGGGTATACACAGGATCTGAACCTAGACAACCCAAGTCACAGTAATTGGTCCAGACATGTCACATGACCAGGCCAATAAGAGTCAGCCCCAGGGTGTTGCTGGGACAACTGACAACAAAGCACACTCTTCACATTGACATCGCTAAATGGGTGTAAGTCCAGAGTTGCCAGAGGCCAGTACGCAGAGCAAAGCTCCCTAAGGATGAAACCAACTAGAGCAAAGCAGAACTGAGGGAAGGGAGGAGGCAGACTCACGGCACTATTCAAACACTGCAATCCAACTGTGCCTGAACTCCTGGGATCCTTGTACTATATAAACCATAGAGTCTTTTTCCCCCCACTTAAATGTGAAGTGAGTTTCTGTCTCTTAAAATTGAAAGAATCTCAACTACTTTGACATAGGAGGAGTCTCATAGGACCATGCATAGTCAACCCTGTGTGCAGATTAAAGTCCTAATGTCGCTTTCTCCAAGAAGGTGCCCGGACTCATCCTCTCCTCTCCCACATAGATGTAAACCCCCTTCCAGGCGGCCTAGAGATGCCGCTTCTGGTAGCTGTGTGGCCCTGAGCACGTCAGTTCCCCTCTCTCAGGCTCCAGCTCTTCATCTATGAAGGGTGGGTATACACAGCAGCAATGAAAGCACTGCACCGTGTCCTGGAGAACTCAGTGGGCTGCTGCAGAGAGGCCCGTGCAGAGCTCACCTGCAGCCCTGGGTGTGCAAATGGGTGAAGGGAAAAAAGCTCACCCTTGGAGCCGGATCAGCTCTGGTCACACAGTGACTGAACCATTCTCTGCTGAGGCTTCACAACCCCAGGGCCTCTTTTTCCTCAATGAGGCCATGAGTTTGTCATTATATTTTTTAATGAGTGAAATTAGGCAATGTGCCGTGCACAGGTCAGCCTTCCCTCCCAAGGTCGAGGAGAGAAATGTGTGCCTGAAAGGGGCTGGGTGGGGGAAGCAGTCTGGAAGGCTATAGCCAGTGTTAAAGATGAATTATTTCTGGGAGGTGGGATTTCAGATGATTTTAATTTAATGCCTTATGCCTTTTTGCTTAGTATTTTACTGATTTTCTATCATGAAGATATATTCCTTTTCTTATCAGACCCAAAATGAATTTTATTTTAAAGGAAAGAAGGAATTAAAAACAGAAGTAACCTGGACTCCAGAGTTGGCAGGAGGAAAGAAGTTGGCCACTGACATAATAGAACCAAGGTGGCGGGGATTTTCCTCATGAAGAACACTAAATTGCTGGCATTCCCAATGTCCTTTGAAATTTCTGTCCATTATATTTTATCTAAAATGGCAGGGAACATGAGGTTTTCTCGCTAACACTACAAAGAAAGCTGCACTGCTAAACTCCAGTGCAGCCTGGGAGACAGAAATAGACAAGGCCCCCAACTAAGATGATCAGAGTTCCCTAAGGTAAGTCCTCTGGTGTAAAAGAAACCTTTTACCTACATCTAGACTTCAGCCTTGAAGCCAGGAACTCCAAAGCGCTCCACACCCATCCCCAGGTGGACATCACTAACTGATCCCTACACTCCTGCCACGGAGCCCAGGAAAAGCTTTGCGGTGGCTGGCTTCTCAGGAAGCCACCCCAGTGGATTCAGTTGGCCTAGGCCAGTGGTCGGCAAACGGCGGCCCGCGAGCCACATGCGGCTCTTTGGCCCCTTGAGTGTGGCTCTTCCACAAAATACTGATGTCTGTAGCCGCATGTGGCTCGCGGGCCGCAGTTTGCCGACCACGGGCCTAGGCGATGAGATCTGTATGCCTCCCTGAAGCCTCAGGGACTTGAGGAGCAAGTGGTCAGCTGGAAGGAGGTTGGGAGCACCAGGGGAGAGAGCAAGCAGGCCTGTGTCACGGGTCAGGGCTGAACCTACATCCAAGTCACCTGGAGGACTTGTAGCAGACAGGTGCTCGGTGACTGACTCAGCAGGTCCAGGTGGGGCCTGAGAATCTGCATCCTAACAAATTCCTAGGGGGTGTGGATGCTGTTGGTCTGGGAACCCAGCTCGAGAGTCGCAGAATTAGGCAAGAAGAACAGAGAATTAATTACTTAGTGGTTGAGGTTGATTGGAGGCTAGTGGTTCTCAGCCTTAACTGCATTCAAATCAGCTTGGGAATCTACAAAATAATCCAACCTGATCCCTCACCTCCACTCCACTCCCAAGATTGTGACTTAGTCAGTTTTGGGGAGAGAGGGTGGGGAGGTTAACACAGGTATTTTTTTTAAAGCACCTCAAGTGATTCAAATATGCAGCTAGAGTTGAAAACTACTGCTGTAGACCTTGCTAAAGTATTAGATTTCTATTGCCTTTACTTCTTGTTTCTTATATCTTTTTCCCTTTTTAAAATTTATTTGGTAAATTACTTATGGCTATAACTTCAGCTCCTAAGATGGGCCTTGGGTGGTGGGCATTTAATCATTACTTGTTGCAGGACTCATTTCTCTGATGAGTGACAAAGGAGAACACTTAATTGCTGGCGTTCCCATTGTCCTTTGAAATTTCTGTGGTTGTAAGAGAACTACAAACACACTGCATTTTATTGTGCTTCACAGGTGTTGCTTTTTTTTCCCAAATTGAAGGCAAGACCCTCCACCAGCAAAATGATCATGTCTCACTCTATTGCAACACCTCTGAGGGAGGCCTGTGCTGGATCTAAGGGTGACTACTGACATTACAACCAAAAAGTCCAAAGAAAGGATATTCAGTCTTGTATATTCAGCTATTTGGTCCAAGAACAAGGTGGATATGCCAGCGGGCGTGGCTCAGTGGTTGAGCGTCGACCTATGAACCAGAAGGTCACAGTTCGATTCCTGGTCAGGGCACATGCCTGGGTTGTGGGCTTGATCCCCAGTAGGGGGCGTGGAGGAGGCAGCCAATCAATGACTCTCATCATTGATGTTTCTATCTCTCTCTTCTTCTCCCTTCCTCTCTGAAATCAATAAAAAAAGAACAAGGTGGATAAATCAGCTATATTGAAACCCTTATTATAACAAATGTAATGAAAGAGAAAGGGAGGGAGGCACAGGAGGAGGGAGGGAGAGATTAAAAAAGGAGGGAAGGAGCTGGTTCTGAAGCATCCCCAAGTGTGTTTTAAAGTTAAATTCAAAAAGATATATGCACCCCTATATTCACTGTAGTATTATTTACAATAGCCAAGATATGGACATAACATACGTGTTAACCTACAGATAAAAAAGATGTGGTACAACTATACAATGGAATATCATTTAGCCATAAAAAGAATAAAATCTTACCACTTTGACAACATGAACAAATCTATTATGAAATAAATCAGTCAGAGAAAGACAAATACCACATGATTTCACTTATATGTGGAATCTAAAAATTAAATAAACAAAACCAAAACAAACTCATAGATACAGGGAGCAAACTTATGGTTGGTAGACAAAAGGGGGTTTGGAAGGGATGAGTAAAAAAGATGAAGGGATTAAGAATTATAAATTGTCAGTTATAAAAATAGTCACAGAGATGTAAAGTGCATAAGGAATATAGTCAACTAGTGGCCCGGCGCATGGATTCATGAGCATTGAAAGGAAATTAATCAGAATATTTTAATATTGCTATTCGTGCTTTCTCTATAAATAAAAGTGTCAACCAAATTCACAATCGACAATGACAGGTCAAAACATGCATGTACAATTGGTGCTAGCGGGAGTTTTATAGGTATTGTGCATGTGCGAGTCAACTTAGCCTTTTATAGATATAGAATAAACTTGCTTAATTAGATCTGCTTTCTGTAGCTAAACTTTTTCTAGCCCAGTGAAGCACCCCAATTTATCTTTCAGTTAATTGTCAGCAACACAGCAGTAAATATCAACATGAAGCAGATTATTATTGTAGATCTCACAGGGAGAACAAAGGGTAAAATATTTAACTGCAGCAGTGTTTGACTATATTCTGCACAGTGACAAACCTGAAGTTATTTTCAAGGTCCACTATTTCTTCTTTTCAGTGGTGCCAACTTTCAAAACTTTCTAAATCTCCATTTTTTGGCTGATGAAAAGAAAATAGGATTCCACCAAGTTTCCTATCTACCTACTCCAGAACTTCTGTGAGGATCAAATGAGATGAGGCACGGGAAAACACTTCACAGACATTTGGTTAAAGTGTGAAATGTTTGCACCTGGTTATAAAGCAAGTTGTGTCCTTGGGCTGAAGAAACTGCAAGGAGGCTATTTAGTCATTGCTAGGGAGAGGAAGCTGGACATTGCTATGTGACTTCATTACTCAGCGCCCACAGCAACCATTTCTGGGCTGGGCCGGGCTGTGGGCCATATTTTGTGCCATGGGGTCTTGGCAGTGTTGGCTGTGATTTGGTGGGCTGTCACTCTGGGGTGGTGGTAGCCTGTGTCCCACTTGGGGGAAGCTGAGAATTGCTTTGTGGTCACCAGGTCCGCAGTACCATTTCTCTGTGTGTATCACGGCAGCTCCTGCATTGAGCGTCTGCCCCCTGGTGGTCAATGCATGTCATAGCGACTGGTTGGATGGTCGGACACTTAGCATATTAGTCTTTAATATATTTAGGTAATATAGTAATAACCATGTATGGTGCCAGGTGGTTACTAGACTTATTAGGGGATCACTTCATAAGTTATATAAATGTCTAATCACTATGTTGTACACCTGAAACTAGTATAATATCGCACATCAACTATAACTGAAAATTTTTTTTAAAAAGGGGAGAAAAAGATTTAGCTAAATAAAAATATTTTGAGATTTTTTTTTTAAAGTTTGTATCATACAGCTGCAAGCTAATCTCTTGGTTGAAATGCCTGCCCCCACACATTCCAAAATCCACACCCTCGTGCCTTTCTTCACCCACATGCCTGCCACTTTTTCTAACTTTATACCAGTCCTATGAAAACCATACCCTTGTGGGACCCTCCTGGCTCACTTATGTCATAGGTGTTACTTTCAACATCTCACAGATGAGGAAAATAAAGCTCCCCAAGGTGACAGCTAGCAAAGCTGGATCTCAACCATGAAGCCCAGATTCTTACGAAGCCAAAGGGAGCCCAACTTCCTGAGGCAAAAGCCCTTGGTCTAAGGGTTAGGCCTGGGCTGAAGGGCCCCAGCCCAGAAGTCGCCACCACATCATTCCTGACCCCTGGGGACAATGAGCCAGGGCAGGAGCTGTGGGCAGCATGGATGGGAACGTGCTCCCATTCCCTCAGCAGCTGGTGCAGGAAAGCTGTAATGAATGCATAGCCTCAAGGATCTGCAGAGCTGCAGGTGCTGGATGTGGGACTCTGGGGTGGGAGAGATGTTGCTGAGCTGTCACTCATTCTTAGTCTCACCTGTAGGCTAACCTGTGTTCCAGGACTGCAATGGGAACCGGAATCTAAGGGGCTGGACTACAGGACCACAATCCCCTCATGGGCGTGTGTCCAGCCCAGAAACAGGAGGTGGGGGTTGGCAAGTCCCACAGCCCAGCCCTGAGGCCACATGTGATTGCAGGTCTATTTTTAAAAAGATACCAATCTTTGCACAAGGGCCTCGGCAGGCAGGCCCCTCCTCCCACGAGGCATCTCCGCAGGCCAGGAGAAGGAGACTGTTCTGTCCCAATCACAGTTTCGGGGATTGAGTCGTCTTTCTCTAAATAAGTAAATTAGCTCTAATACCCTTATTTGCTATCAACCTTATAAACCTAATGCAAACCAGATGGGCCTCGCTTCCCGAGCCCCCCACGCCGTATGGCTCAGCCTCCTCAGGTCCGCCTTTGGCTAACTGGCTTCCTTAGCCCCTCTGTACCCCTCCCTCCTCATTCCCACACAAACAGCCCCTCCAAAAGGAAAGCACATTGGACTGCTGCCCATGCCAGAGGCTTCCTGGGGGGCTCCCAGACCTTCCTGGGAAGCAAGCTCAGGAGCTAAACAGAGATTACTCATTTTCAGGGTCAGCCCCAGTGGCGCATTTTGTTCCCCTATCTCATAATTTATTATTTGTAATAAAAAAGCATTGATGATTTTTCTTCCTTATTGGCAAAAGTAATGTTTTCATTTCTGAAACATTAGAAAAGACAGAAACATGAAAAGAAGAAAATGTAATCTCTCTACAGAGATGGTTAACATTCTGGAAAACAGCTTCCAGACTTTCAGCTAGAGTAGATATCTGCAAACTTTGTCTGTAAAAGGCCGGATAGTGAGCATTTTTGGCTTTGTGGGCCATATCATCTCTTTTGTAACTACTGAACATAGCCTCTATCACGTGAAACAGCCATAGACAGTATGTCAAGAAATGGATGGGCTGTGTACCAATAAAACTTTATTTACAAAAAACAAAACGGGCACCGGGCCACATTAGCCCACAAGCTATACCTTAGCTGACCCCTGGTCTAGAGCAGTGCTGTACAACAGAAATAAAGTCTGAGTCCCAAACTTAATTTAACATTTTCTGCTAGTCACATTAGAAAAAGTAAAGAGAAATATGTGAAGTTGTTATTTATAATATAATTTACTTAACCTAATATATATAAAATATTTCAATGTGAATCACAATATTAAAAAAATATCAATGAGACATTTTACATTTTGGGGTACCCAGGTGTCAAAACCCAGACCTCATTTACACTCACAGCACATTGCAGTTCTGATTAGTCATATTTCAGATGTTCAATGGCCGCATGTAACTAGTGGCCACTCTAATGGATGGTGTGAACCTCTACCCCACTCCACCTCCCACTTTTATTTTTCACAAGGTGGCATGCTCCACTCATTACATATCGGGGCTTTATCAGTTAACCTCTCTGGATTCCCCATCTGCCAAGTGAAGATCATAATGCATATCTCACAATGTTGGTATAAGAATTAAATGAGAAAATACTTAAAAGTCTAGCCTGGGATTTAGCAAACAACAGATATTCAGTGAGTGTAAACTCTGAGGTTAGCTGTTAACATAAAGGCAAAGCCACAGAAAAAACATATTCTTGTCAGCATTTTCATCATCCCCAGAGATGTTAAGTGACTTATCTAAAGTCACTCAGTAGAAAGGCCTAGAAACCATTAGTAATAATGGATACATGAAGCATTTTAAAATGTCAATTTTTTTTTTCATCAAAAATCCAATTAGGCCCAGCTCACGTGGCTCAGTGGTTGAGATCAACCTATGAACTAGTAGGTAAAGGTTGAATTCCTAGTCAGGGCACATGCCCAGGTTCTCAATCCCCCGTGAAGGCAATTGATCAGTGATTCTCTCTCATCACTGATGTTTTTCTCTCTCTCTTTCACTCTCCCCTCCTCTCTGAAATCAATAATATATACTTTTTAAAAGAACCTATAAAAATACCTACAGTTAACATCATACTTAATGGTGAGAGACCGAATGCTAGTCCTCACATTATACTGGAAGTCCCAGCCAGTGCAAATAAGGCAAGAAAAAGAAAATAAAGGGCATACAGATTGGAAAGGAAAAAATAAAACTGTCTTATTTGCAGTTGACATAATTATCTATATAGAAAATCCCCAAAAATTGTTTTTTTAAACCTACTAAAATAAATAAATGAGTTTAGCAAGGTTGCAGGACACACACAGGTCAAGATATATAAATAATTCTTAAAACTCTACAATTTGATATATAACTCACACTTTATACAAAAAGTAACTCAAAATGGATCATTAACCTAAATATAAGGTATAAAACTATAAAGTTACTAGGAAATAAAATGATAAAATATACATTACCTGTGTCTGACAATCAGTGTTTAGATATGTCACCAAAAGCACAATCTAAAAGAACAAAATAAATAAATTTTACTTTATTAAAATTAAAAACATCTAGTCTGTGAAAGACAATGTTAAGAGACTGAAAAAGCAAATAGTAGATTTGGAGAAAATATTTGAAATCATATATCTGATAAAAGGACTTATATCTAGAAAATATAGGGTGTGCCAAAAATGTATACACACTTTAAGAGCTGATAGCTCAACTTTGAAAATAAAATGTATTTTAATAAGCACTGTCTTTATAATCATTCAAAGTATGTGTATACATTTTGGGGCACCCTATATAAAGATGTCTTAAAACTCAACAATAAGAAAACAAATTTAAAAATAGGCAAAAGATCTAAACACTCACCAAAAAAAATATGAATTGCAAATAAGCATATGAAAAGCTGTTCAACATCATTTGTCATTAAGGAAACGCAAATTAAAACCACAATGAGATCTTACTATATGCATATTAGACCAGCTAAAATCCAAAACCTGGCAGGAATTCCCATTCCTTGCTGGGATCACAAAATGGTAGTCATCCTTGAGGAAACTTTGACAGTTTCTTGTAAAGTTAAACATATACTCACTATATTACCTAGCAATCCTATTCCTAGGTATTTATTCAAGTAAATTTTAAAAACTCATAGTCACACAAAATTGTTTATATGAATGTTCATAGCAGTTTTATTTACCAAAACCTGGAAGCAACCAAGATCTCCTTCAACAGGTGAATAATCAAACTGTAGCATATCCATATGGTGGAATGCCACTCAGCAATAAAAAGGAACGTGCTACTGATTCATGCAACATGCATTAACCTTAGGTATATTTTTCTAAGTTAAAAAAATCAGATCCAAAAGGCTATGTATTACATATTCCATTTATATGATAATCTGAAAAGGAAAAACTATAGGATGGAAAATAGATATGTAGTTGGCAGAAAATGGAGAAGGGGAGAGTAATTCATTATAAAGGAGGCACACACAGGAATTCTGAGGAAGTTTGGAACTGTTCTGTATGGCACTGGGCGATGGATCAGATAAAAGACATTATTGGAAAAACTGGTGAAATCTGAATAAGTGTGCAGTTTAGTTAACAGCAATGAACCAATGTTAATTCCTTAGTTTTAACAAATGTTCCATGGCTGTGGAAGATGATAACATTAGGAGCAAATGGGTGAAAGGCATATGAGAACTCTGCATTTAATATCAGTGTTCTTTACA
>NW_006289713.1:4802215-4806130 GCF_000327345.1 Myotis davidii
GGTTGCGGGCACATCCCCAGTGGGGAGTGTGCAGGAGGCAGCTGATTGATGTTTCTCTCTCATCGATGTTTCTCTCTCATCAATGTTTCTAACTCTCTATCCCTTTCCCTTCCTCTCTGTAAAAAATCAATAAAAAAAATTTTTTTTAAAAAAAGACCCGCAGACTCAGTTTCCCCCTCTTGCTCACAATGGAGTACATGAGTTGTTGTGAGGATGAAGAGTTTGGAGAAAGAGTGCTTAGCTCATGTCATGGGCTGATAGCCCCCAAAATGTCCCCACATCCTAACCCTGGAACCTGTGAGAGTGACCTTAATTGAGAAAGGAGTCTTTGTAGGTGTGATTAAGTTAAGACGATCCTGGAATATCTGAGTGGACCCTAAATCCAGTGACTGGTGTCCTTATGAGAGAAGGACAGAGGGAGATTTGAGACATAGACTCAGAGGAGAGTCATGTGAGGATGGAGGCAGTGACTGGAGGGATGTGGTCACTAGCCAAGGACCGCCTGCAGCCACCAGAAAATGAAGAGGCTGGCAGGATCCCGCCCTGGAGCCTTCGGAGGGAGCACGGCCCTGCCCCCACCTTAACCGCAGACTCCTGCCTTCCAGACCTGTGAGAGGATAATTCCTGTCGTCGTAAGCCCCCAGTTTTGTGACAGCGGCCAGAGGAAACTCAGACAGCCCAGTTCCAGCACCTGGTTCACACTCAAAAAATGACAGCTGTCCTTTATTCTACAGTGTATCTCCAGCACCTGCCACGGGCCCCCTGGTCTGGCACTGCGGACACAGCGTGAACACCATCAGCCTTATCATTAATCACGTTGTACAGTATATTAATCTCATTCATCCTTGGGTCTTTTTACCAAGCACCCTCATGGCAGTGTCTAAAGCACAATAAACCTTGACCCCATGCCAGCGTGGTGGAGACGGAGTGCCACAGCCCTATACCTCTCTGTCTGGGTGCCTCCTTCGCCTCGATCCTCCGCACAGGTTGCAGGCTCCTCCTACCTGGGACCCAGGGACAGTCCTTCACCTCCCAGCACAACGGCCTCAGCCCCAGGAAGCACAAGCCAGCCCTGTTTACACAAGCCCACCAGCAGTCAGAAGATGTCTGAAATCTCAGGGTGGGTTCCCAGCCAGGTAAGCCTGGGTCCCCAGGTCCACAGAGAATTCTGAGGCTTTGAGCTTCTGAGTTTAGGATTCCAAGCTGCCCCTTCGGACTAGAGAGCTCAGGGAACTGAGGCCTTTGAGATCACAAGGAGGCCTCATTAGTTAGGTAGGAACTAGAACAGAGAGGTGACTGGACTCCTATCACTGATCCCACTAAAACCCTCCAGGCGATCACACACCCCTGAACCCAACCAAAGCCAGGCTGCTGGGGCCAGTGACTCCGCCTCCTGGGCCACAGTTTCCTCATCTGTAAAATGGGCCTTTCCGGAGCACTCAACACAAAGTGCCTGCATATCAGACAATAAACAGTAGCTATTATTATAGTTATCGTCTGCATTAAATCATGAAGTCTGCAAGGTGAACATCAGCAGTCTGTTCAAATTAAGGACATCCTGGTTACAAGCCCAGTGTCCATCAGCTCTTTCCTCCCAGAGGAAAATCGAGTCACCTCCCCCCACCACCTCCACCCCAGGACCTGAGCCTGTGGCCATGGGAAGGTGAGTTCATTGGAAGCTGGCCCAGGAGTGCCTGAGTCCTCGCAGGGCCACCCGCCACCAAGCCCAGTGGTGACTTAATCCATCCCACATGGAGCCCTGTCAGGCACTGACCTTTGCCCATTAACCCCGGACCCTGGCTGCCCCAGCGGAGAACTACCGTCTGTCCCCGATAACCTCCCCGACATAATTCAACTGCCCTCTCACAGGCTGCAGAGATGGGCTGATAACGCCGCCCGTTCTGGGGTCAAGTTAGCAGGGCACAGCTGACAGGCCTCACTGCCTATTCAAAACAAAACCCCATGTCGCCAGGCCCCTGTGCGCAGACACCGCTGCACTCTGAACTGCCTTTGCTCTGGAAACCTGGAGGGAATAACAGAAGGCAGTGCAGGGACTGACAGGCTCCATCCTGGCAGACAATGGCCAAGCCCACCCCAAAAGAAGTTTATCATGTGGCCAAAAAGCTCCGAAGCCCTGTGATTTGGCTGGGGAGGAACAGCCATGGCGCTTGCCTCATTCGGTTTTTACAGACACAGGTTGTGAAAATGGACCCAGGGGTCGAGAAGCCCTGAAGCTCTTCTGCACCCAAATGGGAGCCACATCCCAGGGGCTCCAGGGCGCACCTGGAGGTGGGAGCAGAACCCTCCCCTGAAGAGCTCTGGAGTCAGGCAGCCTCCAGGTCCAAGTCCCAGCTCTACCACTTCCTACCTGAGCAACTTCTGGCAAGTCACATATCCTTTCTTGGTCTCATCTATAGAAAGGAGGCAAGAACAGGGCCATGGTAGGGGTTTGAGAAACTTCTAGTAAAGTAGCTAACAGGTATTAACGTGTCAATCAGTAGCATCTCTCACTCTTCCTGGACTCAATGTTGAATTACCTTGGTGTCTCCTCGCTAAGAAAGCAAGAGAGTTCAAGGCGAGATATGTGAACCCCAGCTAACTGCTCAAGCCTCTATCCCTGGAGGTGAGTCTTGGGTTCCTGATACCGTGGGAACAAGGTCTCTACCACTAGCCCTACCCTGACTTCCCCCATCCGGGCCCCAGTTCCTCACCTGTAAACAGGGGTCACCCCACTTGTCCTGTGAGACTCTTCTACCCTCCCCTGCCCTTTCTTGGAAACTCAGCTCTGGAGAGAAAAGAGCATATCCCCCAGGCATGCCTCAAAGCCCTAAAGTGTCTGTGGACATAGTGGGGGCGCTATCTTGGGGTGAGAAGGGCGCCCACCTCTGAGAGTCCTGGTGTCCTAGCCAGTACACCAGGCTGGTCCCTGAGACTGGTGCCAACACAGGCAATGTATGAGCCGGTGCACGCTGACCATCCTGGGGGCCCTGCCTTTGAGAACAGGAGTCATGTCTTGGATAGCTGGACTTGGAAGGTGCTATAAAGAACACCTGAAAATGTAGACGCGGCTTTGGGTAGAGACTGGGAGAACTTTGAGGAGCAGGATAGGAAACACTGAGATTGCCTTGAACTGACTCTTGATGGAAATACAGATGGTAAGGGGCTGCTGGTGCAGGTGCAGGTGGCAGCGGGGAGCACAGTGGAGACTGCCTAGCTGTCTTAGAGAACACAGAATCCGTTCATGTCTTTGGTGCCCACAGCCTGCCTGCACACGGTGCCCCCTGGAACTGGAAAGGCATGAGATGAAAGAAGGAAGGACGAATGAGATCATGGGATCAGAGTGCTGTGAACACATAAAACCATGCACAACAGTCTCTACTTCACGATGCAGGAAGCTGACCAGAAGGTTGTGTGGCTCATTCTGATTCTTAAAACACAGGGAAAAGGCTGCGGTGTTTGAACCCACTCTGCCAGTATGGATTAGGCAGTTTAGTGACTTGCTTACCCAGGACCAGCAGCAGCACTTCGGAGCTTGCTGGCGATGCAGGTTCTTGGGCCCCACGCAGACCTACTGAATCTGAGGGCCTGGGGACTGGCGGTCTGCGAAGGAGCCCTCCTGGGGAGCTGACTGACGAATACTGACTGCTGAGCAGCTGGGCTTCAGAGCTGGAAACACTGCGTTCAGGGGCCTCAGGCCTGTGCTACTGCTACTGTCCTTTTCGCGTGTTGGGTTTTCTTCTTTCATATATATTTATAACATTTTTAACAACAGCAAGATATATGTACTTAGAACTACAGTGAGAAGCCTGGGGAGGGTTGGGGGGGGGCGGTGGTAAGAGATCAACTGAAGGAATTATATGCATGCATATAAGAATAACCTATGGATACAAGACACTAGGGGGTAGGGGCCACCCT
>NW_006289713.1:4806750-4815411 GCF_000327345.1 Myotis davidii
AAAATATATATATATGTACTTAAGTAGATATACAAATACATATATTTAAATATAAATATATAGGGATATATATTTACAAATTTAGTACTTATAAGATTTCTTTAGAAATGGTCTCTTTTCTAGCAGTTCAATTTGTGAGTGGGATTTAAAAATGCTGAATAGCAATGTTACTTTTCAGATGCTACACATTCATTGGCCTTTGCTTTCTTATAATGCTTTACTGAAGTATAAAATACATATAAAAAAGTTCACGAATCATAAGTATATGGATTAATGAATTTTTATAAATCAAACACACCCGTGTAGCCAGACCCCAGACCAGGACACAGGAGGTGACTCATAAGCCCCCTGGCTCCTCCTAGTCACTACTGCCCAACCAGAAGCATGATCCTCACTTTATGGCTCCATTTTTGCCCTCCCACCAAATCTCATTCAAACAAGAAAGTGTAAGGAAGTACGCAAGTTTCTGATTTTTCCCATATAGCTGTTGAGACGCAGCTACACCAACATTCAGTATAATTTGTTGCAAAAGATAATGTCTGCCCCAGTTTGCTGGCACCCACTCGGTCACTGAACCAAGGATCCCTGCTCTGGGCAACCCCTCTTCTCCAGCCTGTGATCCATGTGCCTGGAGCCCCTCTCCATTTGTTTGGGGATCCAACCAAGGAGGATGGACCCGAGTTCAGTAGCTGGGTGCCTTGGCACGTCACAACTTCTTTGAGCTTCAGTTTCCTCGCAAGCAAAATGGACATCACAATAGGCACCCCCTCCCAGGTGGCTGTGAAGGTGAATTATGTGAGCCGGGACGGAAGAGCCCGCAGTAGCCCTGCTCAGGGGAAGCCGGGCCTGGCAGGCCCTGGGAGCTCGGGCGTCTGCCTGCTCAGAACCCTCGACCGTGGGCTTGATGACAACACCCTTACAGGGCTACAGTAAGAATGGGATTTGTAAAAAGGTCTGGTGCATAGTGAGTCTTGCCACTGCTCTTTGTTATATTGTTATATTTCTAAAAATGTATTATTTTCATCTACCTGGCTGAGGAGGGTCACCTTCTTGAGGCAGGTGGAGGTCACCCACAGGGCAGCTGGGGAAGTCTGGGCCCCTGGCTGCCCACCCCGACCTGGGAGATAAAGTCCAACACAGACCATCTGGGCCGGGACATGTCAGTTGTATCCTCTATGGGAGGAGATGTGTCATCGGCCAGAGGCCAGCTCCCTGGGCTGCAGATAACCTGAGACCTCTCAGGAATGGAGCTCACCCACTGAGAGGCTGGGAGACCCCGCAGGGCACCCTCTATGCAGGAGCCGACAGCCCTGCCCTTGTCCATCCCCACTTCCCCTCACCTCACTTTCAGCAGGCCACCGCCAAGCATAGGAGATGCTCAAAGATACCCATTTCATATGTGAGCAGAGGGGTGCTGGGTCCCCTTGGCTATTGGCACATTATGAAGTACCATCCCCTGGTCACCCCATCTTCCCTCTGACCAGGACAATGGTGCTTGGGAATTTTACCTGTCTTTTAAGATCTGCTATGTCTGTGGCCCAACAACTGAACACCTAACAATTTGTTCTTCTACCAGGGAGCAAACTCATGGGTTCACCATTGCCCATCTCATTGTTATGTAAGATACAGAAAATAGCCTGGATACAGCCGAAGTCTTACAATAGTGGTGATGCTGATGATAATCCTGCCCATTGCCTAGTGGAGAGGCAATCTGCCAAAAACGATTAGCTTCAAAAACAATATTGCTTTGTTTTGTTTAATTACGTACCTCATCCAAGTCCACAGAATAATTGGAAACTGCACAAAGAACATCTCCATCACCTGTCCTGCCTCACCACAGATGAGCACCATCACTCCTCTGGATAACAAAAACTCGCCAAGGGCTGGAGTGACCAGGCAACTTCGGGATCAGGGGCCAGGGAGAGGAGTGAGGGCATCTGGAGGCCTGAGCTGAGGGCAGCTGCAGCTGGTTTGACTAATGGACAGGCCCCCGCTTCGACAGGGCTCGCAGGCACCAGGCCAGATAAACGCATCGCCTGTCCAGGCCATTTTTCCTCTGCTATCTCTTGTTGAGGCCGTGCTAACACCCCGTCAGCCCTCCAAGTGATGGATGGCCTTGGGAAGCCACCCACTCTACTCCCTTGGGCCGAACCTCAGAGGGGCCTTTCCAGAGCCTGCCTGCTAATCTCTAAGACTTTTTCTCTATGGGGTGAAAAGTCAGCACCCCAGATCGGGGCTTCACACACCTCTACACACATCTATACCTACACACACCCACGCACACTACCACTTCAAGATGGCCAGCTTTTAAAATTTGGAACTTGCCCGGGGTCACACAACCGCACATTTAGCTTATTACTAACCCCCAGCAAGTCTTTATGGGGCCACGCTCACGTTTTTAAAAGGCTAAGGTGCCAATAGAGCGATTTGGGACAAGGAGGCCAAATGACTGAGGCCCAACTATTTCCTGGGAAAACCTGCTCAATAGTTCCTGTCCCCCTAAAATCCTCAAAGGTAGTCAGAGACAGAAGAGTGATTAGAAAGCCTTACACCAAACAGTCTGCCTTTAAACCATAAACTTCCTGTGAAGCAAAATAGAATTAGCTTCATGTGCTCATTATAAAATGAATGTGGACACGTCACATGGCCAAGCTGGGTAAACAGCAGGCTTTGCGTTTGTCCCGACCTCTCCTCAGACACATTCATGCCAGTCTCAAACCCCACCCTCACCCGGGCCGTCTCCGGGGAAATGACAAACACCGGATAGAACCGATGGGACCCCGGAGCCCGGATGCCCACCGTCCAGCACTGTTTATGTTTGAGGCTGTCCTGGAAGAAAAATGTGAGAACGCCTTTTCAGAACATGGTGGCCCAGCAAGGCTGCCCGGGTGCCAGGGAAGCCACACAATAGGGGCAATGCGTATCGGAAGGATAGGGCTGGGCACGGCCACGGTAGGCGGATGGGGCAGATTTGGCCCTTCCCTCCGCTCTCTGCCCAGATGCTGCAGAAAAGGCACCTAGGCTCCACTCCCCCACCTGGCCCTCCTTCTGACCTCCCACCAAGTTGTGTGAGCAAATCCTTGTTTTACTTCATGTAAAGGGGCAATGGACATTCAAGATGGATACACAAGAGTTCCCTTATGAGGGCTATCGTTCAAGTCCTCTCTAGATGCAGATCTTTTATTTTATTCCAGCTCAAACACTTTTGTTTATTCAGAGGCCGGGTAAGTTTTTGTAAAAAGAGAGGCTCTCTGAACAGACAACGCTCCTTATAAAAGACACTGACCTTTTAGCATCGAGGAATCATGAAGCATGTGTCTTCCTAGGATCCTCCAAGAGAACCAGACTCTGAGGCAATGTCACCATCATCAGTCTCACATCTTAATAATAACTTCTTTTTTTTTCAGATCAACCCAGAAAGAAAAAATGCAGTGTCTATTGAAACCCCACCCTGGCCTGGTCCAATGGCTCAGTTGGTTGAGCGTCGTTCCATGCACCAAAAGGGTACCAGTTCAATTCCCAGTCAAGGCACATGCTCAGGTTGCTGGCCTGATCCCTGGCAGGGGCTGTGCAGGAGGCAGCAGGTTGATGTTTCGCTCTCACATCAACATTACTCTCTCTAAAACTCAATAAAAAATCGTTTTTTAAATAATTCCCACCAGTGGAAAGTAGCGTTGGTTAAAACCCACCAGTTCCTGAAAGAAAAGCTGGCTGCTTTCGTGGCCCAGAGGCCCCCTCTCGAATTTTCTGAAGACTAGCTTTTGGGGGAACTTCAGATCTGTGTTTCTAGTACGGGTTCTGCCTTTTTACTGGCCACGTGACGGCTGCACACAGCTTCTTAAAACCGCCAGCCTGAGAGGTGAACGCATGCGTTCTTATAGGCACACCACCTCCTAAGCAGTGGACAGAAGGGGGCACGTTTTCTCTGTGCCAACTCAGAATCTCGTGGAACAAGCAGTGTGGTCATTTGGGGGCAGGATGGGCACCAGGAAGTGTGGATCAGCTGGTGTGTGCCATTGGGGCCTCCCAGGCGGAGACCACAGATGCAGGCAGGCGGTGCTCTCAGGAATGTGGCTGCTCCAAGGTGGGAGGCACCCTAAGAGGGCTTTCCACACTGGTCATTTTTTCACTGTCTCAAGGGATTAAGATAGCAGAGAGGGAACATCTCCCTCGGGAGCTGTGGCTGCCCCCACTCGGGCCAGCAAGCTCTCCTCCTGGCCTCGTCCAGCGGTGCACAGTGGGGCAGGCGGGCATCTTAGGGACAGACTCCCACTCCTGCTGTTCACACTAATGAGCTGACACTGGCTGGGGGGTCCTCATGGGCCTGGCAATGAGCCATATCCCAAAGAGGTGGGTACTGCTATACCCCCACTCCCCAGTAAGGAAACTGAGGCACAGAGGCATGAATCGACATGTTCAAGTGATTCAGGTGCCACGGGAGGGTTTGGAACCCAGGTCGCGGGGCACCATGACATCAGCCTGGTCCCACGCGGAGCCCGTCTTCTCCCAGGCTAGGAATGTAAATGCACCTCAGGGTGGCCTCCCAGCGAGTCTGCCAAGCAGCTTTTACATAGCAGTATGGCACCACCCTCGGACAGGCCTGAGTCTAAGAGATTTGGGTTTAAAGAGAATATTGTTGCCACTCAGGCGTTAGGCTTGGGTTGCTTGTGTGCATATCTCGGCTGTGCTTCCTTTGCTGGATGCTTCACTTCTTTGGGCTCAGTTCCTCGTATGTAGTGTGTGAGGAGAGTAACCATTCACTAGGGCTCTGGGGAGAAAGCTGCCTTACAAATGTGGCATCACTGTCCTTATTTTACTTTTCTTTGTATTTCAAATGAAATAAAATTTTAAATAATTAAATGCAAGAAAGAAAAAGAGATGGAGTGGAATCTACAGATTACAAGACAGAATAGATTACAGCCAACTGAAAAGGAAGCCATGGTCATCACCACTGACCACACTTGGTGGACTTGCTGACTGCAGAACCATGTAAATGTGTCACCAGCAAAGAAGAAATACAATTAACATTTTTAAATTAAACTTCTTATATTTTAAAGCTTGGCTCTTGCCCACAGAGACTGGTCTGGACACAAATAACTCCAACCAGGAGAGAGGCATGAGGGTGATGCTGAGACCAGCCACAGACCAGGCGCAGTTCCCACACTATTATCTCCTCTAACAAAACGGGGCCTCTAGCAGGAGCCTCACTTCACCTGTGAGGAAACTGAACCTCAGGAAGTCACAAGTTCAAGTCACACTGCTCCCGTGTGCCCGGCTCCAGACCTGCAGACCCTGTGCCAGGACTGCCAGACGACAGAGAGACTCCGAGCCTCAGACAAGGATCTGAGAGCAAGTCATTTATTTGGGGATGGGGAATGACCAGAGCTCCTGCAGGCAGTGGAGAGGTTGGCAAGGCAGCCCTTCTGGGGGCATAGAGAGCAGGAGACTTCATGGGCAATGCTCTGTCCCTAGGATGTCAATGAGGAAAGCTTAGAGTCAAACCCATTTACAGAGCACAATACCAGAAAGGCATTCTGAATTGGCAGCACCAAGTACTTCAATAGATGGAGGTGAACTTGGGCTCAAAATAAGACGACCGAGACCTTCATACTAGTAAAAGTCACACCTGGCCCATGTCTACCGAGAGCTGAGGAGCTTCATTGCTGCCCTTTCTGGTCTACCCTGGGCTTCCTCCAAAGCCTCGGGCAGGGATTCCCAGGTACATGGCACAGGAAGCCAGCAGCTTGTTCAGGAGCCTTGAGTGCCAAGGGGATGGGGGCAGGCGGGAGCCCAGGTGTTTGCATAAAATCTCTGTATCTGGCCCTGGGTGCTCAGTGGTTAGAGCAGGGGTGGGCAAACTGTTTGACTCGAGGGCCACAATAGCCCAGGTGTTTGCATAAAATCTCTATATCTGGCCCTGGATGCTCAGTGGTTAGAGCGTCAGCCCTTGGATGGAAGGTTCTCAGGTTTGATTCCCAGCCAAGGGATTCCCAGTCAAGGGCATGTACCTGGGTTGCGGGTTTCATCCTTGGCCCTGGTCGGGGACCATGCGGGAGGCAACATACCGATGTGTCTCTCTCACATTGATGTTTCTCTCTTTCTCTCTCTCTTCCTTCCTCACTCCTCCCTCCCTTCTACTCCCTCTGAAAAATCAATGGGAAAAATATCCTCGGGTGAGGATTTTTTTAAAAATCTCTGCACCTGCACTTCCATGTCTTGTTCCTTTCCCTTGGCCTCATCTTTCTAAGTTTAAGGAATAATCTTTATAATAAAAAAAGAGTAATACAAGTAACTGTAAATTTTTTAAAAGACATGAGAACTGTTTGCCCACGATTTCTCCCAAGAATCAGCTCTGCAGTGTAGCGGGCAGGGGGGACCTGGACAGCTTCCTTCCAACCAGGCCCCTGCCTCCGGCCACACACCACCCCCGTTTCCTCAGACACCTGTGGCCCATCAGGTGACACATCATTGTGTATTTGAACAACTACTGGTGTCCATCAGCAGCCTGAGGCCATTGCTGGCCAGCTGTGATAACCCGGTCCTGACAAGGGTCCCTTTAGATAGAAACTCCTCATTCTTGATGGTCAGGATTGGATTGGCCCCACTGTGGGAGCTTATCCTTTTTATTTTGGTACATTCAAATTAATATTAAAATATTGCCCATGGGAGGAAGCACCCACGATGCAGTGAGCATGGGGACCTGGGGTCTCCATGTGGAAACACGGGTTCCCTCCGCCTCCCTAACCTCGCTAACCTTGAGATGACCCAGGCCTGCGAGTCTTGATCCCTCCTGAGCCCAGACACCCAACTGTCAACTGTTTAGGTGGTCAATGGACAAACTTTTTATTTTAATGAGTAATGCATTTTCATGTTTATTAGAAAAAAATTCAAAATAAAGTATCAATCCCATCACTTTTCGGGAATTACTGGGAATGAATTTCCTCTTATATACTGTTTTTAAATGTCTTCTATAGTGAATCTATTTAAAGAAAAATATTAGTAGACTAGGACAATGAACAAAAACATCACAGGAATAGAAGTTAGGTTGGAGCCCTGCCTGTAGCCCACCACCACCGCCATAGCCCGCGGCCACCTGAGTCCCCAAAGCCTGTGCCAGGGAATTGCTCGGCCCTGCAGAGAAAACATCCAACTGCACACAGCACACTGGCCGCCCAGGCCTCAGGAACAACTCTGAGGCATCATCTGGGCTGTGTTCCTTAGGGAAGCTCTAGGGAAAATGTGTTCCCTTGTCTTTCTCAGCTAGAGCCTCCTGCATTTCTTGGCTCGTGGTCCCTTCCTCCATCTTCAGGGCCAGGAACAGTGTAACATTTTCAAATCCTCCTCCGACACTGTGAGAGCCAGTGGGAGGCTTTTGTATGGAATTTGATCTCATGCTGCTGTGACACACACTCAGATCCCAACAGACTCACTGACAGCCAGTGTTCCTGGCGACTCTTCAGTTTCAGCTATCTGCAGAAATATCAAGTTTTGTCTCAATGGTGACCCTGGAAGCCTGCTCCCCTAAAAGAAAGACCCTGAAGGAGATACCAGCTGCTTTTCCGCAAAGAACTCAAGAGCCCCTCTGTCTCCGCTAGCAGAATCCCCAAGCCACTGGCACAGAGAAGATACCCTGCTGGGCAGGGTATGGGAGGCTGTAGCAAATGGGGGGTCATTGTTGTGAAAGGGGAAGATTTCCCCTAAACTCCTGGACTTGGGAGTGGAGTCTGGCTGTCCAGATTCAAAACCCAGCTCTTCCACTCTCTAGCTAACTGAAACTGGGCAAGTCACTTGCTTTCTCTAAGCCTCCATTTTCCCACCTGTGGGATGGGATAATAATATTTACCCATCTCCGGGGGTGATATTCAAAATGTCTAACAACTCATAGAGAATAGGCCTCACACATCACACGCAGGGCCAGGCATGAACAATCAATACAGTGGACCTTGCTCTAAGAGCCAAGCACCAGTCCCACCCACCTCCTCAGCCGTTATGAGGTTTGATGAGAGAAGGCATTTAAATACGGTATGCTTTCAAGCAATGGTGGCTGTGATGAACTGTCATTCTACCAACATCATCCAGGTTATATCACTGTGCTAATGGTTAGTCCCTTGGCTGGATGCAGGCTGGGTTTTTTCGAAAAAGCAAGTTGAAATAATGGCACAGAAAGCAAGCGTCGGTAATCCAATGCCTGGGACGATGCAACAGAAGCCAAGGCTGTGCTGGAAGGAGAGGCAGAGTCAGGGCTGGCCACACTCCGCCAAGTCTGAACTTTATCTTGAAAATCAGAGCATGTCTCATCTGAGACTCGTACCAAATTGCTCAACAAGAGCATCACATCTTGGCATCTGCGTGTCCTGACAGCGGGCCACGTAGACATGAGTCTCTGAAGCCAGGGTCCCTGAGAGGTCATGAGGGCGCTGGTACAGAGCAACTGCCCTCCTGCTCTGGGGAGGGAGGGTGGGCTGCTGGCCAGGCTCCGAAGCTCAGGAAGACACAGGGACACTGTGACCTGGAGCCCAGAGAGTCCAACATCTGCAGATTCTGTCCGAGCTGAAGCCAGAGCCGAAATGTTCTGTTACCTATTAGGGGACACGAACTCTGTGAAGGCCCAGCCTGGTTTTGGAAAGCAAATGTGGGTGATTCCTACGCTCTGAGTCACTC
>NW_006289713.1:4815491-4823324 GCF_000327345.1 Myotis davidii
AGAGCCTGCGGAGGCGGAATGGATGGAATACGGAAAGAGTACATGCCCTCACCTTGGGGACCTGGGGGAGAAACAGCACAGAGGAAAATGATGGACGGAACAGACATCGCATCATTCCTGCCTGGCATCACAGAGGTCGTCTACCAACGAGGACTTTCCCTCCAGGCAGCCGAGGAGGAGGGGGTGAAATTCTAAGCTCATCCACAAGCAACTCATAGAGAGCTCAATCACCGAAGCCACACACAGCCGCAAAACAAGTACCACTGCACCATCGTTTGTGCAACGGGGCCCTGTACGTTCAGAGTGGGGCAGAAGTAGGTTTACAGTTGTTCATATGGAAAATACAATAATTAATAAATAATAATACAAGAATAAACTCTGTTTTGTGTACTCATAACTGTAAACCTACTTTTTCCCCACCCTGTATACTATCTCACTCAATCTTCATAGTAACCCATAAGTAGATACTATACATCAATCTCATAGATGAGAAAGCTGAGGCCCAGAGAGATTAGATAACTTGCCCAAGGACACACAGCCGGTGAGGCCAGACTCACTGTCTGGTCTATGAGATGCTAAATCCCCTTTAACACCCCGAGGAATAGAGTTATAGATGTGCAGTGTCTTCTAGACATACATTTAGTAGAGCCTAATCAATGGCATTAACCTGAGGGAACAAAGATTTTTCCAAAGGAGTAGTTATTCACTCAAAAGCAGGGGTTGTTCCAAACAAGATCCTGACCCCAGGGCCCAGTCCTCTGACCAAGGAGCCCCCAGCTGGGAACCCTATGGTTTGCTTGCCAGCCTGAGCGCTTGCCAGCAGGAGCCCACCTCTGGGACTATCCCTTTCAGTGCCTGCAACTTCCACTGTCAGCATCTTTGACCTGGGAGCTTCATAATGTCCTGGACGGAATAGCATCCCCTCAAAATGCATGTCCGTTCAGAACCTGTGAATGGGGCCTTATTTGGAAATGGGGTGCTTGCAGATGTAATTAGTTAAGATAAGGTTGGAGTGCCCTAAATCTAGTGCCTGCTGTCCTTTCAGGATGGCCATGTGAAGACACACAGAGGGGAGAGGCCATATGAAGATGGAGGCAGAGACTGGAGTGATGCAGCCACAAGCCAAGGAACACCAAAGGTCACTGGAAACCACCAGAAGCTGGGAGTGAGGCAAGAAAGGGTCCTGCCCTAGAGCCATCAGAGAGAGTGTTGCCCGGCCGACACCTTGATTTCAGACGTCTTGTCTCCAGAGCTGTGAGAGAACACATTTCTGTTGTTTTATACCCCCCAGTTTGTAACACAAAGCCTTAATGATCTTACCGCCTAAGTCCTGAATGTGTCCCCCTCTCTCCATCTCCATTCAGGGCAGGGACCTCCTCTGTTGGGTTTTCAGCTGCATGTCCAGTGCTGGCACCAAGTAACTATATACTTCAGGGGAATGTCCCCTGCAGAAATGTGTGTCTCATTTATGTGACAGTCCAACGTGGACGTTCTTGATCAGCAATTCATCTTGCCACACGGTGATTCAAGAGCCCAGGCTCCCTAAGTTTGTGGCCTTGCTGTCCCTGGGGTATCTGATTCTTTGGCATCCAGCTAGGAGATGGGGGCAGACAGAGAGTATAGAAAACTCACCCAACTTCCTGAACACCTTGAAAAGCACCTGAAGTCTTACCACTTCTATTGATGGGAACTATTTAAATGATTGCACCTGGATGCAAAGATGTCTGGGAAATGTAGTCCTTGGACAGGCAGCCACTCCCTAAAGGCAGTTCTACAGAATGGCAAGGGAGCACAACTTTTGAAGTACAGCTAGTCATTGGTGCTTAATAAATATTTGTTTCATTAATCAATGCTAATACTAATGAATGGACAAACCACTTGGAAAGAGGTTCAATAAATGGTGGTTGAAATGTTGAGATGACTCAAGGACCCTCATGACTGAACAGACTGAGATACAGATCTGGTAGAGTTCTCTGCTGACTTTCCCCTCTCCCCGGCCAGTAGCCCTACAATGCTCCCTACATGTCACCACTAGGTGTGTCACCTCCTTATGGGACCTTAGAGGAGTCTTGGAGGCCAGCTAGGCAGCCTCTGCCTTTCCCACCCAAGAAAAAGCCCAGGGTGGCGTGGGGACGTGCCCAGGGTCAAAGGCAAATTTGTCAGTGACGAGCCAGGCCCTGGCCGCCTGACCCCCAGGCCAATGCTTGGGCCACTCAATAGCTGCTGGACCCTCATTGTTCAGCTAATTACTGCAAGTCCAGGCCTGTGGAGCGTCTGTGTAGGGACGCTGTGTAAACATTTCCTCTTTGGCAGAGCAGGAAATGAAGGGATGACGAGGTCAAGTGACTTCACTCGGCTCCTGCTGCCCTGCCCATCATCCCAGGCCCCCACCCGTGCCTGCTGGAGGCCCTTCCCAACACTCCTGCCTAGGGTCAGAGGAATGGCCAGGCAGTTCTGTGGTGCTCCCTTGCCTCCTGTGCCTGGACCAGGGCGTCCTGGGGTTGAACCCTGCTCTGAGTGCTCTTGGGAAAGTTGCTCAACCTCTCTGAGCTTCCACTTCCTCATCTGCCAAGTCCTTCCTCATCCAGTTACGAGGATAGAATGGCACGATGTGGGTAACGTGTTTGGCAGGCCCTGACAATGGGTTCTCACCATTGTTTTCCTGTTATCTTTAAGCTCTTTTTAAAAGATTATTCACTGAAACTTTAAAGTGGTTAATTGTACGTTACATAAATTTTACTCCAATATTTAAAAAATTTACACATTAGATTTTATCTTCACTGTCCACCATCTCACACACACACACTCATTTGTTATCATGTTGAACTCACAACCCCTGCAGACAGGTTAACAGGCTCAGAGACACAAGCTGCCACAGGGCAAGTATCCAGTTAGTGGAGGGCCTAGTGTTAGCCCTGGTCCACTCCCAAACCAGTGGTAAACTTCAGACCAATCTGAGTCCACCCCTCTGTCCCACACAACTCATTAGCATTTATTAACTCTCTCTCCAAGGCCTGCCTTACCCCGGACACCATACCAGGCTAGCAGCCCACCCTTCCCCACCGACTTCTGTGCTCAAAGGAACTTCAAAATGAGTTAATTTGGCACCCCATGTAACAGAAGAGTAAACAGACCAGAGAGGTTAAGTGACTTGCCCAAGGTCACACAGCTAATTAGTACCAGACCAGACACACAGCTGAGGCTTTCTGGTTCCCCAGCCAGGGCAGCTCCAGGACTTGCTGTACACATCTTCAGGGCAGCTTTGCTCCAAAGAAAGAGCCCTGTGACCAGGATGCCAGCAGGCAGGCTGGCAGTGATGGCTGTAGCAATCGATCAAACTTTTAAAAATCTTAAAATACCAAGCTCTGTTCCTGAGCTGGTAAAATCTAAGGCCCATGCCACCGGTTTCTCAAAGTCTTGAAAAGAGAAAAGTTGCTTTAAAACTTAGGAGAAAATAATTTCCCAATGGCTTGTGTATCAAACAAAGCTGCTATTAACTCTTGTGTGGACTGTGAGATTTTTCAAAAATATATTTCCCATTAAACTTCTAAAATAAGTTCAAAGAGGGAAAAAGAAATGAGCCCTTCTGAGCCTGGCAAGAATTCCAAGCTGTCGGGAATTGGCTGCCCTCTGCTGATCAATGTGGGCACTGCAATTTTATGGATTTTTAGTTCCCGTATTCTTAAAAGAAATGATCAGAGCCCCCTTTTCAACCCCAAAAATAATCGTGGATTCTACGTAACAGTGTTGCGCTCTTCACAGACAGGTTTTAATTTTACTCATAACTAACAGGAAGTCAGAACTCAGAAATGCATTTTAAAAATGATCTCTTGTTCCTTCATTCACCCCACCACACATCTTTATTGGGCACCTACTATCTGCTGAGTGCTGCCCTGGGACAGGACAGAGGAAGCTGTGTTCTACATCTGTCCAGTTGAGGCCACAGACTATAAGCAAATGAACAAATTGACAGACAAAGCAAATTCTCCATGAAACCAGGTGGTTGTGAAGGCTGTAAAAATACATCACAAAGGCAGGTAATGGGCAGGCAGGCTGCTCTGAGCACAGATCTGGACGCCGTGAGTGGTGGAGCTGCAGGAGTGGTGCTCCTGGCAGAGGGAACAGCCAGGGCAAAGGCCAGAGGATGGGGTGTGTTTGACTGGTCAGCAGGAGAACAAGGGACCAAGTGAAGGGATTCAGGAGAAACAGGGAGATGCAGTCGGGGGACCAACCACACAGCCCCAAAGACATCGGAATCAGACCGGTGCCAAGCAAACATGTGAGGAAACCACTCCAGCAGGCAACACCTCCACTCTGCACTGAAGGACTCCTGCGGATTACTCCCACCTCAGGCCGGGAATCCCACAGCTCCCCAGAAATTCGGGGAACCTGGGACAACATCACAGGGAATCTAGCCTCATCCACGGCAGTGGCAATCCCTGCTCATGTTTGGGAGAACTAACTCCACTCTCAGTCCTTGGTACCCACGCTCAGGGACACACGCTTCCCTGTTCCTGGTCCCTGCCTAGTCACCTGTGAGGCGGTCCTCCTGGGGAAAGCGACAGTGGCAGCACACAGCCATCTGGAAGTTTCTGGGCACCCGAGGACAGAGGCCAGCCTCTCTGGAGTACACTGTGCCTGGGCACCCCCGGCCTGTCCCCTCCCCCTCCCCATTCTGGCCAAGCCGGGCCTGTTGTGCTGAGCAAAGGCCTCCGTGTCCAAGGCCATCGCTGCCCCCACTAGTTTCCTCTCAGGAAGGGGCCCTGCCTCCCCTGGCTTGGGTTGTGATGACAAATGGAGGACAGCTGACCCCTGGCCCAGGGTCAGAGGGCACAAGTGTGCACCCACAGCCAGGCAGCATCCAAACTCTTTCAGTACGTTGGTCCCTCTTGGGGGCAGGGAGGCAGAGCAAGGACCATCCATTATGAGGCTCCCCCGAAGCTGCCTTGCCCTCCAAGCAGAGAAAGAGTCCTTGGCCACTGCATCAGCATCGCCCGGGAACTGAGAGAAAGGCAGCGCTGGGGCCCACCCACACCCCCAAATCAGGCTCTGCCTTAACACGCCCATGTCACGGGTGCTGATGCACGGGGCAGCTGAGACCCAACCTTGGTGCTTAGAAAGGACCACTCTGCCCCTAGCAGGCCGCTGCTCACCACTGGCATCACCGTGTGACATGAGGTCTCCCTCTCTCTCCACCAGCAGCCCCCCAACACAGGGAGTGAAGGCCAGCTCTGGGCCAGTGCTGGGTGCCCACCCCAGGACAGCCCTCTGCTCCATGCCACCAAGGCCATAAAACGCAAGTGTCTTCTTCCTGCCTTCCTGCCCTCCCCATCACCTCCTTGCACCCCGGCTTTCTCAGCAGACGTTCAGCTCCCAAAAGGCTGCCAACCCTGCCCAACCCCCATGCGGCAGCGGGGCCATAATTAGCTCACACCCATCAGCACTTTCCAACAGGCCCCCCAGAGAGGAAAGCACTTCTCAAAGCTGACATGTGAATGTGCCGGGGAGGAAGAGGTGCCGGCTGTGCTAGGACAACACAGCTCCACCACCCTGGGTCCAGGGCAGCACCTGGGACAGCTGGGAACAGACCTGCTGGGCAGCAGCAGGGCTATGGGAGGAGGAGTGGCTGCAGCACTGGGAGAGGTAAGGGACACATCTGCAGGTTCCTCTGGAGATTCGGCCTGAGTCCTGGGTGGGAGAAGGGCCCTCTGGCCAGCCGAGATGGGCACCTGAAGGACTGTGGTCAGCCAGAGGCTCACGGGGGAGCGGCTCCCACTTGCTGAGCAGTCAGATGTATAGACACTTGTAGCAGGGGTTTTCCACCTTCACCCAATTTCTTAAATTTCATTATGACATTTTCCAGAGAAAATTCGTAATAAAAGCAAAATCATTACCATTATCCACAACTGAGACTCAACCATTATTTTGTTGCTAAGTTTTCTGCTCTGCAGATAGTTGGGTGGATTTTGTTGAACCATTATAAAGTATCTTAGGGACGGACATGCAGACTTCTGCCCTAAGTGTTGTAGTGGACATCTCCAAAACAGGCGATCCTCCATGAGATCACAATGCTGCTAGCTCACCTGGCAAAATTAGCCGTCATTCCCAGTATCACACCCACGCCTGACCTTCCTGGCAAGAAGGGCCCCAGGGATCAGCATCTGCAGACACAGGACCAGGACCTACGTGGCCGTGGCCACACTGGGGACAAAGCACCCTGAGGAGTATCAGCCGCAGCTGCCAGAACCCCTCAGCTACAGCTCTGGTTGTGCAGAGGCCCAGGGGTCCCCACTACAGAGCTGGGGGGGCGGGGGCGGGTGCCGAAGCGGCAGGAGGAACAGTCAGCCACCAGCAATTTCTCCATGTGCTTGTCTGTCCCCTTATTCCGGCCTTCCTGTTTGAGGGCTCCACTGGGCACCAGGCTGCCTCCTTTCCTCCATCAATGCCAACTTCAAGTCTTCACGATAACTCCCTCAAAGAGCCCCTGACCCTCCCAGACCCATCCTGCCCCCCACCGATGCACCCTGAGGGAGAGGCTTCGTTGTCCCCCACTGTTTCTGCAGTGTCTTAGTAGGTGCTCAGAATTGTTTGGAGACTGACGGAGGGAGTGGACATGAACAATGACAACAATAATAATAACAGCTGACACTCTCATCTTGCAATGAGCCACACACTATACTAAACACATCACTATCCCCGTTTCACAGGTGAGGACACTGAGGCCCCAAGGGGTTGTGATTGTCCGACATCCCACAGCTAGGAAGTGATGATGGTGGACACACCTGAGCTCTGGGCAGGAGGTGAGGTGGGGAAACTCTGAGGTGGGTGAGCACCGGGTTCTGAGGCTGCAGAGACTCAATCTCTCCCTTACCCAGGGAGCCGACACCTCAAACTTGAAAGGAGTCAAGTGATAACCCAATGCAGACAGGTGGGCGGTCTGCTGGGAATAGATTTGAACAGAGAGTGCAGTGCAAGGGCCTAGGGGGTGATTGTCAGTTCAGGGCAGTGGGACTGACCATGGCCCATACCAGGGGTCCTGATCTGCATACAGCCAGGGCAGGATATGCAGACCAATTAAATGTTTGTTTAATTCCTGCAAGGTAAGGAATTACTGGCTTTGGAGATGGCAGAGATTGATGTGAGAACTGGGATTTAATTCAAATGCCTTAGAAAGTTCCAGTACAAGGACAGCAGCGGTAGACAAGACTGAGAGGTACGCAAGGGTCGGATGACACCAAAAATGCCATGTCAAAAAACTTGGATGTCACCAAGGGCAAATGCAGTGTCTTCTGCCTGCAAGTCTCCCTGTGCAGTTAGGGCCCACTCTGAGGGCTGGAAGGAATTGAGGTGACACCATCTGGGGGTGCAGGAGAAGGGGTGGAGAAACTAGGTCCCTACTGGAGTCCCCATGTCTGACCAACCCCCTAGAATGTGAGCCCCATGAAAGCAGGATCCCCAGCAAGTGACCCAATGCAGTGCCTGCACATAGTAGGTGCTCAATAAATATGGGATGAGTTGTTAGACGCTCAACATGGGATACAGGGGCAGCCACTCAGATGACAAACAGAGAACCCGTTCCCATATGGGAGTCAAGCACTAAAGATGTTTCGGCTACCTCCTCCTCCCCCCACCTTATCCCCCTCCCTCCCTTCACTCTCTTCCTCTCTTCTCTCTTCCTTCTTCTCCACTCATCCTCCCTAACAAACTGGGGCAGCCCCCTGTCAGGGCACCTGTCCAGGACACACGGCAGTTTGTAAGCTCACAGGAAGGGGATCTTGAAGGGCAGGCCTGCAAACAACACTGACGGGGAGGGAACCACAGAGATCAGCAGGA
>NW_006289713.1:4823345-4851421 GCF_000327345.1 Myotis davidii
TGACCTGGGCCAGTAGGGAAGAGAGTGTCAGAGGAGAAACTGGCCCAGAGTCACCAGCAAAATGATGCAAAGTGTGCTCTAGCTCCTAGTGTCTCTGTGGCGAATGGACATCAGCCCTAAGGTATCCGCTGAAGCCATCAATCTACAAACAGGGAGCAGGCACCCTTGCTGCCCCACCCCGACAGCATCCCATCACTGTCACGGTTTTGGTACGTGCTCCCCCGCATCTCTGTGCTTCTGCTTCTATGGGCGCACAGCTGGGACTCTCTTCTGAGAACTGTACATGAGCTACTAGAACCCTGAACCACAGCTTCCCGGTGGGACTATGGAAGCCGGCTTTTTTTTCCTTTTACATATACAGTGGGGCCTTGACTTATGAGTGTCCCGACTAATGAATTTATCGAGATATGAGCTGTCTCTTGGCCAATTTTTTGCTTTGAGTTGCGAGCTAAAATTCAGGTTACAAGCCAGCTTCAGATACCCCACTGCTAGTTGGCACAGCGAACGTCACAGTGAACGCCACAACATCAGCCCAGCATCACGTGTCTCACTCGTTCACTGTTGATTTGATATATGAGTAATTTGATTACGAGCTCCGTCACGGAACGAATTAAACTCGTAAGTCAAGGCCCCACTGTAATCTCAATTAAATCTGTAGACAAGCCTGGAAGGATGTTATCAGACAAGGAAACCCAGGGGCAGAGGGGGGGACAGGTAACCTGCCCAGGGCATACACCCAGCAGGGTTGGTGAATGGGACGCCTTGGGACCTGCCCCTGGTGCCCATCCTCCCAAAGCATTGGATGGGCCCATTCAGAATGCTGTTGGGAGATCCCAGGGGCCGCACGGTGTTGCCGCTTTTCTGGAAAGAGAGCTTGCGGACCAGAAACCTGGATCTGTTGCCTAAAGTCCCACGTCTTCTGCTGTTCCTCAACCTGGGAACACAGCTGCTAAAATATCACTTCCGCCTCATGGGTTCCCATGCGTCTCGCTCCCAGAGCAGGGAAAGTGCAATGCTTTCCATAGTTCACAACCTTCGCCTTTTCCTCTCCTTCCCTATCCGGGAACTGAGTTGAGTTCCTTTCTCCCCAGTGCTGGGCAAGAGAGGAAGCAGTTTCTACCCACCACAGCCTGCGCAGGCGGAGACTTGGTGGGCTGCTGGTTTCCTGCCTGCCCTTTGCCCCTTGTCACTCCCAGCCCATCCTCCACTAACAAATGAGCCACCTACTGCCACACGTTCCCACTGTACCTGCCCAGCAGCCCACCTGGATTTTACCCACTCACCAGAGAGGAACAGATGAGGGTAGTCAGGGGTCTCTTTTGCAATAAAAGTATGAGCTTCACTCACCACTAACACCACCATTTGTCCCTCCCCCTATGGCAGCCACCAATTACTCTGGGGCCCTGTGCTCACAGGTCATGAGTAGGACATTTTTTACATGGCCACCCTATTACACCACTAATGCCTGCTCAGTGGAGAAACACCTAGAACAAAACATAAGTCAATAAAATAAGAACTAAAACCAATTAATGTGAAGGGCTTACTGGGCCAGGCAGTTATGTATTTACTAGAGACCTGGTGCATGAAATTTGTGCACTGGGGGGGCGGGGGTCTCAGCTCAGCCTGCGCCTTCTCACAGTCCAGGAGCTCTCAGGGGATGTCCGACTGACAGCCTAGGGAAGCAGGCCTATGCTGGCAGTCGGACATCCTTAGAGCTGCCACGGACGCTGCTGTGCTTGCCAGCCATGAGCGGTGCTCCCCTTGTGTTGAGCGTCTGCCCCCTGGTGGTCAATGCACATCATAGTCACCAGTTGTTCCGCCCGGGGCCAAAAACGGATCTCCAACATCCCCGCGGAGAGGGCACAGGCCAGGCCGAGGGACCCCACTGGTGCACAATCGGGCCAGACAGGGATGCAGGAGGGCTCCAGGGCATATCCGGCCAGTCTCGCTCAGTCCTGATCAGCCCAGTCCCGATCAGCCAGACCCCTTCATGTTCATCCACTGGCTAGATTGTAGTCTAACTCCATGCTTCATCTAAGGCAGTGATGGCGAACCTTTGGAGCTCAGCGTGTCAGCATTTTGAAAAACCCTAACTTAACTCTGGTGCCGTGTCACATATAGAAATTTTTTGATATTTGCGACCATAGTAAAACAAAATTTATATTTTTGATATTTATTTCATATATTTAAATGCCATTTAAAGAAAAATCAACCAAAAAAATGAGTTCGCGTGTCACCTCTGGCACGCGTGTCATAGGTTCGCCATCACTGATGTAAGGCTTGAGTCAGCAAGAAGCTGTCATCCAGCTTGTGTGCTTTAGGAGTGCGGAACTCATTCCTCTCCAAGACTAGGAAGTTCTTCCACATAATGAGATGCAACTGGCCTCCCTGCCCCTTCCTCCAACAGGCCTTTGGAACCAACCTCACAGACCAAGCCCAGGATGACCCTGAGACACCTGAACACAAGTGCCCTTCCTCCCTCTCACTTCCTTCACCCTCCCTCTGGGGTTTGTCCCCATCCTGACCACCTCTCCCTGGTTGACAGGAGCCAACACTGAGTGGAGACGTCCTTCATGCCAGGAACTTTGTGGTCATCCTCTCTGTCCTCACAATATTGCCATGGGAGCACCGTTATTATCTGTTATACGTGTGGATGAAAGGGGCACATGCTAACCTGATAAGCTCAGGGAAGGCCTGCATGGCAGTCTCAGAGACTTAAACTAAAGTAACCACAAAAAATGGTCTGAAATTAAACTTTAACTGAAAGCAGTATGGTGGGTAGTTACATGTCCTAGGCCGGTATCTTCACTGTCAAGGTCAACCTTTACCTTAACTTAGCCTACCTGTCTTTTTGTATCTATAATAACATATCCTTGAAATGTCTGCATAACTTGTAACTTCCCTTTTTCCGGACCCCTTGGAGCACAACCTAATGTGCCTGCCTGGGCGCCAGGACAGATAACACAAATTCCTTCACTGTTAATTGTTATCATGTTAATTGTTAACTGTTAACTATCTTGCACCCACCTAAGTAAAATAAGTATATAGCTATCATTTTACTCTTTATCCAATCCTAGAGGTTCCTCCCCACCACTCTCATTCTGCTTTCTCCCGCCTCTCTAATCTATCACCAATGGATTTCATGTAACCCACCTACATACCTCCTTTGATTGAAATGTATAAAAATAGAGGAAAACCCGCCATTCTCCAGAGCACTATCCCAATCCGTCGAGATACTGCTTCCCAGCAATTGTCAACAGTTTGGCTCAAATAAACTCACAAAAATTCTTTACAGGTTTGAATGTTTTTTTGCATTAACATACAGCTGAGCACGCCTAAGTGTCAGATGAAACTCTGGCCAAAGATGCATGGCCAGAGTCCAACGACCAGTCTCAACCCTTAGCCCTTAGCTTTCATAACCCAGAGGTACTCCCATGAGGCCAGTGTTCCGGTGAACCCAGAAGGCTAGGGAGTCTTTGAGGGCACCTGTTAAAGGGCTATGAGCCTAAGATGGAGGGGGTGCCTTAGAAACTGACCGGGAATGTTCTCCATAACATACCTGTGTCTGCTCAGATCTGCCTGGAAACTGTTACAACTCACTTCCCCAGGGGTCTGGGGGAGGCCTTAGGGGACCAGGGGTCAAGGGTGAAGGGGAGAAATCCTTTTTACTTTCTATTCTTTTTCACTGTTTGGACTTAGCTTTACCCTGTATAATTTTTCCTCTTTGAAACATTTTTTAAAATGGAGAAATTAAATAATATGAACCCTTGAAGGGCAGAGACATGGAACAGTCATCTGTTCCCCCGGGGGGAGAGCGGGAGAGCAAAAAAGGAGTGGGAGGAAAGGGTAGAGGGACAGAAAGAGAGTAACTGAAGATAGCCTCTTGGAAAATGTTATCCAAATTGTATCACATAGCAGGTATCGTGTACTAAGCCATCGTGATTCAGGGAGGGCACTGGAATGAGCTTGAAAAGGGCCTGTTTTGCAGTTTTCTTTCTGCTATATCCAGCTCTGTAGATACAGTGGATGCACGACTTACGAAATCATTACCTTTCATGCTGACCACAGCAACCATCTCTCAGACACCAGTTGGAAAAGATGAGGGAAGTGTCTAATTTGAGTTGTGCTTTGGCTCTTGGCCATCAGCTCTGCCCACTCCTGTGGGGCCCCGGGCGGGGTCCCTGAGCAATGCCCCAGCTAATGCTGCCTGAGTGACCTGAACCAGCGGGTGTGTGCGCGTGGTGTACGGCTCCCAGCCTGGACTGCTGCCTGGCCTGCCAGGCAGAAGGGCCTCCCACCTGCAGGCCTCCCTGAGTGCCTGAGGGAGAGAAGTGCTCCCGGCAGCTCAAATATTTCTCCCTGCAGGTGCCAGGGCCCTCCCAGCCCACCTCCACCCACAAGCCCTCAAGAATAGCAGAGCCCGCAAGTTTTCATCAGTCCAAGTCTCTGATAAGAGTTGGCAAAGAAACACCAGAGGTGGGAGCCAGTAGGAAAGGGCTGGCTGGCTCCCGGGATTTGTCCTCAGGGCATCTCACACACTGCCCAAGGAAATGCAGATCTGACAACGACCTGCTGCTGGGCAGCCTTAACAATGTCAACCAAGGAAGCCACTTGATGAGCAAAATGGTGTGAGTCCAAGGATGTTTAGCTCAGTGTGGTTATCTATATATATAAAAGCCTAAGTGACCGTATGATCAGTCGACCGATCAACCGGTTGCTATGATGCGTACTGACCACCAGGGGGAAGACGCTCAATGCAGAAGCTGCCCCTGGTAGTCAGTGAGCTCCCAAAGCCAACCTCCCGTGGCTGGCCAACCACCTGCCGTCCCTCTCTCCGCAGTCCCGCCCCCGCCCACCCCTACCCCAGGCCAGCTGGCCCCTATCGGCCGGATCGCTGGCCAGGCCAAGGGACCCCACCCATGCATGAATTCATGCACTGGGCCTCTAGTAATAACAATAATGGGCAGCAGTTTAAAAGCCCCACAGGCAGGCTGGGTGATAGGAACGAGGAGGAAGCCACAGGACACAATACTTCCACAGCAAAAGTGTGGATATAGAAGCGCTTTTGTGGATGTGGAAATATGTTCTCAAGATGCTGTTCAATGGCAACAGGAAATGACAAAATAGTGAATGTTACACGACTCTGATTTTGTAAAACAGGACACATACATGAACACATATGTCTGCACCATCATTCGGGCGGTACTCCAAAATATTTACAGGATCCTTTCCAAGGGGTAGGGTTAAGAGGGATCTATCTTCCTTTCTTTCTTTCTTCCTTCCTTCCTTCCTCTCTGTTAATATGTGCATTCTAATTTTTCTGTGAAATGATGACTTTTCTTAAATTAACATTTTTTTAGGTATAATTTTTGAACCATAAAACACTCACATTTGAAGTGTACACGATAAGTGTGTCGACAAATTTTCACAAATTTATACCACCCATGTAAAAACCACCAAAAAACAAGATATAGAACATCCCATCGCCCACAAAAACTTCTCCTGAGCCCCCTTAGGACATCCCTGCCCCCATCCCCAGTCCCAGCCCCAAACAACCTATGATCTGCTTTCTATTACTAAATTAAATTTTTCCATGCTAGAGTTTCATGTAAGTAAATCATACAGTACGTTCTTTTCTGTGTCTGCCTTCTTTCACTCAGTGTAATGTTTTTGAGATTCGCCCATGTTCTATGTATCAGTAGTTTTTTTAAAAAATATATTTTATTGATTTTCTACAGAAAGGAAGGGAGAGAGATAGAGAGTTAGAAACATCGATGAGAGAGAAACATTGGCCAGCCGCCTCCTGCACATCCCCACCGGGGATGTGCCCGCAACCCAGGCACATGCCCCCGACTGGAATCGAACCCGGGAACCCTCAGTCCGCAGGCCGACGCTCCATCCACCGAGCCAAACCGGTTTCGGCTGTATCAGTAGGTTTTTTTTTCTTTTTTATGGCTGAATAGTATTCCACTGTATAGATTTGCCATGATCTGTTTATCCATTCACCTCTTGTGGGTATGTGGACTGTTTCCAGTTTGGGGTTACAATGACAAAGTTGTTGTTCATGTTCAAATCTTTCTGTGGACAAATGCTTTTCTTTCCCTTGGGGAAATGAGTAGGAGTGGAATTGCTGGGTTATACAGTAAAAGTTTAGTTCTATCAGACCTATGAAACTGTTTTTACAAAGTGATGATATAATTGTACATTCCCACCAGCAACAGAAACTCCAGTTGCTCCATCCTTGCTAACAGTTGTTAGGCTTTTTAATTTAGCCATTGTAATGGGTGTGTTTCTCCTGATTTTAATTTGCATTTCCCTGATAACTAATGACATTGAACATCTTTAAAGATTCATATATCTTTTTGTGTGAAGTGTCTTATATGTTCCCCATATTTTCATGAAGTTGCTGGCTTATTATTGAATGTAACAGGTTTTTTGTTTTTCTTTTTTAAATATACTGGACACGAGTCCTTCATCAGATATATGCATCAGAACTATTTTCTCCCAGTCAGTAACTGGAATGGGCTTTTCCATTTTCTTAATGGAGTCTTTTGAACATAAGTTTAAAATTTTGATTAAGCTCAATTACTAATGTTTTCCTTCTATGGTTTATGCTGTTTGTGTTTTATCTGAGAAATCTTTAACTATCCTAAGGTTATAAAGATTTTCTCCTATTTTTCTTCTTGAAGTTTCATAGTTTTGGCTTTTATATTTAGGTTTATGGCCCACTTTAATTTTATAAATGGTGTGAGATAATGTTCGAGGTGCATTTGTTGCTGTCCCTCGTAACTTTACATTGCACTCAGTTCCCACCATTAATTCAAAGGTGGCGTCATGGAACACTCACCACCTACACACAAGCAGGTGTTCCAATGTTGACTAGCTGAAATGCTCACGTGGATGTTCTGGTCAGTTACAGTGTCAGGGTTAATTCAGAGGCAGAGAGATACCTTGATGCTCTAAGCCAGTGGTTCTCAACCTTCCTAATGCCGCGACCCTTTAATATAGTTCCTCATGTTGTGGTGACCCCCAATTTCATGGTTACAAGTTGAACACAATTAAAGCATAGTGATTAATCACAAAACCAATATGTAATTATATATGTGTTTTCCAATGGTCTTAGGCGACCCCTGTGAAAGGGTCGTTCGACCCCCAAAGGGGTCGCGACCCACAGGTTGAGAACCGCTGCTCTAAGCCACTTGCACTGTCACTTCCCGGGGTCCTCCGCCACCCTGCGGGGAAAGGTGATTCTGCAGGGCTGTGGTCACGGAGGTCCCATCAGCACAGCTTGACCACAGGAGCCTTAGACCTCTGCCTGTCATCGGGTTCACTTAATCCCTGAAAAACATTACAATCTATGGCATCCTCAGCAGGATTGAGGACATAAAGTGTGATTTATTGCTGCTGAAGCATGTCCTTTTGTATTTCCAAACTGCCTTGGGGAGCAATTCCTCACGATGTCAGCAGCTGGCTCAGGAGAGGAAGAAAGGGGGGAGCGTGAGGAAGAGGGAACTAGGACTGCGCATGTGCGCCCTTGCCCCAGGGACCCTCGCCGGGACCCCTACTGACCACCCAGGCCAGGAAGAAGGCCGGCCTCCAAGTCCTAGGGAGGAGGCTGAGGACCCTGGTGTGACCCGGGCTCCTGGGCCCCCGGGAGGAGCCCTGGTCCCCTACACTTCCTGCCCTCCCCGGCCCAGCTGCCCTGGTTTTATTAGAACCAGTTGCAGATGAGTTTCTGGAAACAACAGGAGCTGATCTCATCTGCCTCTCCCTGAGCGGAGGAAACACACTCAGCAAGAGCTGAGGTCGGTGAGCCTTCCCCGTGGGTCCCTCCTGAGTCCTCGCCCAGGAGGGCAGGCTGGCACCACTGGCACTGCACAGGAGGGCACCCCCTTGACCATCCCCCTGAGCTACAACTTCAGGGTTCATGTTCCCCTGACACTGCTGCCTGCATCCCAGGCCGAAGCCCTAGTTCTAATTAGTGCAGTAAGTAGAATTCTCAATTTCCAGTCGACCAATATCTTCTAAGCTCCCTAGTGCCCCAGGCCTCAGGTTCAACCTCTGGAGACACTAACAAGAACACAGTCCCTGCCCTTGGGGAGCTGCTGGCCAGGCAGGCGATGGACCCATCCCCACCAAACTGCTGCCCGGGCAGCAGGAACTCTCAGTCATATCACCTGAGACCTGGCCTCGGGCCTGAGGAGGGAGGGGCACTAATGCCTGGGGGATCTGACGGGGCCTCACCAAGGAGACATCGAGCTTGAGGGGCTTAGGACAGGGTTCCTCGCCTTCAGCATGGTTGCCACTTGGGGCCAGACACTTCTTGTTGTGGGGGGCTGTCCTGCGCATTGTAAGACATTGAGCAGCATCCCTGGTTTTGAGCAGTAACACACACACCACAAGTTTCACAAACAGAAATGTCTCCTACGAGCAAAATTATCCCTCCTTGAGAGCCACTGGCATAGAAAGAGGAGCAGGACTTTTTCTAGGTGGAGAATAAAGAAAGGGCATTCCAGGTAGAAGAAACAACCTAAATACAGGTACATTCAAGGTAAGGCTGAAAGGTAGGCTGCATGGTGGGGGCAACGGCAACATATGAAACTGGAAAGGGGAGCATAAGCTACACCGGGAGAGCCTGGGCTACCTCATGAAGAAATCGGGCCTCTATCTTGCAGGCAATGGGGAGCCTTGGAAGGTAATTAAGCAAGGAGTGGCATGGTCAGGGTTACTATTTTAAACAACCACCCTGTCAGCGATGTGGAGGCAGGAAGAGCTGTTGGGAGGCTACTGCAACAGTCCAAGCAAGAGAAGATATGCACATCACAAAGAGGATTGTCATCATGCAGAGATGTCACCAAATCGATATGTCACCAGGCAAGATTTGTGAAGTGCTGCAGGAATTTGGAGGAAGAACGAGCTGACACAATGGTTGAGGGAAGTCCCAGCCAATTGAAGCTTTGTGTTAAGCCTTGAAGGGGGTGGCCAGGAGGGAGAGGGCATTCCTTGCCATTGGAGAGGCGCAAAACCAATGAAACAGGACTGCAGGTCCACCTGGCTGAAGTGGGGGGCATCACCTTCAAAATGCCAAGCTAACAAACCTGGTCTCGGTCCTAGAGCCATGTGCTCAGAAGGACACACACAGTGCGATGGAAAGTGGTGTGCAAAATGAATCAGGCACCCACATGCACGTCCAACCACCAGGCTGCCAATGGGGAGGGGAACCCAGGATACAGCCGTCTAACCCCAGAGGACTTTCCAGATGCACAGAGAATGGGTCAAAGTCTGCCCTGCCCAAGTGTCTCCCCATCGGCCGGAACAAGCCCAACAATTTTCTCAGAGCAGGTATAAAAAGGAGAAACCTGACTTCACATGGCCAAAACGGGACTGTGAGTGAATCCAGGAGATGCAGAAGCAGAATCTGAGAGTATCTTTTTGCAGCCCCCTCCCCCGGCCCCCACTATATGTGTCCTGTATCTTGTCTCACTGGGCCCCGTGAGGTCTGGGAGGTCCATGGCCACACCTGAGAATGTGGCCAGGACTTCTCCATGCGGCACAGCCCACATGCCTGGCTCTGTGCCTGGAATTGATGCTCAAAGAACATGCGTGAGGCCAAGCTGCTGCTTGGCCCATTGGACAGGTTCTGGAACCATCCCATAAACACACCTTAAAAACACCAGCTTCTTCTGCGCAGCTATGTGAAGAGTCAGCACCTTTTTATCCAAAGATAGAACTCTGAGCCTCTTTATCTGACCCTCAGAGGCTCGGCAAAGCCTGAGGGTTTTGAGAAATGTGCCCACACAGAAGGTGGGAGAGAAGCACAAGCCATCAACACAGATTAAAAGCTCTCTCCATATCGCAGGGCCACTTCTCACCGTGGACATCCGGTGCCCTGGCTCCAGGGACTGACCTTCTCACAACTATTTGTTGATTGAATTTTTGCTGCTGTTTTCTGCCCCAGTCTACTGCTCTGATGGATAATGTGTAATGATGAGCGGAATGGGGTAGGAAACACTCGGGGGGCTGTTCCTATAGCCAGGCCCTGAGCTAAGCTCCCGGGTCTCCACTCAGCGTCACAGCCATGCTTTGAGGTCACCTCTGTCGTCTCCTCATTTCGCAGACAGGCGATGGAGGGTGAGATTCAGGCACGTGCTGTGCTCTGCTGCTACCCAGGAGCTCATGGAGGGAGGAGGCTCCCCACCTCCACCTGGCACACATAGGGGCTTCACTCTCCCCCGACGAGCTCCAGCCCCTTCGGGTGCTGCCTCCTCACTTGGACCTATTAGAGCATTTGATGCTCTCGTCCCCATTTTACAGATGAGGACACCAAGGCACAGAGAGGTTAGATGTCTTATCCAAAGTCACACAGCTGACAAGGAGTGACGTCCTTAACTAGGAAACCACACAGTCGCTCAGGTCACTGTACTCAGTAAATGCTTGCTGAGTGACTCAGAAGTGAAGTACATGAGTAGATGGGTTGTGATGAACATCACCGTCACCACCCCCATCCTTAGTAGTTGGGCAAGGGGGATGTCTTTCTCAAGGCTGACTAAGAATAAGACGGGACTGCAGCCAGCTCCTTGGATGCCCAGGCCAGTGGTCACTACTCTGCTCTGAGCCTTGGTGTGTCCAACATGTTCCACCTGAGCATGGCCACCCTGCTGAGTCCACTGGGCAGCCCTCCCTGCCTCTCCCTCCTGGGGACCTAAGATCGCCACCTTCACCCCCAGGGTCCCACACAGAGCCTGGGTCAGGTGTCTGCCTATAGCCCGAGGCCCAAGAGTGTGGGTTTGGGAGGTGGATGGGCCTTCAATGAACAACATGGCTGGGCAGTTTTCCTAATCTCGTCTTCCTCATCAGAACAGGGGGATAAGAACAGACCTATCCCATAGGGTCATCATTTCTTTTCCCCAAACCAGCAGTGCCCATGTTCAGTTTGAGGTCTGACAAGCTCACACACACGAGCTCTGATGGCCAGGCCTGGGCAGAACAAAGCACTCTTCCACCAGAGCCAGCACAGGGCATCTCAGTGGGCTGTGGGGATGGGGTGGGGGCGGGAAGGGGCAACAGTGCTGCCCACCTGGCCAGGTTGTGCCCAAGTGGTCACTGTCGAGGCCCAGTGCTCACTGCCAGGGTCGATAGGTTTGGAAGATTCATGCACACTGTTGCCTGGATGGTACTGCTATCTTGGCTGTTGCACTGTCAGAATGTACCACAGTTGGTTTAGCTATTCACTATCAATGGACACTTACTTGGGTTATTGCCAGCCAGGGGCTATCATCAATGAAGCCAATGTGGACATTTTTGTACAAGTCTTTTGGTGACCTACGCACTCATTTCTCTTGGGCATTTCCAGGAGGGGGATTACTAAACCAGTTTCCCATGTCCTTGCATCATTTTAGACCCCGAGGACCATGTCTGAGAGTTCTAGCTGCTCTGCCTCGTCTCTGACCCTGGATACTCTGGGGGGAGTGAGCTGTGTCTGTGATTTTGACTCACATTTACCTAGTGAGTAATAATGCTTGGCAACATTTTATATGCTTGCTGGGCAGTTTGTATCTTTTTTGGAAGGTTGGTGCTAAGCCTCTGCCCAGTCTTTAACCCAGTTGTCTGTCTTTTCCTTCTTAATTGATTTGTGAGAGTTCTTTATCCATTCTGGATCTACTTCCTTTACCAGATACATGTAATCTGAGTGTTTTCTTCCTGTCTGTAGCTTGTCTTTTCAGTTCCCTAATGGTGTCCTTTGAGTAACAGAAGTTTTAAATTTTGATGAGTTTCACTGTTCCATTGGTTTCTTATGGTAGTGTCATTTGGGTCCCGTTTCAGAAAACTTTGCCTGCTCCAAGGTCCTTAGCTCACCATAAAATATGCATTTTCCTGTGCTCCATTTCTTCAACCTCAGCCCTGCAAACTTCACTCCGTCCGGAGGTCTCTCTTGTCACTGTACCCAGCCCCTGGCAGAGCCCTGGCTTCTCGTGGGGGCTCCCCAGCTATGTGACTGACAGAGTCATTAGGTTTGCCCCTCAAAGCCTGGGCTGCCCCTCACTGCCTCCTTCTTGCTGCTCAGATAAGATGCAACCCTTTGATGGGGCTCAGGTTCTGAAGGCGAGGCTGCAGAGAGGACGTCCAGCTGCCCCGTGATAACTGCCCCTGCCTGACAGCTTCCCCAGGGGGCTCATCTTGCAGAAGACACAGGACTCAAGTCACCTCCAGCCTGGTCCAGACACCAGGGCATCCCTGAGAGCTCAGATCTTCCTCAGAGGGAAGATCAAAGACCCAGCCCCACTTAAGAGGCAGGAATTTGGATTGTGGAGATAATTGGGTCATGGGGTGAGTGAGCAGAGATAACTGTGGTGAGATTATTGGGTCACTTGAAACCCTGACTCCTTGAGCGTGTGGAAGACTCTGCCAGATCCTCACACCCTGGGATCCTGGCTGGACTGGAAGGCCCCAGTTTAGAGGACTCAAAGGGAAACAACTCACCCAGCTGTCCAAAGCCTAAGAGGGCATCACAAAGATCCAGGGATCCCTCGTGTTGGAGGTGGGAGTTCATATGAGTCCAATGACTTTGGAAAACCGTCAGAGAGAATCTATTAAATCTAAGCATCAGTGCCGTTCCTGCATGCCCCAATTCCACTCCCAGGTGTATACCCCGCAGAAATGCACCCATGTGTTCACCAAAAGGCATGTTCTATAATGTCCATAGCAGTACTAATACTAATAGCCCCAAACCGGAAACTACCCAAATACCCAACAGAGGCTGGTAAATAAATTAGGGTGTATTCGTGCAATGGAATACACTAAAGCAATGAAAATGAATATACTATCACTACAGGAAACACAGGGGAATCTCACAAACACAACGCTGAGAGAAAGAAGCCAGACAGAAAAAACACTCCATGATTCTACTGTATGAGCTTCAAAAACAAAGAACCTAGCCTGTGCTGAGAGAAGTCGGGAGAGGGGTTGCCCCTGGGGTCGGGGAAACAAGACGGGGCATGAGGGGACTCCAGAGGTGGGTCAAGTTCTGTATTTTGACCAGAGCTGGTTACCACACTGTGTTCCGTTTATGAAATGCCACTGGTGTCCCTTATCTCTGTGCATTTCCTCACATGCATGTTACACTGCAGTCAGGGTTTCTTTTTAAAAAAGAAGGGAGGATCCTTGGCATCAGAGAAACCTGAGCTTACACCTGGAATCTATCACTTGGCAGGTAACTTTGCCCCCTGCTCCTCACCAGCCCTGTAGGAGAGAGGGGAGCTCTCCCTCTCTCCTTGGCTTGTGACCAGGGTGCTGAAAAGAGAAACTGTACGCGCGTGTCCCACTGACCCACGGAAACTTCATCGGAAGCCCTAGGAAGCCAGCACCCGCCAAAAGGAATAAAAATAAAAGAAACGTTACATTATTTGACAAGGTGCCCCAGCTTTATTCAAGGACTAAGAAATAAGGATTAAAACAAGGTTCAACAGAACAAAGCTTGTAGTGCACGGAACAGACTTCCCTTTCAACCCAAAGACAGGCTATTTATTTGAACAAGAACTTGTACACGTCTCTTTTTATCCCTGTTGGAGCATATTTTATGTCACCATGAATTTCATGGCTATTAAAAGCTGCAAAGAAAAAAATCTTTTTTAAAACTGCCTGTTTGTAGCCAGAGGCAGGCAGGTTTTCAAAGCAACGAGGATGGCACGGATCTAGAAGGGCCTCTGAAAGCTGACGGTCCAGAGCCGAAGAAAACTGAGCACACCCTGACCTGGACTGAACTATGCCGCTTCTGGGTCCCTCCCCAACCGAAAGGCACATGCTAGGAGAGTGGTTTCCAACCTTCCTAATGCCGCGACCCTTTAATACAGTTCCTCATGTTGTGGTGACCCCCAACCATAAAATTATTTTCGTTGCTACTTCATAACTGTAATTTTGCTACTGTTATGAATCGTCATGTAAATATCTGATATGCAGGATGAATTTTCATTGTTACAAATTGAACAGAATTAAAGCATAGTGATTAATCACAAAAAGAATATGTAATTATATATGTGTTTTCCGATGGTCTTAGGCGACCCCTGTGACAGGGTCATTCGACCCCCAAAGGGGTCGCGACCCACAGGTTGAGAACCGCTGTGCTACAACATTTGCAGCTGCGCTGCCCAAATATCCATCAATGGTAAAGTGAATAAATGAATCAGGACATATTCTCACCATGGAATACTATACAGCAATGAACATGAAAAACACAGCCACACACCCACAAACGTAATTATGACCAAAGAAGCTGGACTCAGGCATGGACACACTCTAGGCCTCCCTGGCCATAAAGCCCCAAATCAAGCAAGAACGCCGCGTGGTGACGGGGGCCAGCATAGTGGTTCCTGAAAAGGGAGAGCTGTGGGAAAGGGACACAGTGGGGACTCTGGGGTGGGGTGTCGTTCTGCCCCTTCGCCTGGGAGCCGGCCTCAGGGCGTGCACGCAGGGATAATCACCCAGCGCTGCATTCACCGTGTGGTGCTTTCCTGTATATGCTTTTTCAGCACAAAATCAGGGTAAGTTTAAAGCACATTTAAAACTGTGGCCTGGACAAACCTTGTATGAAGAGTTGGAAAATCTACCTGAACCTGAACCTAAAGAACCCCTTGGAAAGTGAGGCTGTTTGTTTGCAGTTCTTTTGTTTTCTAAATCTGGTGCATCCTCCTTGGATGGCAAAGCCTGACCTGATCAGACTCGAGGCCTCTCTGGCTGCGTTTCCCACTCAGCAGGAGCATTACGTTTCACCCAAGCAACAGAAATAGAAAAGAACAGCCTCCATTAGTGATATTCAATAAATCACCGTGCAAGCACCGCGCTGCCTTCCTAAAATCCAAAAGAAACACGGATTTCAAAATACATCTGACTCGAAAGCTTGGCTAAGAGAAGGTGCTGAAAAACATGTGCTGTGTAAGTGCAGTTATGAGGGAACAGATAAATACACATACACCCCGCACCCGAAGGAAGTGGGAAACGGCCTTACGCTCCTAGGAAGTTCCGGATCCCGGGTCCACTGGCCTGACGTCCACGCGGGCCTCTCCCGCGGCGGCAGCTGACGCGGGTCGCCGTCCTAGCGCTCAGCGGGCTGGGGCCGCGCACTCCACGGCCACGCCACCACGGCGGCCTGTTCCGTAGTAAATTAGATGTCTTGCGTGCAAGTTGGACGTCTTACGTGCAAGTTGGACGTCTTACGTGATAAGTTGGACGTCTTGCGTAGTAAGTTGGACGTCTCACGTGGTAAGTTGGACATCTGACGTCATGGCTGGCCGCCCCAGATGGAGCGTCCCGATAGAGCCAGCGGAGGGCGCTGCTCCGCTGACGTAGCCTCAGACGTCCTGCTGCCTCATTTCTGCAAACTCTCAGGGACACATGGTCACAGATGGCAGAGCTGGAGGCAGAGATCCCACCGGACAATGACAGGAGAATCAAAGAAGGCGGTAGTCCTGTTCTAAACGCGCCGTATTTTATAAGCTTTGGTGTTGGTTGAATTTGTACAAGCATGCACTTTTTTCCTAATTAATAAAGAAGACGTTTGCATATCTGTTTTCTTTGCGGCATGGGCTATGGAATCCAAAGATTCCAACTCCATCATCTACTGAGGACGTGAGGCCGAGTGAGTCCCCGAGGCCCGCAGAGTGACCTTCCCAGTCTGACATGTGCCCCACGACTGAGCTGACCCCTTTCATACAACGTTGACCATTCTCTCATGTCTCGGTCAGTTAGTTATGCCCCCATTGGAGGCCGGAATGCGGGCTGGAGGGAGAAACCCCCACGGAGCCCCTCCTAACGTGCTATTCGGGAATGGTGAGTGACCCTTTGGGAATTTCCCTCCGGCCCTGCCCAGTCCCTTCCTTCCCTACCCCGTTCCCAGCTCCCTCCAGACTCCTGTGCGCTGGGAAGTCCAGACGCCTCCAGCATCCTCCATCCTTCCTTCTTGTGCCAAACAGGGGCCCAGAGGGGAAGAAGCGCCTGGAGGCTGAGGGGAGATGGTCGTCCTGGCGTTTGGAGGCCAGCGGTCCCGCTGAGACCGTGAGGACAATGCTCGGCAACACGGCTTAGGAGTTCTAGGTGGTTTCCATGGCCTGGAACTTATAACCTTCTTTTCTTTTTCCCACGTAGAGCAAACGCTTTGGCTCCCGGCCAGCCTCTGACCAGCAGCTTCTAATTACCCAGGAGGAGAGAGAAAAGCAGGCTGGAGGCAAGCAGGGCGTGCTGAATCATGGGGAGCAGGGACAGGAAGCCCAGAAACTTTCCTCCTCCCCAGGCCACGACGATGCTGTGCAGGGGAGTTGGCGCCAGTTTGGGGAGGCCTGGACATGTGCACTGCGGCTACACCCCCTGGGTTCTCCGTGACCAGGACTGTATTAGTCAATACACTAGCTGCTGTAACAAATGGGCCCTGAAATTTCAGTGGCATCACAGAAAACTTATTTTTCTCACTGGACATAATCCAGGGGCTGGTCACACACTCACTTAGGAGCCCAAGCTCCCTTCATCTGTGTGTCTGTGTTCCCAGGGGCACACAGTGTCCTCTCTCAGATCCTTCCTGTCCCACCAATAAATGGGAGGGGGAGACGTGTGGAGAAGGCACACAGTACTTAACCACGGGCTTAGCCAATGCTGCCGAATATATATTTTGTGAGCCACATGTGTAATTTTACATTTTTGTAGTTACATTTTTAAAAGCAAAAAAAGAGGGGGTTGATATTAATTTTAATAATTTATTTCTAACTCAATATACCTAAAATATCAGCATGTGGTCAATATAAAAAATATGACATTTTACATTATTTCACACAAAGTCTTCAAAATCTGCAGTGTATGTTATGCTCACACCTCTTTATTTGGATGCTAAATTTCACTGGAGGTGCTTGACCTAGAATTTAGAGTTCATAAAATGTATAGTTGAAAAGGTCGATTCACCTGCCACATTGGTACACACAGGTTTAAGCGTTTTCTCCACAGCTGAGTCGCGTTTTCAAGTTAAAATTCGTTAAAGTTACGTAACATTGAAAGTGCAGTCCCTGGGTCACACGGGCCGCATTCAAGTGCTCTGCGGCCGGACTTGGCTCGTGGAGACCGTGGAGAACAGAGCAGCTCCGGAACTCAGGCCAAATCTACAATGACCCCTGGGATCCCTCATTACAGGGAAAAATCTGTGAGAATTACTTCTTCCCCAGGCTCATTTGAGAAAGAAACAATCGTACTGGGAAAATAACAGAGGCGGGGAGACTGCTCATTATTCTTCCTTCCCTGCAGCCGTGCCCCTGGTTTCCCAGGGCTCTTGTCTGACAAATGGCAGCGTGGTGTCCCCTGGCTCCCCCAGGGGAAGGCAGCCTGAACCTTCAACAAGACCATCAGTGCCTGGGGACAACCTGGATAGTCCTGGACGATTCTCTGTCGATTGGATGGGAAGACTGTAGGTGGGGCGGGCACATGGCTTTTGAGCAGAGCCAATGCCCTGAGACCCTGCAGGCTGCCAGGTCACATGGCCGCCAAGAGTCTGGGTGCAATTGAGGTGAAATGAGGATCCCAGGGTCACTCAAAGGATGGGACGCCAGGTCACCCACCGGGTCAGTTATGTGGGGCTGCTGCACACATATCACAAAGTAGGGGGCTCTGCACAACGGAAGTGTATTCTCTCACAGCTCTGGGGGCAGCATGGGTTCAGGGTGCTGGCAGGGTTGGTTCTTTTTCAAAGGCTCTGAGGGAGGATTCTTCTGCCGGTGCCAGGGGCGTTGGCCATCCTTGGTGTTCCTTGGCCCATAGACACACCTCTCCAAGCTCTGCCTCCGTCTTCAGATGGCCTCCTCCCTGTGTGTGTCTGTGTCCCAATATCCCTCTTCTTTCTAAGGACACCAGTCAGATTGGACTTAGTACCCACTCTGATCCAATCCGAGCTCATCTTATAACATCACATCTTCAAAGACCCCACTTGCCATAAAGGTCACGTTCACAGGGACGGGGGTTAGGACTCGAACATGTGTTTGGGGGGAGGGCCCCATCCATCCTGGAAGGTTAGTGACCCTGGGATCCTCATTTCACAGGCAGAGACCCGAGGCAGTGGGAACCCAGCTTGTCCATGACAGTCCTCGTCTCCAAGCTGGTCCTTCCCCGGAGCCCGCTCTCTCCGTCACTCCCTCCTGGCACTTCCTGGGACTCTTGGATCTTCCAGCTCAGATACTAGGGTACTTGTTTTGAAGGACAATCCATAAAACCCAAGGCAGTCTGCTCAGGTTCAAGCCTCCCCCGTTTAATGACCTGGGATGCCAATTCTGATGAATTACAAGCACTTTCCTGAGGGATTGACCAGGAATCTGAAAAAGGCCATTTGATATTTCTCTACTCCCTCCAGCCTCAGCAGGCCTGGAACACAATATGGAAAACTCCAGATGCGGCATGTGAAAATGAGATTTTCTTCTAATTATCCAGAGAGGAAGGCCCAGATGGCTGTCCTGTTCCTGCAGCGGGCACACCCCCACCTTCTGGAGCCCTTTGCCCCAGTCTCAGCTCGTGCACCTACCTGACCCTCACACACACAGCTCAGCCCTCTTCCGAGTGACAAAGAGAAGGCAACGTCAGAGTTACCCCCAGGAAAGCAAAACCCACTCTGCAAGTCTTCCACCGGGACAGGCCCCTGAAGCCACATGGTTACTGCACCCGTGAGGGAAGACAGCCAGGAGGGCCTGCACGTGTCCACAGCATCCCTCCTCACACCTGGCCAGATGGGCGCTGGGGACACATCCATGACAACAGAGCCATCAGGAGTGATTCTGCTGCCAGGTCCTGCTCCCGGCCAGGGCCATGTAAGGCTGCCCCAGAGAGGTTGGTGGCCCCCAGCAATCTGAAGGCTCTCCCCAAGTGACAGTGGGAGGAAGGCCCCTCCGAATGCACCCACAGCCTGGACTTGGGGAGGTCGAGGCTTTGATCACAGCCCTGCATGCTGGCTGGAGCCCGGCCATTTTCCTGCATCTCATTAGGGCCTCGCGGTGCCGCCAGAACATCAGACAAGCCTGGCATTCTCCGTTTGACCTAATAAAGCCTCGCTAAATTGCACTGCTCTCATTCCTGGAGAAATGAGGCCTGCTCCAATTACTCTCCTAAGAAAAGCCTCTTAGAAAATGCCGGAGTGGGGGCAAAGGAAGGCGCTCTCTGCCTGCCTGGGAGCGGGGCTCGGAAACCCTGGGTGCTTTCTCCAAGCAGCCTGTGTGGGAGGTGGGTGCTCTGGGAGAAGGCAGGGGCCCCTAAAAGGCATGGTTTTCCCCGACAGGGTAGGGGGCTCCTGTCTCCCAAATTGGCAGGTGACATTGAGCATTAAGGAAAAATGGGCCTGGCCTGGTCGGGGTGGAGGTGGAAAGAACTTGGCTTTGGTAGGAAATAAAGTGAAGAGAGAGAGAATGGTGCTGGGTTTCCTGAATCAATGACGGATTATAGGCCTGTTTGGGTGGCACCCTGGGAAGAGGCTCCCAGGATGATGGGGTGCTTCTCGGGATGAGAGAAGGGGCTCCCCTGGGGAAAGGAGCCAGGATACACACTCATGTATACCCTGCACATGCGCGTGCACACACACACACACATGTGCACACACGCGCACACACATGCACGCACACACACGCATGCACACATGCACATACACACACACTCTCAGAACTTGGCCTGAGGTTATCCAGTCTGGATTAGAAAACATGGTGGGATTGATCTGGTTGCATCTCAAAATATTCACTTCCTCTCCTCCCACCACCTCCTCCTGGCCTGCGGGAGGTGATGGGAGCTCTCCTGGGAAGGTGAAGGACGGGAAGGAGGCCTGAGTGCTGGGAAAAGCGGAGCTGGGCTCCGGTTCCAGGGGAGGCCTCAGCTGCCCATGGAGAGGGCCTGGGTGAGGTGGCCCCTCAGACCTGTCCCAGAGCTAGGGATGTGCATGGCCCCACACTGTGATAAAGTGTTATAAAATTATGCAACGCCACTGTACACAAAGTTCTAAGAATTAGCTTAGAGTTGCAACTATACAAAATTTTATTAAAAGGCCTATTTTAAAAAGAAGCTTATTTTCATAATTTTTTTTAAAGCTGAAAGCCCAATTTACTATGAAAGCAAATCCACTTTTTCAGTTCAAAGCGTACCTGCTGCTACTATACCGACTGTGGCTATACTCAAGGTAGGCATCGCTAATCAATCACAGAGCACACCAGATCTAATCACACTCCTTTCAACATGATGCTCTCTCTGGCTGAAGCACTCTCTCCCTCCCTTCCCCCTGGTTGGGTCTCAGTTTAAACTTTTCTCTGAAACTACTTTGCAGGCCGTTGCTAAGCTGGGTCACCTGTCCCTTTTCTGGGCCTGCCCTCTGATAGCATGCCTCTCACCACACTGCCTGTGTCTGCTTTCCTGTCCGTCTCCCCCACCCAGGTGAGTTTCATGAGAGCTCAGGTTAATGCCCTATTCACCAGGACCCTCCAGGGCCTGGCACAAAGTCTGGCACATAGTAGGAACTCGTGGTGGGTATTGCAGGGGTATCCCCAAGATCCCTTCTCTCCTGCCTCGTTGTGATTTAGACACAGGTGTGGAAGGGGCTGACTCTACCCCCAGGGTCAGGTGTGAATCCTTGTTGCAGAGATCAGCCCAGGTAAGTCAGAGCTAAACGAATCAGAGCATGTTATTCCTCGGGCTGGAAAGATTGAACCAGGAATGGGCACATGATCCATCTGCAGCCATTGAGATGTGATGGGAAGCCTGCTGGAGGCTTCTGGGAAAGCAGCGGCTTCTCCTAGGCACCAGCTCTTTCACCTATGAGTGGGGTGGTGTGTGGAGGCGATGCCTGGAACTCCTGCAGCCCTTTTGCAACCTAGAGGTAAACCTGAGCATGAGCTAACACTTCAGAAAGAGAGAAATCAGGCCCTTGGTGACACCATAGGGATCCTAAACCAAACCAATGCTGAAGCCCACCCGTCTCTGGAACATTCCTTGCTTATTATTGGTTTATTGTGTCAGCCAATACAACTGGGCTCAGACCCTGGTTCCCACCTTTCTGACGCGGCCACTTAAAGTTACTTTTCCTCCTGGTCCTGAAAACAGCCTGGGTTCAAGCCCCAGCTCCAGCACCACTTCCTCACCATGGGCCTTCGGCAAGTCACATTGCCAACTTGAGTCTCGGTTTCTTCAGGCATAAAATGTGGTTAATAAAAATCCTCCGGTCAGGTGTTAGGCGTTACTTCCCCTTTCACACTGTCCCCCTGCGCGCTCACTCCACCCAGCCACAGCTGGTGGTCACGGGGAGAACGGACATCCCCAAACCCTTGGGCGAAGGAGGGATGGTACCAAGGATCAGGGCTCTGGGTGCTGGCTCTTTCTGGAACCAATAGGTATGTTTTTTCATAAATGTTGCCATAGCACATACTTAATGCCGGTCTCTATTCTACATGCTTTGCAAATATGAACTTGCATATCATCAACAACTCTATGAAATGGATACCGTGGCTATACCCATGAAAAAACCATGGCCCAGAGAGGTTAAGTGACTTGCCTGATGTCACAGAGGCAGTGGGTGGGGGAGTCTGGCTTTGAACTCAGGAGGCCTGTGGCTCCCGTTGGAACATGCAGCCACCCGGTCATGTCATAATAACGTGTGTATTTGCTGTGTCTATACACTTTACATAAAATGGCTCGTTTGAGCTTCACAGCAACTCCAGGAAATAGACATCATTACTACTTCATTTGACAGATGGCAACTCCATCTCTGAGAAACAGAAAAATATCCCCCATTCATGGGTGGGTGAATGAATGAGCAAATGAATGAATGACGGTGGGCCGACCTGTGGAGTGATCTTGGCTTGATCCCTGTGTTCCTGGCCAAGAGTCGACTCAGGAAGTCCCAGTTGCCCCCAGAGTGTGCTCTTGGGACCAGGGCCTCATCCTGTCTGGAATCCCTGAGAGCGGCCCTGGGCACTGAGTTCCCAGTAGCTTCAAAGGGAGCCCGGAGCCAGCTGAGCTCCCAGGGGGCGAGGACAGCGGGAAAGCTGGCCTGGCCCCTGCTGCTGCGGACTCGGCCCCGCTGTCAGACGTCAGAAGCGTCAGGCGGCTTTGGTCTCAGGCCTCCGCTGATGGAACAGGGCAGCGCGGAGCCAGGCGCTTCTGGGAACTGTGCTGGCATTTCCTTGTTTTGTCAACGCTGAAGAAGCGCCCCAGAAACCACATGCAGAACAAAGTCTCCGGGGTGCTGCCTGGAAGGCGAGAGGATTAGAGAGAGGGAGAGGAGCCGGTGCCGCTGGGCGAGCCTCCTCCGGGGCCTGGGAACTTCTTCTGGCCTCCCCTGAGATGTCAGCCCCCCCAGGGTGTCTCGGGGCCGCACACTATAACTCAACCACCAGGCCACAGGTCCCCATGTGCTGAGAGTGGGCTTGTCGGCCAGGTGTGCCGGCCAGGTGTGCTCCAGGTGTGCCGAGCACCCACGGGCCTGCTCTCAACCATCCTCCGTCCTCCCCACCCCTGGGGTAAGGACCTTTGTTGTCCCCAGTTTACAAATGAGATCATCAAGGCTTGGGGCAGTGGAGTACCTGGAGCAATGAGGCTGGATCTGGACAAGCCCATTTCATCCCACCTTCGGCGTCTGGGATTTCCGCCACCTTCTCTGTTTTGTTTTCTTAGATAACGTGGCTGGCAAATGAGAAGGTAGAAGAGGTATTGGTGAGGAGTCCCTGCGTCTCTGACAGATGAGGAAACAGAGGCCCAGAGTGGGGAGAGACATTCTCGAGGGCTTCACCCTCCACACCCTGTGACACACGCCACACAGGCTGGAATCCAGGTCCTTGGCAACACGTGGAGGTGGGGCTCACCCAGATCCATCGCTGCTTGGGGTGAGGCTGTAGGCCGGGGCCGCGTGGCCCTTAGTCCTGCTGCCTCCGTGGGGCCCCAGAAGGACACTCCCAGGATGAAGGGATGGTTCTCAGGATGAGAGAAGGGGCTTCCCGGGGAAAGGAGCCAGGATACACAGTCGTGTATGCACAGCTTCGAGATGGACACACACGCGCACACGCACATTCTCTGTGCACCCACAACCCAGGTTCCCATTCGCTCTCCCAGACAGGCAGAATGGGGGTCCTGGGAGGGTGGGGGGACAAGCCCAGGTGAGCTGCTTAACTCCCTGACGGGATTCCCCCTCACCCGGGGCTGCCCGCTTCCTGGTGCCCCGGAGGCGCTGTCAGTCTCGGGCTCCCTGTTTCCTCCTCTGCACGCTCTCTCCTGACTCTAGGTCTCTCACACTGCCGGCCGGTTTCTTTGCATCCCTGCGTGTGTAGCTCTCTCCACCTGCCCCCGGTCACCTGAGCGCTCCTGCCTTCTTTCTCCCCGCCCTTCTCACTCTCCCCCACTCGCTTTGCTCTCTCCCTCTCTCCCCCCTTCCTCTCTCTCTCTCTTCCTCTCCCCACCACCTTAGGGGCCTCCCCTGTGGACATTGCAGGGCAATCCTCTAACCAACCTGCCCTGGGACCTGGCCCCTCCTGGCCCTTGGAGGCCTGCTCAGCACTGAGTTCCTGGCCCCAGGAGGCGGCCAGGAGGCAGGAGTGGGCCCTGGCCGGGAGGCTTCTGCGGGAATTTGTGCGGAGGGAGGAAGCAGAAGGCAGCTGAGTCCACCTCCCCTGTCCTCCGTTTGGGGTGGGGGCTCCTGTCTGGAGGGTTTCAAGGCCACTCCCCCACCAGCCTGCCGGGTGGCTGCTCCGGAGCAGCATTCTTGGGCTACCCTGGAATGTGCGCAGGGACCAGCTCTGCTCTCCCCGATAAACTGTGCCTGGGATGGGTCTGGGTTTTCAAACTCTAGACGGCCCCAAACCTGTGCTTCCAGAGCGTGGCCTTTGTCCACTTCCACCGTCCTGACCCCTGCAGGGGAGGGCTGTCGCTACACGGAAACCCAGGCTGCCTCTTGGCTGGAAATTTGACCGATCCTGTCTGCTCAGAACTGGGGTCCGCGGAGCCCTCAGCCCAGGCTCCTGGGCTCCTCTAAGAAAAGGCAGCAGGGGAGCGGGCTGGAGGCTGCGGAGCCCAAATGGGGAGTCAGACAGGGAGCAACAGAGACAGAGAGGCCATGAGGGACCGTCAGGGAGACCGCCCGGGAGAAGCCAGGGCAGCCTGGAGGCACCAGGGGAAACGGGACACGGGCTCCTGCTGGTGGTCCAGCAAGATGCTGACCGAGGCCACGCCCCCTGCGCCTGGCAGCCTTGGGAACACATGGGAGCTACAAGCTGGTTATGTGAATATTTCAAACCCTGGCCAGTTTGGCTCAGTGGATAGGGCATCAGCCTGTGGACAGAAGGATCCCGAGTTCGAATCTGATCAAGAGCACATACCTCGGTTGCAGGTTCAATCCCCAGCCCTGGTCAGGGTGCGTGTGGGAGGCAACCAATCAATGTGTCTCTCTCACATGGATGTTTCTCTCTGTGTGTCTCTCCCTCTCCCTTCCACTCTCTCTAAAAGTCAATGGGAAAATATCCTCGGGTGAGGATTAACAACAGCAACAACAACAACGAAAGAATATTTCAGAGCAGCTCACAGAGCCACCTCTTCTCCGTCCTCTTCACCAGGAACGTAGAGACCCTCCCGGCAGAGGGGCTGGAGACAGACCTGGCTGAGTCGAGGGTTACCCCAATTCAGATCGTGCAGCCCCCTCTCAGGGTTTTGTCCTGTCACCACACCTGCCTGGGTTCAAATCCCCACTCTGCCACGCATTGGCTGTGTGACCAGGGGCAGGTGACTTAACCTCTCTGTGCCTTTGTCTACTTACCTAGAAAACATGGATAATAATCTACATCGTGGGGTTCTCACGGAACTCTGGTGCTCCTGCCAAGGACACAGAACTCAAGTCGAGTCACAAACGTGCATCAGACAAACCCAAATTGAGGGGCGTTCCACAAAATAACTGGCCTGCACTCTGCAACGTCTCCAGGGTGGAGAGTCACCCCAAAATGCATACATACATACATACATATATGAATACATACATACATACGTAAATAAGAGTGACTGTCTGGCCCTAGCTGGTTTGACTCAGTGGATAGAGCATCAGCCTGCAGACTGACGGGTCCCAGGTTCGATTCTGATCAAGGGCACATGCCCAGGTTTCAGGCTCGATCCCCAGAAGGGGACATGCAGGAGGTAACCGATCAATAATTCTCTCTCATCACTGATGTTTCTGTCTCTCTCTCCCTCTCCCTTCCTCTCTGAAATCAATAAAGATATTTTTTAAAGGAAGGAATTCACTATTTTTTTAAAAAAAAAAATCTCTCTTTTAAAAAAAAATTAGAGCGACCGTCCACACTGAGACATGGCAGCTCAATGCAACGTGGGGTCCTGCACGGGGCTCTTGCACGGTAACGGGATTCTTGGGACAACTGCTGAGACCAGATGACAGTGGTGTGTCAGTTCTGATGGCTCTCCTAGTTCCGTAGGGGACTGTCCTGTGTGCAGGACACGCTAAGGCACGGAGGGTGCCGGACCTCAGGTCAGCGACTGGCACTCAGAAAGCCCGGCTGCTCCAGGCTGGCAGCTCTTCTGTAGGTCTGAGAGTCTTTTTATTTCCTTAATGTATATAAAAAAGTCAAAAGAATACATTTGTATCTGAAACAAAAGACAAGAACAGCAAAACCCCAGGAGACAGTAGTAAATCGCGGGGGTTAGAGACCCGGGGGCACCACTCTGAGACTTTTGTCTTGATCAGAGGCCTGCAAGCCTTTCTCCCACGTGGGAGTCGTGTTTTTAGGGCCCAGCCCCAGCCCTGCACATTTGGGAAACTTTGAGGCGCTAGGAAGACACTGAGCTGCAGTGTCAGACAGACCTGTCCAAACCCCAGCTCTGCCTTCTAGCTGGGCAGCCTTAGACAATACATTCACCCTCTCTGAGCCTCAGTCTCCTCCTCTGAAAGCCACATGCGGATACCTACCTACCTTCGAGTGGTTGTAATTAAGGAGGCACGCATTCAAAACTCAATTGAAGGTGGCTCGGTGGGAGGCTGTGTTTAGAAGCTATTTTCATGTGGGTCCTCCACGGCCAGGGGTCTTTGTTCCTGTCCTTTGTCTCAAATATGGGTTCCTGGCCAGCATCCTCCTGGGCTCCATACAGGCCCCCTCCTGGCTGGGTCAGGTCCCCTCTGGAGCCACTGATCTCCCATTCGAGACCTGGGGGAAGTGGGGCCATAAACCGTCCCCCTTCCTCCCCCCCTCCACCCCCCACCCGTCACTGGAGATCAAACCCTTATCAGAATCAAAGCCGCCCAGCTGATGGATGAGCCCACAAGATCCAGGGGCCCAGGCGGCCAGCCCCTCGCGTTATATGGAGCCCAGAGCCCTCCAGCCACCTCACCAGGAGCCTGGGCACAATTTAATTTGGGCCAGAAGGTGACTGCGGCCAAGATGCTTATCTCTCCCTGAAAGGAGGAAGGGGCCGAGGTGTCAGCAGGCAGGCGGGGTGAAGAGGCCACGCTGATAGGGAAGGCCACCTCGCCGGGGGCCCCTCAGCTGCACTGCAGATGGCTGGAGCCCCAGATGGCTTTCAAAACCCAGTGAGCCCAGAGCTGAAAGTTTGGCAGCAATTAACAGCTCGACCAACCCAGAGCATTTGTCTCAGGGGGTTTTGGTGAGAGACCCATGGGCAACGCCACTCTGACACCCTCTGGACTCAGCCTACCAGCAAAGAGACCCCATCTCCAGGGGATGGAAGATTCCAGAAGGACCTGGCCAGTCTGAGAGCTGACGAGAGCCCCAGCCTTGGGGGACCCTGAAGGGAACCACAGAGCGGGCAGGGATGTAATTCTGAGCATGTCAGCGTCTGGATGCGTCAGACAGAGCCTTGAGATAAAGGAACGCTGTTGCTCTTGCTGGAGGCACCAGAGCTCTCTGGGCAGTCCATCTCATGCCCGCTGCCGGGTTCGGGTCCTGGCTCCTGCTCCGTGACTCATCTGTAGCATCAGGGTGGGTAAAAGGGCACCCTTCAGTGTGTCGTCATGTGGGCACGTCCAGGGTTGTGCTATCACTATTGCTAGGAAGTGGTTGTGTTACAGGGTCAAATCAAAATTCAAGGGACAGTACATGAGTGGTGAGTGGAGTCTGCAAGGAAAGACACCAAAATGTCAATAGCGATGGAATTTGAGCCTGAACGAATGCTTTGTTGTTTTATGTATTTTCCAGAGCCTTTTCAATGGACCTCTAATTCCCCTTTTAAATGAAGAACTGAACTCTAAGAAACTCTGTCGCAGATGCCCTGTGCAGCCAGACCCAGGGCAAGGCGGCTGGTCCTGCTGGCTCTGCCCCCTGGAGAACCCAGAGTCCTGTGGGGTCACACTGCCCCTCCCCTCGGCCCCTCCAGGATTGATGGCTGTGAATGTCTGTGCTGTGTAGAGTCACTTGAGATGATTGTAACTTTGCCACCTGATGTTACCAGCAGCTTTCTCACACTGTGCTGATGGTGTCTGGTCCCCAGGACTCGCTGGCCCTGTGCTGAGACTGAGCTCCTACGGGCAACGCCCCAGCCCCACAGCCCTGTGTGCCAGTGCCCGCTTGGGAGCAACCCGGTTCCACGTGCAAATGCACTTTTGGCTCCGGCTTTCCTTGGCTTAACAATGAATGAATGAATGAATGAATGAATGAATATAGAAATGAAGCCCTCTGGAGGAATGCTGTGGGGTGGGGTGGAATGGGGAGGAAGCTGGGGCATGCAGGAGAGACTGGTTTTCCTCGCTCTTAGGACTGGAAAGCCAAGAATTAGAGGCTGAGAGGCGAAGCAGAGGGACTGTGGAGGCAGGGAGGCCTGGGTTCAGATCCTGCCTCTGTCTGCCACTCAATGTGTGGCCCTGAACAAGGTGCCTAATGCTGGGAGCCTCGGGCTTGTCGTGTGCAAAATTGGTTAACAGTTTCTCTCTTGTGGGTTGTGAGCGCCGGAAAGATGCTCTGTGAACAGCACCAACACATAGTGAGTGATCACTGGACATAGTTACGGAGATAATGGAACATCCAAGCCCATCCAGTCCAGTGGGTCTCAACTCCAGCTGGGAACGACCTGGGGAACATTTACACACAGGA
>NW_006289713.1:4851480-4852178 GCF_000327345.1 Myotis davidii
GGAAACGCCAAGAGGAGCCCAGAACTAGTCCTTCGGGGAAGCCAGCTTGGGCACTGGGTGCAGGATGAGTTCCTCTGAGCTGAGGCCCCTGCAGGAGATGCGCACATGGAGTGCTCTGCGGACAGCGTTGCCTGGGCTTCTCCCAACAGCCCTGCCCCACGCATGCTCTTCCATATCCATTTTATGAAGCTCTGAGGGTGAAGCCATGTACCCAGAGTCCACAGAGAACCAGGATTTGAATACAAAACTATCTAACTCAGAAGCCAATTTTTCCACTAACCCATATAGACTCCGTTTGTATTTTCATGGGGCAGGGGGAGGTCTTTGCAGGAATCTCTGGGTGGAGCACATCACCCCTTAGAATTAATTTTCACAGTCCTATTCCAAATTGTCCATGATGCATAGTGTGTGTGTGTGTGTGTGTGTGTGTGTGTGTGTGAGGAGCCTGGTCCTTTAGGCTGTGTGACATTGGGAAGTTATGTCCCCTCTCTGGAGTGTCTGAAGCACCTCTGGACTCAGTCACCTGGGTGCCCTATTGCATTTGTGAGAACAAAAGCTCAGCCTGTGAGTGTGAATTGCAAGAGCTTCAACCTGGGGCAGGGTCCCACTTCAGCAGAAGGTCTGGGTCCCTCAGGCTGTGTTCAACAGTGACACCCTGTGGCCGCCACTGGTACAGCAGCTGTAAGGAGGAGGGGGAG
>NW_006289713.1:4852439-4876629 GCF_000327345.1 Myotis davidii
GGGGAGGAGGGGTTAAGCATGTTAATTAAGTGTGTATTCTCCACCTGCAGTCTGCAGTCAGCTGACCTCTGCCTTGCACTGAGAACATTCCCAAAGCTCCTGGACAACAGTGGAGGTCTTCAGGAGGTGATAGCAGACTTGGGATAAATAAGGACAAGTTGAACTTGATTCCTTTTTATAAAATGTGATCATCACTGACCTCCAAACTGGGGAGAGCCGTTATATTTCCGAGTTCCAAACGTGGCTTTTCGGGAAGCACAGCCCTGGGCTCACAATATCTGTCAGTGAGAAAAGGATAGATGATTGGCACACATGTGATTACTACAGACATTCCAGGGGTGGGCAGGGAGGCGGGTCTGCACTTTGGGGGCACTTGCCCAGCGCCGACTCTGTCCACTTCCTCTTCTTCTTTCATGTGCGCGAGCTCCGCCCGAGGGTCTTTCCTTGGCTGACCCTGTCCCTGTTCTCACATGGCTCTGTTTTTCTGACAACAGCTGGTTGCCAAGGAAACGCAGTGGAGCCCAGAGTCCGAGCCTGTCTTCCCTGCAGGGAAATTCAGCCTTTACTCATCTCTCCATCCACAGCCACTTCTTGACTTGACCTCAGAAAACTCTGCCAAACCCCAAGCAGGGAGCTCCCCTCCCCCGCTGGGACCTTCCACTGGAGGCTGAGCGCAGCTCAGAGAAGGAAGCCAGGCTGGGCGGAGAGAGCAGGGCCGCAGAGCGAGTGGCCTCTGGACACCACATCACTCCAACTCGTTATTTTTTCAATGTAAACTTTTTATCGAAGTGTAACCTATACAGAGCCCTAAGTGTACTGCTCAATGAATGTCGCAAACTGATCACCGAGTCACTCGCACCCAGAGAAAAGGAACCAACACCATCAGCCCACCAGAAGCGCCCTTTGCACCCCCTGTGGTCTCTCCTCTCCCCGCCACCCCCAGGAAGGTAACCACTCTTCGGATTTCTCACAGCAGAGATTTCTTCATTCGTTCCTGAACTTGATATAAATGGAATCATGTAGCTCGCACACTTTGGAGTCTGAACTATGCTTTTAATACTGTGCTGGTGAAAGCTACACATGCCATAACCTGTGGCAATAGCTTGTTCATTCTCACCAGTGGGGCATAGCCTGCTGTGTAATGACCTACAATTTACTTCTCCTAGCACTATTGATGGGCACTGGGGCAGTTCCCAGTTATTGTCCAAATTGAGCAATGCTGCTATGAGCATTCTTGTCCATGTCTTTGGATGAATGTAAATTTGCGTTTCTGTCGAGTGTATACCCAGGAGTGGAGACGATGAGTCATAGGGATGGATCTAGTAGCCACTGCCAAGAGTTTTACAAAATGCTTACAGCAGATTTCACAAGCTGTTCTCTTGTCAACACTTGGTATTATCTCTTTTTCTCTTTAGCCACTTGCCCATCCCTTTCATTTTACTGAGGCCAAAGAGACTAGCTGTTCCCCAAACCCCAAAAGCAGAGGCACTGGCAGGAGCCTGGAGCCGGCACTACAGTCACGTCATCCTTCCTGTTGTGCAAGAGGCACCTGTTCGGTTCTCCTGTTGGGAGAGTCTTGTCCAATTAAACCATCCTTATAACTCAGAGCATGGCAGGCACTGCCCTGAGAAGTAACAGCGGGTTGTTAGCCTGTCAGGTGGGGCAATGGGAGCCAGGTTTTTCCCAATCTCTTTCAGGTTTCTCTCTCTTTGGACCCAACAGGTGTATAAATGTCTAACTTTTCAGAATGTGCTAATCTGAAAATTATATTTTTCCAGAATTAGGTAGCTAAAGAAACCTTTCCAAAGATGCATGGTTTTCAGGTCTTTTGACTGACATTTTAAAGCCCTCTCCTGTGAATATGCATGTTTTCACACACATGTGTATGTGTGCATGCATATGTATACACATGTGTGTGTTCTCATTGCCTAGTTTCATTCCAGGTCCCTTTATATCAGCGGTTCTCAACCTGTGGGTCGCGACCCCTTTGGTGGTCAAACGACCCTTTCACAGGGGTCGCCTAAGACCACCCTGAATATCAGATATTTACATTATGATTCATAATAGTAGCGACATTACAGTTATGAAGTAGCAACGAAAATAATTTTATGGTTGGGTCACAACATGAGGAACTGTATTTAAAGGGCCAGAAGGTTGAGAACCACTGCTTTATATCAAGTCAAAGCCTGGCAATCAAGAATCATCTGCCTGAAGAGGTTTGGGGGCCTCAAGAACTGGTCCCTTTATTGACCCATTCATTCGTTGACCCAAGATTTCTTTATTTGGCTCTGTATGCCTGGCCCAGAGCACGTAATGATGAGCCTCTGACACAGCCAGTCCCTGCCCTTGCAGAACAAACAGCCCAGCAGGAGAAGACAGGTGACAAGGCAAAGTCAGTGAGTGTGAAAAGTGCTATGATGAGGAAATGCAGGGCACTAAGGGGGTGCAAAGGAGTGGCCTGATCCAGTTTCGGGAAGACAGAAGCTTCGTGGAGGGAGCTGGCACCTACAAGATGAGGAGGGATGAGCCAGGGAGTCAGGAAGTATGTTCCAAGCAGAGGGCACAGCATCTGCCAAGAGAGGGGGTGCATCAGGGAACCCAACAGGCAAAGAGGCTAGAGCGCTGTGGGTGTTGTGTTATTATGCTAATTTAATGTGCTTTAACAGGCTCGTCTGCACTGTGAGTCTCTAAGAGCGGCTCCCCAGCTCTTTGACCAAGGAATAGAGTTGTACAAGGGTAAGCCCTTAAAAGGTCTGAAACACCTCCATGTGCTGTCTTGTTTGGTCTTTCAAACCTGTCTGATCTGTGCACCAGCAGCATTGGCGTCCCCAGGAGCTGGTTAGAAATGCAGAGTCTCAGTGCCTGGCCCAGACCTACTCGATCAGAATCTGCATTTTAGCAAAACCCTGGGTGACTCCTGTGCGTGTGAGAGTTCAGAAGCACCGCTGCCTTAAGAGTCCATGAAGCAAGTTTTGTTCACCCGTTTTAAGGTAAAGAAACAGAGGCCCAGCAAGAAGAGGTATCACCATTAATAAGTAACTAGTGGCTCCAAATCTCATTGCTCCCTCTCTAGTCCAAGTGTTCTCTTGAGGATGAGAACACGGAGGCCCAGAGAGGGAATGTGCCTTGCCCGAGGTCACACAGCAACACTAGCACAAGCATTCATTCAATGGGCTTTCCCTAACCCCAAATTGCCAGGAGCTATGGTTCAACATCACCCTGAGCGCTGTTAAAATGCATATTTTGAGTCCCCGCAGACCTGCTGCATCTGAATCCCTGAGGACGAGGCCCTGTAGTCTGCATTTTAGCAAGCCCTTCAGATGCATCTTAGGCTCAGTTGGAGAATTGCTGAGGGACGCCATGCAATTCTTCAGTTTACTCACTAGAGGGAGCCAGCGCCCCAGAGACGCAGCTTGCTGGCCTTCCTCACTGTGGTTTCCAGTGGTTTTCACCTCTGGCTCCGTAGGACTGCTGTTCAGGGGCGATCCTCAGGTCACACCGGTCAGTGGTGCTGAGGAAGGGAGCCCCTCCATTAACACGGGAGGCAGGAAACCGGGTTCAGATACCACCACCTCCACCCTCGCCGTCCACGACTGTTGTGGGTTCACCGTGAGGTCTCAGCAGAGCCCTTCACCACTCTGAGCTTCCTTTTCCTCATCCGCAAAGCAGGGCTGTGAGTCCCAATGGCTTTGAGTCCCCACTCCCAGCCTGGGTATTTACATGACCTGTGAATGTCTGTGAGTCGTTGGGAAACAAGGGCAATGTTGTGAAGATGGGTGTTCTTTTTGGGTGGTTCTGCTATGATTCCATGTGTTTTATAGTATACTAGTGGCCCAGTGCATGAAATTTGTGCACGGGGGAGGGGGGAGGGGGGGGTCCTCAGCCTGGCCTGCACCCTCTCCAATCTGGGACCACCCGGGGGATGTCCGACTGATTGGGATTGGGGCCTAAACCGGCAGTTGGACATCCCTCTGGCAATCCGGGACTACTGGCTCCTAACCACTCACCTGCCTGCCTGCCTGATGACCCCTAACCACTCTACCTGCCAGCCTGCTCGCCCCCAACTGCCCCTACCCTACCAGACTGATTGCCCCAACTGCCCCCCCACCGGCCTTCTTGCCCCCGAACTGCCCTCCCTTCCTGGCCTGATCGCCCCTAACCGCCTCTGCCTCTGCCCCACCACCATGGCTTTCTCCAGAAGGACGTCTGGAATGTCTCCCGGTCTCCTGGTCTTAGCATATTACCCTTTTATTAGTATAGATACCCATGAATTACATACTCTCTAAACAGGGAATGCGACTGCATGTGAGGACTGGAACTGTGGCAGCTATCTTGAGGCTATGAGGAGAGATGCCCAAGGGAAACATGCTGAGCATGGCAGTGCTAAATATGATTGAACTTGGCTCCTTCACAAGGTCATTGACCTACTAAATTATCCCAGAGCTCTCCCACCTGTGAACACCTTGTGACGTAAGCTAATAAATCCCTGGCAGCTTGCTCCAACTGGGGTTGGGACTTCTGTTGCTTGCAGCTGAAGGCGTTCCATCTGTCTTGCTTGTCTTGTCATCTTAGCTAATTGTAAGAAGATACCTTAATCTACACAGGCCATGGTTTGCTTGGAAACCCTCCCCTTCTGGGAATTACACCATCCCTCCCTTCAACCATGAGGTTCCACATGGAGCCACCGTAATTCCTACATGGATGACTGAAGCGTGCAAATCTCTCTTCAGCAGCACAAGCATTCCTTGGAGAAAGTGCAGGTTCTGTGACAGACCACCGCAATAAAGTGAATACCGCAATAAAGTGAATGCCGCAATAAAGTGAGCTGGGCCTTTTTGCTGGTGGAAGGTCTTACCTTCAGCTTGTAAACATGCAATATCTGTGGAGTGCAATACAGTGACGTGAATAAAACTAGGTGCAATAAAATGAGGTATGACTATAGTTACCTGACTTTGCCAGCACAAACCCCCTGTGCAGCTTGTAAAGCTTTGGACACCTGGCCCAGGCTGTACCGGGAGCCAATGACATTAAAAAGTCTTTATTATCACATGAACTGAAGTAAAAAGAGACAAGAGAAATGATTGTGATGCCACTTTTCATTTAGGACATATATCCAAAATGTCCTCATTCACACATGTGAGCCAATGCTGAAAAATTATTAATGAGACCTTTTACCCTTGTGTTCTGGGCCAAGTCTTTGAAGTCTGCTGAGCATTTCACATGTGGGGCACAGCGCAATTCAGACTCACACATTGCAAGTGACTAGTGGCTACCGTTTGCACACTCACCTGGCAAGACAGGCAATCCCCACTTCGCAGATGAAGAAACCGAGACTCCGAAAGATGAAGGAACCAGCCCAGGCCCCACAGCTGTTCTGCAGCAAAGGAGACTGGCACCCAGGTGTCTGGGCCGCAGCCCGGCGCCCTTTCCTCCCACACCAGCTCCAGGTGGTTCCTGGCTTCTGCGAGCTGTCTGGAGACTGCCCCCAAAGGTGTGTGTGGGGGGCAGAGAGCACCCCAGAGGCGGAATTACCCCTCGTCTGGGGCTCTGGGGTGCCCACCCTTCACTCCCAGGGCAGCGGCTGAGATCTGGGCCTCTTTGCCCAAAATGTATGCCTCACCGAGCACAGTGCTCAGGGCATAATGGGGGCACCGGTGGAACCACAGAAACTAGGGAGTGTCCCCGGGGACCTCTGCAGACAGCCAATTGGTAGGACAGGAATTCTTGGGAGTCCCAGGATTGTTGCCTCTGGGCAGTGGCCACTCTGTTCCCAAGGCTTGGACTTCCCCTCCTGGTGGCTTTCCTCAACAGAAGCCCTTTCAGGTCCTTGGGGACTCCCAGGAGCCCACCCAGACACCCCGTTGCTGCTTGGCTTTCCCACCATTCGCGGCCCGGCTCCTGTGTTCGTCAGCGTTGCTTGCAGCCGGATGGAGCTGCAGGCAGGCGGGCTCTGTGTCTATTCATCTCCCGCGGACCTCACCCCCGCGCCTACAAGGGGCTGACGCACAGCTGCTCCACCGACACTGGTTAATGCATTCGCTGAGCAGTTCCCAAATCCAAGGCACCTAGAAAGGTCCGTGCGGCTTCTAAAGACTCCACACGCTGAACAGACACTAACTCGGGCCTGGAAGAGTCCAATTCCGCAGGCATTCGGGAGAGGAAGCCACGGGGTCATTGCAGGCATCAGATTAGCAGGGTTTGTTTCCATTTGCTCAGTAGAAGTTGCATAATGTGCCCCTTACATCAGCTTAGCACAACCCCCTGGGGGGATCTTTGTTGATGATAAAATTCAATCAGGGACTTGGGGCCCAGCTTTCCACTCAAGGTGTCTCCCAAGTGGAGGGGAAAGCGTGGTTTCTTACTTTGGGTAGCACTAGCCCTCGACATATTGTTCCTGTGTAGCCTCTCTAAGTCTCCTGCACGTCTCATCCTGCCCTGGAGCCCCCTCTCCCCGCCCCCGGGACCTGGACACAAACCCCATAGCTGGCACACCTGGGCGGCGCTCTGTGTTGGGTGTCCCCCTTCCAACGCCTCCCCAGCCAGTGTTCCAACAAGCACTTTGTGGGGGAGGCCCTTCAAAGTTTTGTATCCTGTTTGAAAATTTCAAAATATGCTCAGAAAATATATACTCAAAAGTGTCTGGTGGATGTGACAGTCCCTCACAGAACCAAAAAGGCCCACTGGCTATGCGTTGGGGCAGTAAGAAAACGCTGGGTTCCAAGAAATGTCAATAAACCTCAGAACAGCCAAAACCGGTTTGGCTCAGTGGATAGAGCGTCGGCCTGCGGGCTGAAAGGTCCCAGGTTCGATTCCGGTCAAGGACATGTACCTGGGTTGCGGGCACATCCCCAGTAGGGAGTGTGCAGGAGGCAGCTGATCAATGTTTCTCTCTCATCGATGTTTCTAACTCTCTATCCCTCTCCCTTCCTCTCTGTACAAAATCAATAAAATATATTTTTTAAAAAAACAAACAAAAAAACCCCTCAGAACAAAGCTCAAGAATATTTACCAACAAACCCCCCAAATATCTAGCATCCAACCAAAAAATTAGTGAACTTGAAGACATAGCCAGAAACAAAACGACCCAAAGAGAACAAAGATTGAAAAATAATGAACAGAGCATCTGTGAGCTGTGGGACAAGCAGCCTAATGAATGTGTAGGTATATATGGGAGATAGGAGAAGCGGAGAGGAAACAGGAAAAAATACTTAAAGAAATAACAGCTAGATCTAAGAAACTCAAAACTCAATCAGAAAATAAACAGCCCTATTTTTTAAACGGGCCAAAGACCTTAACGAACACCTCACCAAAGAAAACATACAGGTGGTGAATAAGCATGTAAGAAGATGCTCAACAGCATAAACCATTAGGGAAACAAATTAAAACAACAAGCAGGTACCTCTGCACACCTATTGGAACGGCCAAAATCGAGAACACTGATAACACCAGGTGCTGGCAAGGATGTGGAGCCACAGGAACTCTCATTGCTGGTGGGAATGCAAAATGCTACCTTTTGCCACTTTAAAGACAGTTTGGCACTTTCTCACAAAAGTAAACATACTCTTACCATAAATTCAGGTATCACGCTTCTTGGTATTTATCCAAAGGAGTTGAAAACTTATGTCCATACCAATGTTTATAGTAGTTTTGTTCATAATTGTCAAAACTTGGAAGCAACCAAGATGTCCTTCAGTGAGTGAATGAATAACCAAGCATTGGTACCTTCAGAGGATGGAATATTATTCAGTGATAAAAAGAAATGAGCTTTGAAGCCATGAAAAGCATCGAGGAAACTTAGGTGTGTGTTACAAAGGGAAAGAAGGCAATCTGAAAAGGCTACGTGCTGTATGATGCCGACTCTGTGACATTCTGGCAAAGGCAACGCTATGGAGACAGTGGTTGCCAGAGGTGGGGCCCACCCGGAAAATCAGGGATAAGCTCCCTACTTCAGGTCCGTAACCCTAATCATATCTGCAGAAATCCCTTTGCCATATGATGTAACTATTCACAGATTCTAGGGAGAAGGGTGTGAATATTTGGGGGAGGGGGCTCATTCTGCCTACCACTGCATACGTGCATGTGAGTTCTTGTACTCAAATGTTCATAGCAATTTTATTTGTAATCACCCAAAACTGGAAACACCACCAATATGGGAGGCGGACAAACAAATTGTGGAATGTCTGTGCAGTGTAATGCTATTCAAAAAGCAGTGGAATGAACTATTGATATATACTGCCACGTAGATGGCTCTAAAAGCAACTATGCTGTATGAGAGAAGCCAGACCCCTTCCTTCCCCCAGCTGCACAAACCATGTAATTCCATTTGTATAAAATTCCGGAAAATGCAAACTAATGTATAGCGACAGGAGTAGATCAGTAGTTGCCAGGGGTGGGGTGCGGCAAGGAAGACCTGGTGGGAGGGATTACGAAGGGGCCTGAGCAAACCTTTGGGGGTGATGGGTACATCATTATCTCGAGGGTGGTTGTAGTTTCTGGAGTGTATATATATGTCAAAGCTTACCAAATTGTGCACTCTAAATATGTGGGGTTCATTGTACATCAATTATACCTCAATAGAGCTGGTATTGAAAGGCATTTCTCTACAACGGGATACATACCTCATCAAAGAGAGAAAACATTAAAACGCCAAATGTTAAACTGTTGGAAACAGACAGTGGCGATACAGGTGATCATCCTACTATTCTTTCAACACCTCGAAATACTTGAAAATTCTCAGAGAACAAATTGGGAGAAAAGCACCCAGGCTTTGGAGCCAGACCTCCAGGGAGTCAAGCCTGATTCTGCATATCCTGGCCGTGCTCCCCAGCACCTCAGTCTTCACCGGTGAAATGGACCCCATCTTCTCGCCGAGCTCCCTGGGTTCTGCGCATGAAATTGGATGAATGCACGAAGCAGGTGGAGCAGGGGCCTGCGATGTAGTGAATGCTCGTTCTGTAAGGCAGCTGTCATTCTGGTCTAGCTCCCTTCCCTGAGGGACACAGACTGAACTAGAGAGTCTGAGAGACTTAACTGAGGTCACACAGCTACTGTCAGGCCTGAATCTGTGCTATCTCTTGGGGACACTCACTGGCTACCGCACTTCTGAAAACCCTGAAGTTAATCGTTTATGGAAACAGTGGCCAGGCCACACACCCCCCACTCCCAGGGGATGCTGTCCTCGCTCTGGTCCACAAAGGAAGCCAGGCCTCGCACCCACATGTATTTTTAACAAGGTGAAGATATGCACTTTGCATATCTTGTGTGTTGTTGTTGTTTTTCACAGTTTGAGGCTCAAGGTCCCAGTTAAAATTAGATGTTTTTATTTGTTTGTTTAGAGAGGTGAGATCTCATAGGCACAAACTCCAGGATCAGAACTCTTTCTTTAGAGTGCAATCAGGTTATAGGATGCACTCCTGAAAACACACTTATCGGGTTACTGCCACTTGTATTGAAGCCTTAAGGCCTCTAAGGGCCCCGGAGGGCTGCCCAGGAGTGTACTGCAGAGACTCCGTGTACAGGCGCCCAAGGCGTGAAGCCAGAAGGTGCCCGGTTGAGTCTGGAAGTGAGGGGAAGACTTTCTAGAATCAGGGAGAAGTCTTGTGCAATCATCTTCCTCTCAGCCTTCGGGGATCTGACCACTTGATCTGCTAAGTGGTTTTGTTAAAGGGAGCAGAGGGGTGTAAAGGAGATCGGCGTGTGATTGGAGAGGAGAGGGAGTGGAAAGGCAATGACTATGCAGGAGAAAAGAAACTTTCTCCTCATCCACCTACCTACCCACCAGCCTAGAACACACACAGTAAAATTCAAGTCTTGCAGTGGCCATGGCATGAGAGTACGTGTGCTGTGTTGAATTATTTGCAAAGAATTCCCTTTGGTGAGGCGACCACATAGCTGCTGGGACTTCCCTCCTGCCCGCTATTCCGATGTGGCACCTGTGCCGTCCACACGCCGTTTCTGGTGCACACGGAGCGAAGAAATTGAGAGGAAGAGTTCGGAAACTTCTGTAGCAATTTGACGGAGGAGGTTTGTGTCTCTTACTAATAAGTTTGGAGCTTATATTTTGCACATCTTTGTTATTTTATTTTTCTAGTCATTCACTCGTACTGTATTTTAGAAGCATGTCAGTGAGCAATGGATTAGAAAATATTTTTCTTTTCAAAAATGATATGCATGTTTGTTTTTATGCATTAGCTCCAAACATATTAATTAGAGATCAACCATCATTTTTTCACTTTAGAACCTGCAGTCAAATATGTGGCATAAATATAATACAGATATCCCCCTATATCGATCACCTTCTCCCTGGAAGCAGAATAAAGATTCATCTTCCAGGTAAGTGATTACTGTGCATGGTTAGTGGAGGGGAAAAAAAGATAAAATGTTTACAATATGAATTTGCCTCTAAACAGGGCCGGGTACGTTTTTGTCACCTGGACAAAACAACAGTGTGACAACCACCCTGGTTTTGTCCTCTCCAATAAAAGGTACAGCATTTCGCCCCAAGCATGCACAAGTGCAGTGTTAGCACGCCTACTTCAGTTCTGAGCAATACACAGTCCACGCCATCTCAAAGGTAACAAATCCAACGTTCATCTAGATAAAGTGCTATTCTCTTAATGTTGCAAAATGGCCACTAACATTTTCAATTTCAGTTTTAGTTCGCCTTATGCCCCTCTCCACAGCTGGTTTGAGAAGGACCGCCTCAGGACACAGCTGTGTGGTATGGTGGCAGGATTTCGCTTCTGGGAATTCTACACAGTGGCCTGCCCACCGGACGATAATAAGGACGACCTGGGAGCTTATACAAATGCATCTGCCCAGGCCCCATCACGGGAGACCAAGGCTGGGCCCAGGTCTTGGCTTTGGAGGCTCCCACCCCATGCCTGGCATTCAGCCGGCCCACAGCTGTGCTGGGGCACCTCTGTGCTTTCATACACCATCCACCGCTCTGCCAGTCACCACCCCATTGTTCTCTGGTTGAACTGCCCATGCACTGTTCCTGTCTCCAACCTCAGCTGCAACGAAGGAACAGCTCATGAAGAAGACAGTATTCAGGCTGCCCCTTTAGGACTTGGTAAGATTGGAACATGCAGAGAGAGGGATGGGACTTGAGGAAAAGTACAGATGCAGGAGGCCCTTCTTTATGTCACGGTGGGCTGTAGAGAGGGGCCGAGTTCGGTGAAAAATAGGCGGGCGGATACGGATCACACTCCACCCTCCCCACCCGCAGCAAGCACCCTTGCAGTGAGCCCAGAGAGAGCCTCATAACCCCAATGATCACAGAATGCTCCAGACACACAACCACCAACCAATCACAGTTTGCCCATGAAATATCATCTCAGGGCTGAAGAGTGGAGTAAGGGAGGAGGAGAGAGGGGGAAGCTACATTTAGGGCAAGATCGCAGCAGGCCCTGAAGACACTGCTACGGAATCAAGCGTCCCGATGGCTACAGGGTTGGAGCCGAGGGCCTGCTGTGGTGAGAGCTGCACGTTGGTGATCACACGGAGCCATGTGGCTCCTTGGGAGCTGCAGAAGAGAGAGCCAAGGAAGTGACAGGGTCCAAACAGACACTCAGCAGGTGAAAGAGAGGGTCGAAAGGAAGAATTAGTATGGAGGTGAAATAGTCAGGAATTCGTAACATTCCATCCGGTTGGCAAGAGAGGGAGAAGAACTTGGCAATGACTTTGAGGTTTGGAGCCTCAGTAAATGGGCGATGGGTTGGCACCATCCACAAGAATAGTAAAGACCAGAGGAGAAACTAGGAGGGAGGGGGATGCTGACTCCAGTTTGGACATTTTTAATTCATGTGGCCAGAAGGTCACCCGGGTGGACATTTCCAGCAGGCAGTAGGACCTGTGGGCAGAGAGAGGAGAGGTCAAGCTAGAAAGAGCCACTGAGCCCAAAGGTCATTGATATCGCTGGCGCCCAATGAGCAGGGTGAGGCTCACGGTAGGGCCCTCCTCCCATCCTCCCCACCCCCACCCCAGCCCCCAGCCTGCACTCTGCTCCATGCACCGCCCCTCCTGCCCCAGGATGCTGTGACCATGAGGCTTCTCCACCCTCTCGCCCCGAGCCCACTAATGACTTTCTGGTTTCAGCTGCCTGGAAGGGAGGCAGGCTTGGTTTCTTTGAAGAGAGTGGAAGTTGGTTTCACAGAAGGTGGTGTTCACATCCCAGTTTCTACCTGTGGGCTGCAGCAAGGTGTCAGCTGAGAGGGTGGCTCGGCGGCGGCTTTGGCTTCATGTGGGAGGCCTGTGGCGGCCTGTGACTTGAAATGAGATTGATGGGGCTGAGCCAGTTCCCTCTGGAGACGCATCACATCTTCAAGTCCATACCTGCTGCGGGCACAGCGCCCTGGCTCTGAGGGGTGGCCTGCAGGAGGCCCAGCTGCTGGGGACCCCCAGCAGGAGAGGAGGGAGGCCCGCCTGTGGACAGTCCCAGGGGGACAAAGCCAGGGACCACCTTACTCCAGGAAGCCCCCCAGCCTGCCCTGGTGGGAGAGGGTGGGGCAGTTAAGTGCCTCAATAGGTTAGAGCTGGAGCTGAGATTTAAAATCAGGACTAGAGAAATGAGGAAACGGGCTCGGAGAGAAGTGATGGCCAGGACCTCGCAGGCACTGGGCCACTTGAACTAATTCCCACTAATTTTCTTCTTCCCTCCCTCTTTTATGTCTTCTTTCTTCCCTCCCTCCCTTCTTCCTCCTTCCCCCCTTTCTCCCTCCTGGCCTCTCACTCACCCGCCCACCCCTCCCCCTTCCTTCCCTGCCATGTGTATTACACAGTTTCTGCAGACACTAACGCAGGGGTGAAAAGACAGGTGTCTCTGTTCTCTTGGAGAGGCACCAGGACCCTCTTTGTCTTTGCATTTTAAAGCGCAGCTATAGGCCAGGGCCGACATCAGGACCAGCTGTGATGACTAAGGACTCCTTGCCCTGGCGCCTACCAATCAGTGAAGACCACAACCCTGAGGGCTCATACCTGGAAAGCGGATGAATAGTCCACTGAGAGCCTCCCCTGGGAGGGCCCCCGCCTCTCTCTCTCTCTCTCTCTGCCTCACCAGCAGCCATAGTGGCTGCAGATCAGGCCCTTCCTCTCTCTCTGGGCCTCTCTTCAGGCCTGATCCGCAGCCGCAGCAGTGAGGTTGTTAGGCCCTCCCTCCCTCTCCACCTGCACCTTCTTCCTTTAGGTGTCTCTTTGCTTTCTTTCTCCTAAGCTCCAAGGGCCCTTCTTTTGCCTCTGTAACTTGTTTCCTGCTTGCAAGCAACAATAAAATCATCTAAAACAGAGCTATCATTCACATAACACGAAATTCACCATTTTAAGTGTAATTCTGTGGCCTTCTCACAGTCACAATGTTGGTGTGTTTTCAGAGACCCAAGGGTTCCGTGCCCAGGCTTGGCGGCTCCCGGTTTCACAGACGTGGCCGCCCTGCCTTGGAGAGCTAGTGCGAGGTCCAGTGAGGAGCACCGAGTAGGCGTCCTCAAGTGGCGCCTGCGGTTACCTGCTGATGGGTGGGCCCAGAGCCGCACATGGGCAGACGGAAGGTAAGTCCCAGAAACCGCCTTCCCCGGGCCCGCAGCCTGCGAGAGGAGCTCACTCTTCCTCGCAAGAGAGAGAAAGAGCGGCCGCCGAGGAACCGTTCTCACAGGACTGCGGGCGTTCGATGAGAATGTTCCGACAGAGCGGACAGCCCGTCTCCTGACTCTCGAGCCACGTGCTGTTTTTCTGGTTTTCACCTCACCCTCTATTTTTCCAACTTCTAAACTAAGACATTCACATGATTGAACAGTTCACAGGAAACTGAAAACAGGTGCTCGGTTTCCACTCCCCGGGGCCAGCTGGATGTGGGCATGAGGGCCAGTTTGTCACTCCAAATGCCAGCCCTTCCTCCTCCGGCCTCCACAGACTCAACAGTGCTGGTGTGTGTACCACCAGGACCCCAACGTGACCCACGGGCTGGGTGCGGAGAGCTGGCGCCAATGGCTGACCCCCCGGAAGGCACTCAGCATCCCCAAAGCTCAGTGCCTGCAGGAAGGTGCTGCAGCTCCCAGCTCAGCCTGGGCCCAGGAGCAGACACAACCTGGTTCTCCCGCCTGGGCCCTGCCCTCCCGCTCCAGGCGCGCTGGCTGCTGAGCACTCCCGGGAACGTGCCTGGCTCTGTCCCCCAGATACTTAGTAGCACATAGTGGGTCCCCTTCAATGTTTGTTGAGTGAATAAATAGGCCGGAGACCCACAGCTCCCATTTGCCAAATCCCAGAAGGAATAAAACATAGAGGAGGGCGTGGGGGAGGGGGCGGTTCTCTGTGTTCATTAAGCCACAAGAAGGCACAGGTTGGTAAAGATTCAGTCCCCCGAAGGCAAACGGGAACGGACCCTCCAGTCTTCTCAAACTGATGACCCAAAACAAAACTGAGCGTCGGCGCGCTCTCCAGCGGCCTCTGCTTGCTGAGGAAGGTTCCCGTTTCCAACAAAGACCTGATGGCATTTCTGCTTTGAGAGCAGCCTTCTGACTTGGCCCCACGAGGGGAGTTGGCCTCTGAAGGCAACGATGAGGGGCATTCTTTGACCAAGGATGGTATTTTCATTCTGTGACATCAGTTTCAAAACTGTCCCAGGACCCCGGCAGGCAGCACCAACTCCCAGCCAGGAAGGCGTGTGAGCAGCAGGGCTGCGCAAGGCCAGGGGGCCGTCTTTCCGCACAGGAAAAGTGAGGCACGTCCCTGCCGCTGACACGTGGGGTGTTCGATCACACGTGGTCCTGCTGCCCACATGCACACCTGTGGAGTCAACGGAACATCGCACTTTCCTACCTGGAGGAATGTCCATGACCTGCCCGGCGACTGTCGCACACGATTGAAGACCCTAAGACAGTGCCTGCTGAGGAGATGCTGGAGGCATCCATGGGCTCGGAAAGCAATGACGAGGGACATTTTTTGGCCGAGGATGACATTTTCATTCTGTGACATCGGTTACAAAAATCTGCCCATCACGTGCCCTGGAGAGGTTGTTTGGGTGGCCGTCCATGAATTCACAGCACCCGATCCGGACAGACCTGGCCCGAACTCCAGCCCTGAGGCCCGCGTCCCGTGTGATTGTGAGCACATGGCGTGGTCTCTCCGAGTCCAGTCCCTGTCCTTCCTGGCTTTGCCACTTACGACCCACAGGACCTTGAACGGGTGTGTCTCTCCAAGTTCAACGTCTCCACAGGAGGTCTGAGGTAGTAATAGTTCTCACAGCTCCCCGAGTGCCTGTGAGCACCATGGCCAGTGGAGAGCAGTCATTGGGGACGTGACCTTTGACACCAGCAGTCTCCGTGCAAAGCTTGGTGCTTCCATTTGCTGTGTGGGAAGCATGGTGGGTGTTCCTCTTAAACTAAACCCTCATTTTTCTCCTCTGTGAAATGGGGACAATAACAGCACCCATCACATAGGACTTGGGGGAGTTGAGGAGTTAAGCAGGTAACGTTTTAGCGCCATGCCTGGCATGGAACCCAGCTCTTACCCTTTGATGCTACCTATTGTAGAACCCACTCCAAACCGCTGCTCCCGCGCCTGTGGCTCAGGCTTCAAGGAGTGGCCCTGCACTGCCCACCCCGATTCTCAAATTAGATTCATCGTTCATTTACGACCGAAGGCCTGGAAGCCAGCTTCTCATAAAAGAGCTGCTTAAATGGTTAAAGGATTAAACCCCCAAACATGCATCAAAGGCCAGCAGACATTCAAGAAACGGAACATACCCAGCCTTTACTGGTAAGGCGAACGTCCAGAACACTGGCTAATGAAGCCACTGCATCTGAGCCCAGACCTTACTTCCTCTCCCATTCATCTTCCCCACTTCGCTCCTTGCATATCCAGCTGAGGTTCCGTGATTTACAACTTCAATCATGACCTTTCTTTTAATTATATTTTTTAATCCTCACCCAACAATATTTTTTCCATTGATTTTTAGAGAGAGTGGAAAGGAGGGAGGGAGGAAAGGAGTAAGGAGGAGGAGGAAGAGGAGGAGGAGGAGGAGATTTTTATCCCCCAATATTCCTCCATTGATTTTTTTTAGAGAGTGGAGGGGGAGGAGGAGGAGGAGGAGGAGGAGGAGGAGAGAGAGAGAGAGAGAGAGAGAGAAATCCACATGAGAGAGACACACGGATTAGTTGCCTCCCACATGTGCCCTGACCGGGGCTTGGGATTGAACCTGCAACCGAGGTACATGCCCTCCACCGGAACTGAACCTGAGACCCTTTGGTCTGCAGGCTGATGCTCAAACCACTTAGCCAAACCAGCCAGGGCATTTAGTCACGACCTTGACAGTGTTCGGAACTCCCCAGCATTCCGGGGCACTGGAGCTGATTCTCTCCGTACGAGGCCATCGGGTGGGCTCTCACCATCTAATGTCGCTCCTGTCTGTGAAGGAACAAAGCCCAGGAGGCACCCCTTCCTCTGAAAAAACAACATCAGAAATAACACTTTCTCTCGAAAGAACGGCAGCAGCTTCTGAGCAGCTCAGTGTGAGCCAGCAAGTCTACAGGCCTCGGAGGAGAGTTTCAGGGAGAACTTGGTTTTGTTCTTCTGTCTCGCCTTTCACATTCATTTCTGCCACCAGAAGAAAGGAGCCTCCTAATGTGAATGAACGTGATTGTTTGCTTTGCTTGCAGATGTTTTAAACACCATTTGTGTCTGTTTGTAGTCCTAAGACCTTGTGAAGCATTTTGGGTGATTGTGTGAGTCACCAAATAGCTAGAGTGTAGATGGACTCTTTGTAGACGGTGTCATTGGCTGGAAAGGATCAAGGGTGAGCTCTCGAGCCTTCACGCAGGGTGTCCTTTGCTCCAGCTGAACAGCCTCCGCCTGTGCTCTGGGTGTGATGAGAGGGGCGCACTGGCTGATGCCCACTGCGGGGTGCACACTTAAACGTTTTTCATTTTCCTAAAAGCCCAGTCACAACGCAACTTTTCCTGCTGTGGAGACATGATCAGCCCCATAAAATGAGAGAGAGACCAAACGAAGATGCAACACAGCAACACGGGGGTCCTTAGACACCACTTTAGAATGGGCCTTGGAAATGGGGAAACTGAGGCCCATAAAATCCAGTGAGTGTCAGAGCCATAAAGAGCCCCAATCAGTAGTTCTCATTCCTGGCTGAGGGTCTAAGTTCATATGCAGGGGACTCCAAGCTCCCATGTCTGACAGGCTATGTTCCCACCACTTCGTAGCCAGCAGAGGGGCCCCTCCCTCAGCCTCTGGGCATCACTCCCAACTGGCCGCCTGGTCAGGGTAGCCATTCTGCTCGAATCAGACCCTTCCCCCCCACCCCCCGTTCCCCAATAAGCCAGCCGTTTCGTTTCTCTCTGCAGTCTCTCACTCACGGTGTAAAATTAGCTCAGCCATGAGTTTCAGGAACAAATACCTGCAGAAACCAGTGGGGACTTTCCTCCTCTGCTGCCAGCAGGGCCGGGCCCCCAGCCATGGAGGAGTGCTGGGGAGATCTTGAGGGGGGACTCCGCTGTAGCCAGGCGGCCCCCTCACATCACCTGGGATGCCCAGGAAGCAGAAGAAAAGTCCTAAGCCTTTCCCCCTCTGGTGGCCTAGGCAGCTGCTCACCATGTCGCACGCATCCCCTGTTCTGGGTGCTCTTGTAAACATCCTTGCTGCCTTAGGGGCGCACGCCCCTGAAGTGTGACACTGGCACAGAAGAGGGCACAACTCTGAACACAGGGCATTTTCACACACTGAGCACCCCTATGCCGGCGTTAGGTGACGATATTATTCACCCCCAGAACCTTCATCCTACACCCCCCCCCGGAGTCACTACTCGCCCCCAAGGGGAGCCCCCATCCTAGCGTCCAAAACTGTGGCTCTGTTTTGCCTGATGTCAAACTCCGTTTATGTGGATTCAGAGTGCAGACTGTTTTGTTTCTGGTTTATTTTCCCGACTCATGTTCGGGAAATGATCCGCAGTGCTGTCTGTAGTTGTCGATCCCTCGTCCTCAGGGCTCCATTCTCTCTTCTGTAAACACACCGCGGGTTGTAAGGTTACTACCATTTCTGTAAGTTAAAAAAGGCAATAAGACGATTGGCAATTTTGTATGATTCCACCCAGTATTTATCCATGCATTTTATTTCTGACAAGCGCTTAGTATGGGCTTATACTCTCATTCTGGTTTGTTTTTAAATTCTTGCCGCCTGCCCATCAGTCTGAATGGCTGCATCACCCTGCGAGGGGCGTGCCCAGCACATTGCCCACCCCTCACTGTGGGGCATCAGATGCTCCCACGCTCCCCTGCGGATAGAGAATCTTTATCCCTGATGGACGTGGTGGGAATTTGTTGGGGATGTATGTCCAGGAGTGGGATGTGGAGTCACTTGTGTATTCTTGGGAGGCCACATTTTTTAAAATATTCGCTGCTCTGATACCGGGTAGCGTGACTAGCAGCGCCCAAGGCAGTGTATTCAACGGTTCTCAACCTGTGGGTCGCGACCCCTTTGGGGCTCGAACGACCCTTTCACAGGCGTCGCCTAAGACCATCAGAAAACACATATATAATTACATATTGGTTTTGTGATTAATCACTATGCTTTAATTATCTTCAATTTGTAACAATGAAATTGGGGGTCACCACAACATGAGGAACTGTATTGAAGGGTCACAGCATTAGGAAGGTTGAGAACCACTGGATTAAGTGGTGAGCAAACATCCTGCAATTCCAGAGTCAGGGGCATGGTGAAGGGGGTGCCATGACCGGCCAGCAGGGGGTGCTGCTTCCCTTGGGATCCTCAAGGCCAAGGGTCCCAGGAGGTTAGAGAGGTCATCCCATGGCTGATGTTCTAAGTATCCCAACACCTTCCAGGTGACCCCAGACACCACCTGGAGCTGGACTGGGCCCCAGGGTCATCCATTGATGGGGGATGGGCTACTAAAGTGTGCTGGGTAGAAAGGGGTCCTCAAATCTCCACACACCTATATGCCCCCCTCTGCCATCACCTGGCCACCAGGAAAAGGCAGCAGAAGGCAGCGAGACACCCTGGAGGCCCATCTCAGCACCTCAGGCTTCAGGCCCCTGCCCCTGCCCCTACCCCCAAACCCCAGCTCCCAGCCAGGACCTCCAAGCATTCTGCTGAGGCATGTCCCTTTCCATGGCCCTGCCCTGTGGAATGGCAAGGGTAAGAAAGAAAGTGAAAATGAAAAAGAAAGTTGAACAAACATCTATGGCAGGGTCCATGGCCTGGGGGACAGGCATCCCCTTATCCAACATGATAAGAGCCTATAGCATTTGAACCTTGGGATCAAATCTCAACCCAGATGACAGCCTTAAGCTCTGACAGCAGGAAAAGTTCTTGTCTCTGCACCTTTTCCTATGATGACCGAGTCCCATTCATTCATCCATATGTTCATTCTTTCACAAGCACTTACTGGGCACCTACTGTGTGCTGGGCAAGGTGTCAGCACAGAAGATCGAGTGGCAACAAGACCAGAGCCTGGGACAGTGGGACAGGCCTGTGCCCTCCTTCACAAAGAGTCTCAGTCACGAGTTCGAGATCCTTCCACACAACCTTCCCGGACTGTAAAGGAAGACATCCACCATAGCGTGTTGAACTTCTGTCTGCCTTCGGGGCTCTGTTTTGGCATTTCTTCACTAAAAAAATACAAATAAACCAACAATATGAACCCAACTGGAAGTGGCCCGTGCCTCACTCACCTTCTGACCGTCAGTCCTGGTCAGACGTGGAAGCCCCTGGAGGGAATGCTGCTTGCGCTTCCTCGGGCTGCTTCTCTCCCATAGTGTTCTTATAGCAACTGGTTTTACTAACTTGGTGCTTGGGGTGTATCTAGAGCAGTGGTTCTCAACCTTGGCTGCACATTAGAATCACCTGGGAATCTTTTTAAAAACCTGATTTCTGGGCCTTATCCTCTGGAAATTCTGTTTCTTTGTTATGGGGTGGGGCCACAACATTAGTAACAAAGAAACAGAATTTCCGGAGGATGAGGCCCAGAAATCAGGATTTTAAAAAGATTCCCAGGTGATTCTAAATGTGCACCCAAGGTTGAGAACCACTGATCTAGAGTCATAGCCACAACCACCATGTGCATGCACTTCTGTCTTAAGCACTTCACACTGATCCATTTATTAGGATACCCATTTCACAGATGAGGAAGTTGAGGCACAGATAAGTGAGGAAACTCTTTCGAGGCCACCTAGGAAATTAGTGCAGAGAGAGGGTGCAGCGCAGGCAGACTGGCTGTAGGGCACCCGCTACCTCTGTGCTCTACTGTGGGACATGCAACAGGCCAGAGGGGCCAGACCAGGGCCACCATCCACACCAGCGGCCTCATGGATAGTGGGCATCTGGAGAAGGTTCTAGAGGATGAAGAGTTCCTCCAGCAGGCTTCGAGTGGCTTCTGGGAAGGCAGCTCCCTGAGATTTTATGACTCCTCAATCCCGGAGCAGGACAGCATTCCCAGAAATGATGCAAGTTTTATGACAGCTTCGTATCCGGTTTCTGAACGTTTGTTCGACTTTCCTTTTCACTTTCTTTTTGTTTGGGAAGTTTTATTTATTCCCCACCCTGTGTTATTTTCCTTCCCTCCCTCCCCCAAATTTTGTATCTTCCAGTGCTTTCCAGGTTTTCTGCATTGAGCCCATGTTGTGTTTAGAATTTGTTAAACGTTACTTTATGTGAGTAGGTAAATAACTGCTTACTGTCGCTAACCCATGGGTCAAGGAAAAGAAATTGGGGGAATAATTCAATCAATCAATATCATTCCATTGTGAAATTTTCTCAGCCTATGCTTTAGGCCAGTGGGGCCTCAAAGAAAATTCTTTGAAAACATGGCTCTATTTCAGGATCGAGACATGATTGGGTCTGATGGTACCGGGGGACCGAAGGGGCCCTGCCGGCGGCATTGCCGATGAGGATACTGAAACCCAGAGTGGTTAGGTGCGATCCCCAAGGCCCCACAGCTGTGGCTCCACCGCACCAGGACCAGAGTGGACCAGGGAGGTGCCGTGGAAGCGGCCAGAACACAGCGGGAGGGGAGCCTGGCAGCTGCCCTTTGGGTGAGACACGGTTTTCTCCAAGGACTTGTCAAGCCTGTGAGCCGCCTTCGCCCAGCTCTGCTCTGGTGAGTGAGAAACACCCCCTAGAGCAAAACCCCCTTCGTGGCGAGGAATAGGCTCGTCAGCTCTGCAGTCACATTTCTGCAAAGAGCAGGTGGTGCTCACAGAGGCCACTTCCTCTCTCCGGGCCTCAGTTTCCAACCTACGCAATGAGAGGGCCCATCACGATCCTCATAGTAACGCACACGCAGGAAGGGTTGGTTACCTACCAGAGACAAGCTCACTTCAACCTCACAAGCACCCCATACGGATAGGTAAACTGAGGCAAAGTGTGGTTAAGTCATCTACCAGAGTGTGCGATGACGATGAGCAAAGCCAGGATTTGAACCGGGGCCTCTGACACCCGAGCCTGGGGCCCAATCTCCCCACCATCTGATTCTGGGAAGTTCTGGCAGCCCTGTTGGCTCTGCATTGTCCCCCAGTCCTCACCTCAACATCAGAAGGAAGCGGGCCCAAGCGTGTTCCCGCATGAGCTGGGACGTTTCCGTGGCCCCATCACCCTCCCAGGGCAGAATGTGACGGTGATTGTGCTGACTGTCTGCCCCCAATTTTCTACAAGGGAAATACAGGGGCAAACTGGCTTCCACGACATTCAAGAGGGAAAAGAGGAGGAGAAAGAGGTTTCAGTAGCTAAGCCAGGAGCCTGATCCCTCCTCGGGCCTGAACGTGCTGAGCTTCAGTGTTCCCCGTCTGCAAAGCGGGATGATGAGACGCAGGGAGGCACCAATTCCTGGCCAAGGCCGAGCTCAGAACCCCTCCCCCTCCTTTGAGAAGGTGACAATCACGGCTCCATGCAGGTAGCACTTTCTATGTGCCAGCCCAGTGCCAAGGGTGTCACACAAGTAACTCCTCAGTCCCCACATGGCCCAGTGAGGTAGAGGCTGTTACTATCTTCACGTCCCTAATGGGGAATCCAAGGCACTGAGAGGATCAGTGGCCCTGTGGCTAGAAAGTTGGGAGGACCGGCTAGAACGGGAGCCACACAGGAGGGCTCCAGGACCAGGGCTCAGGGCACCACACCACAGACCTCTCAAAGCTGGCGCCACTGTTGCCACCTGTATGCCAGGAGCTGGGGTCACCAGCGGACAGCCCCAGAGGAATGGAGGTGACAGTTCTGCATTCCCACCCCAAGGCCACCACCCCAATGCACTCCACTCTGCATGGGAGGAAGCTGGGAAGGCTGCAGAAAGCCAACGCTGAACAGCTGCACAGCTGGACATCAGGAAGGAAATCAGAACCGCCCTGCTGGTCCTCCTCCGGGGCCAGGAGGCGCTGACCCCCGAGACACAGGAGGCTGGAGGGGCAGGCATCTTCCATAAGTCCCAGAGCCTCGCTTCGACCCCGCTCGGACTGTGATTTTGACCTTCTCCGAAGACATCGGCAAGATGCCAGAGTTCGGCTGTCTCCCTGGAATGTAACTGAAGGGAGAAGACTTTAGAGACAGGTGGACAAATGTTGCCCCCCTACTCGAGTGACTCTTAGCTGGAGGCCTTGGAGCCGCATTCCCTACCCCCATGGTTCTCCAGCCATAAGCCAGGCTGAAGTCACCAAAAGGATTAAGAAGCCCAAAGGAGGCCAAGGGTCCCGCCTGGCAGACTAAATGGGGGCAAGAGACAAGAGAAGGTGGCCCCCTGCCGAGCATCCTCTGCAGCTGGGTGGTGCCGGCTGTCACTCTCCATGAGGCCGTGGAGTGCAGCATCAGGGTATTAGCCCTGGACCCTGCCTCCTGGCTCCGCAGCCCATTGCTGCGTGGCCTCAGGAAAAGGACTTCACATCCCCAGACCTCAGTTCTGCTCCATCCAATGGGGCTAAAGGTAGTTCTTATCTCACAGGGCCATGGGCTACACCCATGGGAGCTATGAGCAGAGCCCTGCACATATAGTAAGAGCTCAGTGAGTTAGTTCTGAGGGCTTGCTGACTGTCCTTAGAGAAAAGGCCACCCAGGGGGCAGCCTGGGACCCTGGTCTTCAAGGAGGGCCTAACACTAGCACACTCATGCACACGCATCCAAACACAGCCACCCTCACACGTACAGCCACATGTGCATCCACAGGCGCGCGCGCACACACACGGAGGCACCCCAGCGGCTGCCTCTCCGCTCCTTCCTTCCTTCCAAGGGAGCAGGGCAGGGTGGGGCAGGCAGTGGGTAGGGTGCCAGGGCAGAGCCCGATTGCTCAATACCAGGACCCCACTGGGTCTCAACGGTCAGGGACCTGGCTGTCAGAGAGCCTTGCAATCCGCCTCTGCGGGCCACGGGCTTATAATATTTTTAGAGAAGTTGGGTTTCTGCAAAGTTCCTCTGCTTCAGATTCTTCCTGGAGCTGGTGGGTTCCCACCCACCGAGGTCCTCAGCCCCACTCTTCAGCTTCTCGGGGGGCTTCGCAGAAGCACAGAGATCACCACCTCTGACCCCACACAGGGTGCCCAGCCAATCAGATACCACACCTGCATCCACGTTCCCTTACACATGCCAAGGACCTTCGGTCCCCAGGGCCTTTGCACTGGCTGCTCTGTCTTCCTGTACAGCCCTTCCCCCACCTTCAACACCAGTTCTTTTCCTTCCCAGCTGGCTCCTTCTCCTGCTCTAGGACGCAGCCTAGATGGACTCCCTCAATGAGAACTCTCCCTGACACCCATCTGAAGTAGCACCTCCTTTCAGGTTGTCATTCTATATCCATCCGTTTGGTCGCTGGTTGTTCAGAATGTCGGCCGTGCATGTCTCTTTGCTGACCATGCCTGGCTATTAGTGAGCTCTCTTGGTGCTTGGTGAATAAGCATGGAAACCCAGTCCTGCAGCCGTCAATCTAATTTAGCAACCCCCCCTCCTGGGGCCGTGGCATTGTGCTACGGACCGCACACCTCAGGGAGAAACACGCACCCGTTTGGTCACAGGTTGTTCAGAATGTCGGCCGTGCATGTCTCTCTGCTGACCATGCCTGGCTATTAGTGAGCTCTCTTGGTGCTTGGTGAATAAGCATGGAAACCCAGTCCTGCAGCCGTCAATCTAATTTAGCAACCCCCCCTCCTGGGGCCGTGGCATTGTGCTACGGACCGCACACCTCAGGGAGAAACACGCACAG
>NW_006289713.1:4876685-4915977 GCF_000327345.1 Myotis davidii
AGGTGCCTACAGATGGGCCATTCTCAGACACAGTGAGCAGTTAGCAGCTGTGGTGCCGGTGCCGTGAGCACTGAGTGCAGTCACCTGCCCTCTCACTTCGATGAGCCCCACATCAACTCTGTGAGTTAGGGCGTGTAGGGTTCCTGTCCCCATTTTAAAGATGCAGAAGCTAAAGTCCAGAGAATTTACTCAGACTGCCCAGGCCACAGAGCTGGCTTATGGCTCGGGTCCCCGGTCTCCAGTCTGCCGCTCACTGGGCTTCTCGGCCCGTTTCTAATCTTGGTGGGGGCAGGAGACCCCACCGCCGTGCTGCAGAGAAAGCATCGGTTCTCTTTGGACACCACAGTAGCAGGATAACACAGTGTTTCTACAGGCCAGGAAGGAGCGCATGTTCTGAGCCCCATTCCAGAGTCAACACTAAGGTGCCAAATTCATCGAGCGACTTGGCCCTGTCCTGGGTCACCACCGATGCACCCCAGTGACATTGGGAATTTGCAGAAGAGGGGAGATGACCAACCAGGGAGCAGAGCTGAGCAGGATCTAGGCTGGAGAGGAGGTAGACAGCGGGCTGGCCACACCGAAGAACGGGCGGAGGGCTCTGGTCTGCAGAACAAGCTGGAGGCAGCCAAGGGGTAAAGGCTGCACGCGGGGATCAGCTCCAGCGCGGCCTCATGTTCCTGGCTAAGGAACAAATCATGACTGTGTCTCTTTTTACCTAACCTCCATCATTCCAGTGGTGAAAGGGCCTTGACAATTGAGGAAGTATGGATGGACTCTTTTTCTTCTTAATCAAAGTGCAAGATTCCAGCTTTTGAGAGAGTGTGCAGGGGCCTGAAGGGGATGCGGGCAGGCAAGAGGCACTGGCTGCTCCAAGATGAATCCTTCCTTCACCCTCCTGGCTGTGCCCCGTGGGTCCCGCATCGGTGACCCTGGCAGCTGTGTGTTGTGACATCCCCAGGGTGGATCGGGCACGCTCTGGGCGCAGGGTTGGTTTCTAGATTACCCCCAAGAACTCTCGCCCAGAGCCCTTCTTTCATAATGTGGCTCGCAGCATTCCCACAAACCGTCACCGAGTATTTTAGGCGACACATTTCTATAACTGTAATGCTCCTTAAAACTTTTTTTTTCAGTTTGCCCTTTTGCAAAATAACTGTTTTTATACTGATTCAGAAGCTCTTTCTCTCGGAACTGTCCTCAGCCTATGGCTCTAGCCCAGAGGTGGGCAAACTTTTTGACTCGAGGGCCACAATGGGTTCTTAAACTGGACCGGAGGGCCGGAACAAAAGCATGGATGGAGTGTTTGTGTGAAGTAATATAAATTCAAAGTAAACATCATTACATAAAAGGGTACGGTCTTTTTTTTCAATAGTTTTATTCATTTCAGAGGGGCCGGATCTGGCCTGCAGGCCGTAGTTTGCCCACGGCTGCTCCAGCCCATGGCATTAAAGAGAAAGCTGAGACTGAGGGCACAATTCCTCTGTGACTAGCCGGGGGTCATGCTGTGGACTTTTAGCCCAAAGTGGCAGAAGCCACCTCCTCTGCCTCAGTGTCCCCTAGAGAGACCCTCCACATGCGCCCTCCCCATTTTCTTCTCCATAACAGGAAAAGGTGTCACCATTTGAAAGCAGCCAAGAAAATAAGGCATCATTCTGATATCCCACGGGGAGGGTCCCAGACACAGGGCTCATCCAAAGCAGGTCACTCTCAGGTCCACTTCACTGTGAAAACAGCCACTGGGAAGCTGTAAGCCTTCCTCCGAGTGCAAATCTGTGCTTAGTGTAATCCTATTTTTATAAACATACACACACGCACGCACACATGCACGCACACACACACGTCTGGGAAGAATGCAACCAAACTAGTAGCATCAGTTACTTCTGGTTTGGGAATTGAGGAAGGTAGAGGCTTTTTCACTTTCTACATATTTCCTCTATTATTTAAACTGTTGCCAATACACATATTGTTTCTTAGATTTGTGTGTATTTTTTTCTTTGAAAACAAAAAAGGGAAATATGATTGTGCACCTAATACAGGCAAGACATTAAATTGGATGCCGAGTGTCATACGAAAATGAGAAGTGGTCATCAAAGCAGTCATTACTGTTTAGTTGAGGGATTACTGCGTACCCAGCACTTTTATAACCACTTTGCACATGTGATTTCGTTTGATCCTTAAACAGCTCTTTGAAGTGGTTACTACTATTCTTTCCATTTGCTAGGTGAGGAGTGAATGCGAGACCCAAAGTTAAGCTATTTGTCCGTGTCCTCAGCGTGGAGGACAGAGGGCGGTGGCCGGGTTTGAACTCAGGGGCCCTGAGCCAGCAGTGTGCGGCAGGGGCGCATGCAGAGCGCAGGGGGTTGAGCCGGCAGCAGCTGGAAGGCACTGGGGGTGGAAAGGCGTGAGTCAGGAGGGGTCCTAAAAACACCTACATGTTCAAGCCCCGGAGATACGTTTGGGGGGAAGGGTGAGTTCTAGTGTTTATCAGGGGTGTTCTCTGCAGTTACACTTTTGAGATGCTCAGTTTTCTACGATATTTTTTAAAAACCACTTTGCTGTAGATCTGTTTACACATCACCCTGGCCATACAGGCATAACAAACATGAAACATGAGCTCCGTTGACCTGGCCGGTGTGGCTCAGTTGATTGGGCATCATCCCATACACCAAAAGGTTGCCAGCTCGATTCCCAGTCGAGGCACATGCCTGGGTTTGGGGCTTGATCCCTAGTAGGGGGCATGCAGGAGGCAGCAGATTGATGTTTCTCTCTCTCTCTCTCTCTCTCTCTCTCTCTCTCTCTCTCTCTCTCCTCTCTCTAAAAATCAATAAAACTATTCTTTTTAAAAAAAGAATGAGCCCCTTTAAGCCCCTCAGTAATTTGTGGTAAGGCCACGCAGTGATACTGGCTTCTGCTGAGACCCCTGAAAACGAAACCCCAGAGACAGCACCCTGGGGACATTAAAACTCAAGCCAGTACGTGTTGGAGATGATGTTTTAAAGGACGGTTTGCACAACATAAAACTCATAACTCAAAAGATGGCAGCACAGACGCAGTCTTCCCTGAGACTGTGAATCGGGAGACGGTTTACTGCAGGAGCAGGTGTTTAACACACACATTTGTTTGTGGGGGGAAGCAGATGCCATCTAGAAATTTGGTTTGAGGGCATTGAGTTCCAGGTCATTCGTCTACTTTGTGACTTGTTGCCCAACTGCAGTGTGACAGCGAGGGTATTTTTGAGGCATGTAGGTGCTTGGCTGGCAGGAATCTTCAAGGCAATGGCTCCGGAGTCTGAAACAGCCACGCACAGGGGTGCAGCGTGCACACTACATTAAACACCCAGCTTTCAGGTCAAGTTAAAACTACACGCTGTGTGCTGCCCTGTCTGAAGCAAAGGGCTCCTTTTATTTTGCATAAAAGTCACAACTGCGAGCTGGTCTGCATTCACCCAGTGGGGGCACCTTCTTCTAACGTGTTTCCCCAGCAGGGTGCCTGTGCCCAGGTTAGCTGGCCATGACTCTAGGCTCTGGAGCCAATGGAGGGAGAGAGGAGCAAGGCAGACCTTGAAGGTGCTCTGTGTCAAGGTCAGGAGGAAGTGGTCTCAAGGTGTGGTCTGATTTTTTAAAAAAGAAAAAAGAAATGAGGCACTTTTATGAGTTCAGTTTGCAGTGAATGTGGAACTTTCGGGAGCCCCTCACCTTGAGGTTGGCCATGAGCCCTTTTTTAATCATTGACAAGAATGGATGGCAGCTCCAATCTGAGATGCTCTTCAAAGTCACACCTGCAGGCGTGGGTTTGTATGGGACCATGGCAGGTAAAGATGACCCACCAGGAGCCAGGCTGGTGGCCTCCAACTGGCATGATTTTTAAAAAATATGTTTTTATTGATTTCAAAGAGGAAGAGAGGGAGAGAGAGATGGAAACATCAGTGATGACAGAGAATCATTGATTGGCTGCCTCCTGCACACCCCTGGTGGGGATCAAGCCTGTAACCCAGGTATGTGCTCTGACCGGGAATCAAACCGTGACCTACTAGTTCAGCGGTTCTCAGCCTCTGGGTCGCAACCCCTTTGGGGGTCGAACGACCCTTTCACAGGGGTTGCCTAAGACCATCGTAAAACACATATATAATTAAATATTGTTTTTGTGATTAATCACTGTGCTTTAATTATGTTCAATTTGTAACAATGAAATTGGGGGTCACCACAACATGAGGAACTGTATTAAAGAGTCTGGGCATTAGGAAGGTTGAGAACCACTATTCTAGTTCATAGGTCGACACTCAACCACTGAGCCACATTGGCTGGTCTAGCTGGCATGATTTTAATTAAACAGCCCTCACGCCTGCTCACCTGAAATTCTTCCATCAAGTACAGATTAGTCCTAGAATCAAGAAAAGGTACCCCCTGTCGCTGCTCTAAAGGAAGTGCTCTGTTGATTTAAATCACATCGAGGGATAAGTGGCTGACGCTAGAACCCCTGAGAACAAGGTGTGGCCCGGGCAGGAGAGACCCCAAAGCAGTCCCAAGCTAAGGAAGGGGGCGCATCAGCTCTGTGCCTCTTCCTTCACTCGTTCCATGAACAGGCACTGGCCTCTGCTATGTGCCTGTCACCCAGCCAAAGCTGTGAAGAGGGGAATGAAGACGTTTCCTCCTCTCAATGAGCTGTCATCTCTACAGTAGTATCAAACTATGGATATTTGTGGGATTTTCCGTGCCGGGCACTCACCAAGCACTTTTAACTGCATTTCTCATTAATCCTCATATTAATCTCCAGAGGCAGGTGCTGTTTTCAGTCCGTATTTCATAGAAGAAGAAACGGAGGCTCAGAAAGGGAAGGTGATTTAGCTGAGCTCACACAGCCAGGACCACCTTGCTCCAACCCTGCAGTCTTACTGACTCAGAGACATCCCTGTAAAGCAGCGATTTTAAGCTGGTGTGCCATAAAAAAATGTAAAACATGTAATCCTGACCGTTTAGTCAGGGCCACTGACCTCTTTTCCCTGAGATTGTCAAATTAAAAAATGACAACAGCCAGCACAACAATAGCCGTCAGGTGCGAATGCCCTGTCTGGAAGCATAAATGTATAGGTCATATAGTAGAGTTGCATCTTATTGGTCACATTACATAAGGTTGCACCTGATTGGTCAATTCTTGGTATCAGAAATCCTGATTTTTTTTTTAAGTCACTTTGGCCCAGTCAGTGTGGTTCAGGGGTCGAGTGTTGACCTATGAACCAGGAGGTCACAATTCGATTCCTGGTCAGGACACATGCCTGGGTTGCGGGCTCAGTCCCCAGTAGGAGGCGTGCAAGAGGGAGCCGATCAATGATTCTCTATCATCATTAATGTTTCTATCTCTCCCTCTCCCTTCCTCTCTGAAGTCAATAAAAATATATTTTTTAAAGTCACTTTGGAGCAAAAAGAGTAATTGCTATTGTGATGATTTTTGTAAATCAATCAAAAGTATACCTATTTTTGGTCAGATCAGTAAAAAATACATTTTTGGTGTGCTGCAGAATTTTAGTAATTTGTTTATGTGAGCCATGAGATAAATAAAATATTGAAAATCACTGCTTTCAAGGAATATTTTACCAGTAAAATGTGTCAAATGTTGGGTAATTATAGGAATAAAGAGGTTTGAAACTTTGTACTGTATAACGAACACTGTACCATGAACTCTAAATTGTCACTGAACAGAAACTCCGCATGGGTTTTTTATCACTGAGGAGTCTGCAGTGAGCTGACTCCCACCCAGCCTGTTCCTAAAGGACACCAGTCCACGATGCCAGGCCAGGCGATTGAGGCTCAAAGAGGCTAGTTTTGGAGAAAAACGTAAGGCAATATTCTGCAGAGGATGCCACCTGAAAGGAGCTGCACGGGCATCCCTCCAATTACATGCAAGTACCAGTCCTAACAGTAGCAGTAATCCCAGTAGCAACAGTCGTAGCCATCACAGTAGTAACCGTCTCTGTGGTAATAATGGTAACCACAGCAGTGGTCATGTGATTGGTAGCAAGCATCACAGCAGTGGAAATGGTCACGTGGCATAATAAACAGTGACGGTAGAAATAGGAGCAACAATACTAGCGGCATGAGCAAACACCCTGGGGCAGGAAAAAGCTGGGCACTTTCAGACAGAAGGCGGTGAAGGAGGAGGCAGCGGCCCCTTTCCATTGCCCAGGAGAGGAAAACATTTTCCGTTAGAAATCTTTTGAAAAACATTGAGAAAATACACCACCTAACAAAATCATCCAACCAGTTAGCTGGGTATCAGCCCGTGCATCGGAAGGTTGCCGGTTCTATTCCTGGTCAGGGCATATGCCCAAGTTTGGGGCTCAGTCCCTGATAGGTGGTGTGCAAGAGAGAGAGCTGATCCATGTTTTGCTCTCACATTAATGTTTCTCTCTCTTCCTCTCTCTCTAAAAATCAATTAAAAATCAAAAAACAAAACCATCATCCACAATCTCACCATTTTTGCAATTACATGAAGATGCAGAAATTCCCCCTTTCATCCTTTTGCCCCAGTCAAATTTGGGGACTTGATTGGCAAAGGAGGTAGGTCTATCAGAGTGTATAAAATCATTCGCTTTGGCATGAACTGTCCCAGATGTCTCTGTTTTTATCACTCCCTTGAATATATGTGACCGTCTCTCCTCCGCAGCTCCCAGCTGGCCTGTCTCTGGCAGCACAACAAACTGCTATGGCCTGAGAGCATGTCAACTGAGACCAATAGTCTCTGAGCAAAAATGGTCTTTAGGTCACCTGTGTGGGGCTGAGGTCTGCATGTGGACCTGAGCCCTCTTGCCCTCATCTTTATTCTCATGGTGACTTTCCGGAAGGTTGGAATTTTTGTTGTGGCAACTGACTTCGAGAGTCACAGTGTTGAAATAGTGACAAATGAGCCTCAATAAAGAGAACGAATGCTCTGCCAGAGAAGGATGAGCGAGCAAGTCGACTTAGAGCTAATGGCCGCCCCGCACAGACTCTTAGAAAGACATGGCCCCTCCAGCAGGAGATCCACCCTTGGGAAAGCCCTGGGCAAGTCTTTCAGAATGAGGTGAAAATGCATTGATCATAGCATGAAAAAAGTCAGTTCTGAGGGCTATTTTCAGCACCAAAAGTAATGAAATAATCCAGCCAGTGAAAACTGCCTTGGGCAGCAGAAACTTTCATTTTTAGGTAATGACTTGAAAGACCAGAACTGATTATGGGCAGTCCCCTCCTCCACCAGAAGTGTGAGGTCTATTCTCACATTCTCAGGCTGAGTTCCTGTCCTCTCACCTCCTGCCCAAATTATCATTACGATAAGCTTAAAGCCACATGGCCTTCCTGGTGTCCCTCTCCTTTGTAAAACTCCATTCAACTCCACTCATTCATTCTGATTCTATTTTGCATCGTTTTGTGAAACACAGCTCCCCAAAAGAATACCACCGAATAGAAGAGAAATGCGGACACAATTTTGAAGGAACGGTGCTGTTCTTGAATGTTATGCTTATGTTCAGAGAGCCGATGTGGCAGGCATCACAGCCAATGCGGCTCTGTGGCAGGGGGGGTGGAGGTGAGATTAAATCAGGGGTGAGTCTCCTGCCCTAATCGGGACCTCTGGGCCACCTGCCTGTCACCCTAGTGTTTTCTTTCCCCGCTTAACTATTTTCTTTTGGTCTTTCCTGCACTCTGGGGACCAGGCAATCTCAGGAACCATCTTGGTGTGTGTTTTTTTAAGGCCTACTCAAAACTTCCAACATAATTCCCCACCAAGTGGTAATAAGACTGTTTTGCATCTTTGCTACTCAAACTGCACCCAACACCATCAGGTCCCCTGGGAGCTGGTGAGAAATGCACCATCTCAGGCCCCGGTCCCAGGCCTCCTGAGTCAGAACCTGCGCCTCTGCCCCCAGGACGCCACATGCAGGAACACTGCTTCACAACGCCGTTTTTCATCCGTTTGCGCAACACTTGTTCGAACCCTTGCTATTCTCCACGTGCCAGCCTACTTCCCAGGAAGAATACAAAACATAAGATACCACGGTGTCACCCCAATAAATTCAACAAAAAGGAAAAAAACGTAAGATACGGTGCCTGCTCTCAGGTGCCCAGTGCCCTGGGGAAGACAGGCACCCAACCCTGCCCGCTTCTGCTGAATGCCTCCCATAGGAAGCAAAGGGCACTGCGGAGAAGTCTTGTTCACCCACCCCCACCAGATGTCCCCAGGGATGTCCCACAGCACCCAGCTCTTAGCCATTTGGAAGGATTTTCTGTTAATCTGTCTCCCCCATAGACTGCGATCTCCCGGAGGTCAGGAGCTGTGTCTTATATGCAGTGTGTTCCAAGTGCCCAGGATATGTGTGTGATTGAATTAAATATGTGTAATTGAATTAAGCAGCCAAGGTTCATTGTAAGCACCTGGAACAATCCATGCTTCTTCAAAACCAGTCCCCATTATGCCCAGCCTGGTCCTCAACCTCTTTGCTCCTGTCTGCCCACAGCTGGCACCATTAAGCCTCTTAGCAGGGCCACCCCCACGCAGGTTAGGCACTCACACCAGCCCAGGCCTCTGGAGTCTCAGCACTAGTGCTTGGGCCACTCATCTGGCTGACCTTGAGTGCCAGCTGTGACCTTGTCATGAGGTTGACCTTAAGGGACCTGGGTTTTTTCTTCCTTGTTTCTGAGGTTCCTCCCTCCCCACCCCCCTTCTGCTTCAATTAATGGTGACTTGAGTTTCTTGTTTGCTTGTTACATCTGATCCCCTTGTCTGGGGCCCTGATTTCTTTTTCGTAACTGTCCTAAAGCTCCTCATTCGCATGTAGGTGCAGCTGTTCCTGGCGTCCTAGAACCCTCCCCCCGCTATCAGAGCTTCCCGACTGCCAGAGCTGCCCCCGCAGACATTCAAGTGTGCCCTGTTTCCAAATTCCTTTACGCTCTGCTCCATATGCGTGTGGAGCTCCCCCTGACTTCCCCTTGACTGGCTAACTTTAGCCGATGATAACCTTCTCCACGCAGACTCTGGCTTCCTGGCCTGGGTTTCCCCTGCTCCCCAACATTGCAGCTGTGTCCATGTTCCTCTCTCCTGCACCCCTTAAGCCCATACTTAATAACCCATTTTTAAGTATTCCATACTGAAGCTCAACAAATATTTGTTGATGAACGAGAAGACAGATGGATGAATGGATGAATGGATGAATGGTTAGAAGAGTGGAAGATGTCTAGACAGATAAGTGAATTGATAAATGGATAAATGATTGGTTGAACAAGTGGAGAGAGAGAGAGAGAATAAAGACATTTGCTACCTCAGACTTGAAAGTCCAACACACCTGCAGCAGAAATGACTGGATCACCTCTACGGTTACCAGTGTGCCTAGAACCAGGGTCTATAGAGAATGAAAGATGGCCTTGCCCTCGTGGCACTCAAAGTCTAGAGTACCCTATACTGTGACGTCCCCAATCTTCAGGGGGAGTTGGATAAGACCACAGTCTAACTAAACAACCCCCACTCATATCCAGTGCTTCCTTCATGGTCAGGATCCCTGCTAGGATGGTTTCCTCATCTGTAAGATGGGGATGATGATATTCATTGCACCTACCTGTGTTAGTTTCCTGTGGCTGCTCTAACACATGACCACAAATGTGGTGAGTTACAACAATACTAATTAATTTTCTCACAGTTCCGGAGGCCACGAATCTGAAATCCGCTTTGCTGGGCCACTATGAAGGTGTCAGCAGGGCCCTGCTTCCTCTGGGAGCTCCAGGGGAGAATCCTTTTCCTCGCCTCTTCCGGTTTCTGGCACTGGTGTCTTCTCTTGGCTGGTGGTCTCATCATTCAATCGCTGCCTCCACAGTTACGGGGCTTTTCTCTGTGTAACATCCCCCTCTCCCTCCCTTGAAATTGCTTTTAAGGCCCACCCAGATAACTCAACATAATCTCCCCACTTCAAAATTCTTAATCACATCTGCAAAGTACCTTTTTGACCATAAAGGTAACATTCACAGGTTCCGAGGATTAGGACATGGATATCTTTGGGGGCTATTCTTTAGTCACCACACTAGCAAATACTCCATAAATATTGTCCATCTCAATAATCACAATTATTCAGTACTGTGCTAGATGTGCCTGTGAGCATAGGAGAAGAAAAAGAAATGTTTGTTTGTTCTGTGAGTCTGTAAAACGGAACCATCACTGTCTCACATGTTTCTTTGGAAAACAGATGTATCCTTCGCTTTTTTTGTGGCCATAGACCCTGTGGCTACTTTCCTGAAAAGGGTCAGTCAATACAGCTTCCTCCCTGAGAAACCTAATCTGGAGGAATTACTGCTTTTTGCTGCAGTCCAGACGAAGCAGAAGGCTACCAGTCGTCGCAGTATTATTAAAAGTCAAGAGAACCTAAACCAGCAGATGCTAAGAAGGAAAAACAGAGCCCACTTCCAAGCCAGCTGCTGAGGCCAAGATACATCATCTCCTGCCAAGGCCCGGGAGCCTTCCAAGGACAGTGCACTTGAGTTGCAGACTAAAATGCCATCTGTTTTCTGCCCTATGGGTGACCCCCCAAAAAATCACTTTGAGAGGTTTAGATGGGGATAGAGAAAAGAATAAGTGGGAAAATTGTATGTCTCTTTCAGTGTAATTTTGGTCACTGAATAGCAATCTCATTAACCACTCAGAGGCTGGGAGAAATTTAGTTTCCTTACAGATTTAAATCAATGCAAAAGATAGAGGCATCATTGGGAAATTTTAATAGGGGCTAGATATTAAAGATGATACTAAATGTCTTTGGTGCGGTCATGGCATTGGGATTCTGAAGGAGGAAGTCGGTTCTTAGGAGACCCCACAAAGGTGTTTGTGTGTGGTCTGTCAGCATCCCAGTGACTTACTTTCAAATGGATCAACAAATATATAAACACAGCTCTATAAAGCCAATAAGGCAAAATGCTAACAGCTGTTGAATGTGGGAGGTGGGTGTCCATCACTCTTAACTTCTCTGTGTGTTTGAAAGTTTTCATAATAAAAAAGCTGTAGGGACGAGGCAGAAGTAAAGATGGTTACGTGAAGCAGAGAGTTCTACCGATTATTCTTCCAAGATTCAACTTGATGGGCAGGGGGTGCAGTTGAGCGGAAAGCCTCCGAGACCAGAGGCTATGGGAACAAAGATATTAAACCTGGGCTTCCAGGATAAGGATCAAAGAGAGAGAATGAAAGGGGAGAGGAAAGTATGGCTGAGGTGCTTTCTGGGCATCAGGACTTTAGCAGAACCAGAGCCAAAATACCCGTGGAGCCGTGGGGACCTGGGCATGTACTGGTGAATCGCTGGGTGCGTCTCAGGGAATCAGATGTCAGCCAAGGAATGTGTTAAAGGTTGATCAGTAACAGGGGCAAGGGCAGGGGCGGGCTTCTGAGACGTGGAGTCTCAAACGCAGCTGCTCTGAACCTGCTGTTTAGGGACTCCGCTCTGTACGTTTTAATACAGAAGAATTAGGAGTTTTGGATTTTCAGAGGAAAGAAGCCCCAGGCTCACAGAATCGTGAGCTTTTAGGCTGCAATGGACAGGATGGCTCAGGTTGAGTGCCCTGAACCTTCCTTCCACCCTCTATCATTAATCTAATCCAACTATAAATCCCATCCCTCCATGTGACCCAGTTCTGGCCAATGAAATGTATGACAATGTTGGCCAGGAGGACTCTGAGAAAAGTCTCCTCACTTCAAGGAGAGTGCCATGGAGAGATGGTCTCTCTTCTTCCTCTGGATCCTGTCACCTGAATGGGATACCTGAAGCCACTGCCACCATATTGTGACCAGTGAGAGGACCAAGTCAATGTCAAGGTTGGCAGAACAGAGAGATAGAAAGAACTTGGGTCCTTGAGGACATCTCTGAGCTAACCCTGAAGTCCACTGATAACTTCCTATATGTGAAGTAATGAATGTCCTTATTCTGCAAGTCTGCTGGATTCCATTGCGGTTACTGATGCGAGACCAGGAAACCGAAGCAACACTGGCTAACATGGGGCCTTCGCCTGAGTTCAGAAAGGTGTCCCTTCCTCCAGGAACACATCCGCCTGTGGGGTGGAATGCTGCTGGCTTTCAAGCCTCACGTGGCCCCGACTCCAGGAACCCCCATCCAGTGAACACCCCACACAGTGATCCTAGAGGACATCTGGTGAAACCCCCAGTCCCATCTGCCAGGCTGGCACATCTGCAGGGACTGAGAGCATACTCCCTCCATTTCTGGATGATTCTGGCCTTTGAGAAGTCCAGGATGGTGCCAACCCTCCAATTCAATCATCCCTTCATATCTATTTGTATGACAACTCACATTTCCTTGATTCTTATTCAAAGTCTATTTAAGTGTAAGTTCAAACCCCAGCCCACTTCCTTCAGGATTTCCATCACGATAGCTCAGGGGTCACTCTGATTGGAAAGGAAGTGGGCTGGGGCTGTGGCGTGAGCACTCTGCCTATGCTCCTCCTCCTGCCTGCCTCCGCCCACCCCAAAGGCGCTTGGGGCGGGGATGGGGGAGGAAAAGAGGGCGGGATCAGAGCAGCTGGCTCACAGTTTCTAAGATCCCACCACCTCTTGGCTCAATGAAGACCCCAGGGTGGATGGATATGTTTCCCAAGAAACATCCTCGGGAGCCAGATGTTTCCAAAGTGGACCCAAGCCTCTGCCTGACTTAGGAAATGAGGGGGTGTTGGTGGGGCCCAGGGGATATGGGGCAGGATTGAATTCAAGGGCAAGGAGAATATTTGGGTCTTGACCCCTCGGGCTCCATGCAAGAGGTGATCAGGCCCCCAACTTCTGTTTCTCATCTAAAAAAGGAGACATTGTCAGCTTCCGTTTCCAACAAGGGGCGAATTCCACTGCTGGAGCGCAGTAGACTGTGGAGGGCCCTGCTGAAGCTTCTAGAAGAGCCATACGTGGACCAGGCAGTGGTGGCAGCCAGGAAAATTCACCTGCTTTGGTGAGCACACTCACTGGCCACCTTCTCCAGCCACAACACCTGCTGGCCCTCTCTCAGTTCCAGGAGCTAGGACAACCCAAGGAGGCAACTCAGTGTGATGGTCAAAGTAAACTCAGGTGGATCCAAGTATCAGCTCTTCCTGTTCTCAGCTGTGTGACCTTCAGCAAATGACTTCACCTCTCTGGTCCTATTTCCCTGTCTATGAAATGGGACTGTTACCCTCTGTTCCCTCTGGGGGATTTTAGTAGGCCTTAATATACACAGAGCACTTAATACCCTTCCTGGCACATACTAACCATCAATAACTGTGTCTAGTTACGGCTAAGAATACACAACACTTTACAGTTCCCAAGCACCTTCATGGCTGTTCTCTCATCACCCTAAAGAACTGTTGCTCTGTCTTAAAAGGCAAAGTAAACATTGTCCTGAAGCAGAAATTCAGATGATTCCCGGCCCCATACTCCCTGCCACCTTCCTTCCCCGTTCCTGCTGCCTCTAAAGTCATTCACTCCCCAGCACAACTCCCTGAAAGCCTGACAGGCAGCCCCCGGTTGAGTTTCAATGTTGTTATTAACTCTCTGGATGACTTTGGGTAAGTTGCTTCCCGTTTCTGTTCCCAGTTTCTTTATCTGAAAGTCAAAAGCTGGATCACCTCCAGGGTCCCTGGCCTGCCACATGCTGAGATTTGCTGCTAGAATCGAGGTCTGTCGTCTTAATTCTGTTTTTAGTACTGATTGTGGGCTCCCTCTGTGCCAGACATAGTCTAGGCACCATCAATACATTATTTCTAAGCCTCACAGCCAACCTTGGGAAGGAAGCCATTTTACCCCCATTGTACAAGGGGGGACTGAAGCTCAGAGAAGGCAGGCCACACTGAGAGTGAGCGGCAGAGATGGGATTTGACCCATGTTGGTCAGGTTCAAAACTCAACCTTTTACCACAATGGTGCCTTCCATCAGTCCCTCCGTGGCCATATTATCTGTTTTGTCAATGACCAGACTTCTCCTGTGGTCAATCAATTTGAAATTGTGTGGTGTTGGTGATATAAGGAAGACCATACCTAAGGATGGAAACAACAGAATTACCCATGGGGAGGACCTCTGAACCCAGCACCCAGTCATTCTATGATCACCCTCTGCAGGGAGCAGTTATGTACAAGAGGAAACAAGACCCAGCCCTGCCCTGCGAAGCCCACTGCCCAGCAAGGAGCGCCCTAAGTTATTTAACATCTGCCGGGTGACAAAAGTCCGAGGGAAGTGCAGAAAGCCCCACTGGGTCTTGCTTCCCATTGCACCTTCCCTGTGTGTTCTCCTCTTGAATTCCTGAGAGTTCTGAGCCCCACCCAGGGAGTGTCAATGGCTGTCTCACTCACTTCTCCATCCCTAGTACCTAAAATAACATGTGGCATGAGGTTGGTCGCAGTCAATATTTTCTTAATTCGCTCAGGAATAAGTGAATGAGTCTGTGGATGAGGGGATTCATGGGTATAACACTTGAACCTAAAGTGTATTGTTTACTGTATGGTCTGTGTGGTTCTAGAGACCATGGTGCCATTTCGTTTACAACAATCCCTGCAGAGGCAAGTACAATCCTGTGTTCCAAGACAGACTGACACCAATTTGCTGTGTGACCCGTAAAAATTTACCAATTTTTACGTCTCTAGCCTCTTTAGATCCAAGCCTTTTACATTCTACAGAGAAATCTGTATTCAGTCCTCCAGAAGATCACAAAGCTAGTGTGCTGGAACCAACTTTTTGCAAGTCTTCCTAGTTGACATACATCAGTGGCTTAATTGGGCTGTGGCGGGAGTGTTTACACCATGGAAATGGGCAAACACTCTTCTTTCCTAGAGAGTCAATTGATAAAATTTCTACCACTTGAAAAGACCTGAATTTCTTTGAAGTATCTTTAAAATTTCTTTAAAATTCCTGTTTATTTTGCAATTATTTCACAAAATATTATTTTTCTCTTTAAGAAATGTTTTAATTACCAGTTTTATTACTTCATTTCCTCCTCCCAAATCTTTTACTAAAATGAATGCTCTAAGAAGGCTGCCATGTTTATCCTGGCTTAAAACATCTGCCTGCAACTGGATTTTCCCGTTTAAAACAAAACAAAACACAGAGCATTGGAGAAGGGGGGATGAAAAGGTGGAGCAGAAAGGATTTGGGGGCCGTAAAACTACTCTGTGTGATAGTATAATGGTGGACAGATGCCATTATCCATTTGACCAACTTACAGAATGTATGCTGACAAGAGTGAACCCAAGTGTAAACTGTGGACTTTGGGTGCCAAGGATGGGGCAGTTTAGGTTCATTGATGATAACAAATGCAGCCCTCTGGGGGGGGGGGATGTTGACAGTTAGGGAGACTGTGGAGAGGCTGGGGGTGAGGGCAGAGGGATATGGGAAATCTCTGTACTTCCTGTTCAATCTTGCTGTGAACCTAAAACTGCTCTAAAAATAAAATCAATTAAAAAAATCAAAATTGAAAAAGCAACAGCATAGCATGATTTCCAGGTGTCCTTCCAGATCTAAGAGTTCACAGGGTTTTGTCTCTCTTCTTGAACTGCATCAGTGAAAATAGGATTTCCTTGCACTGGTTTCGGGGGAAACTCTGTGGCTCACACAGGTGGCCAGCCATTCACCATCAAATGTCTTCCCCGCGTGGTCAGCGTTTGGGGAAAATGAGCCCAGTGGAGGCTAAGTTCTTGCAGGCCAGTGGTCTCTCCGATTGTCTGCAGCCACCTGCATCACCATCACCTGCTGAGTTTCTGTAAATGGGTGGGGATGCGGGTTAGATCCTGGGGGGCTGAGTCCATAGATTTGTGGAAATAAACCTCAAACACTGCTTCACAAGGGAACTGGCATCTCCCAAAGTTGAGGGCCCACTGTGTGCAAGGCTTACACAGGCTATCTTACTTAAGGGAGGTTGTTGTCAGTGCGGGGGGAGTTGAGGTGATGCCCAAGCATCAAGCCTTCCTCATGCCCCGCCCCGCACCACAGCGAGCTCTGTCCCAATCCTTCCCTCCCTGGAAAGCCTGGACAGCAGGACACTGAAACTCAGAGAGCGTGAGGGACACGCCCAGGGTCACACAGCAAGTTGGTGTCAGTCTGTCTTGGAACACAGGATTGTACTTGCCTCTGCCTGGTCCTTGGGCCACGCCCTGGGCTACCCAACCAGATTCCTGTGGCAGGAGCCCAGTCCAGCCAGGGAGGCGAGCTCCGTTCCCAGAGAGGCTGACCCATTTCTCTACTTCCTCCTCTGTGTCCGATTCAGGGTCAAGGCCCCAGAGCTGAGACACCAGAGTCTGGATCTGGGTGAGTTTGGGTCAGGCCACCCTGGGGGCAGGTCAGCCTCACCTGGACCACATGTGCTCTGGCTTCTAAAGTGGGGTCCCCTGCTGTGGGGAGCGAGTGGATCCTCACAAGTTTTCAGTTGTGGCGCCTGTAGCCACAGCCTGAAATCTCTAGGACCCGAGTGGTGAAACATTGTCTAAAATGTCGCTTCTAGAGGCGGAGACCTGCTCTTCCATCCGGACCCACCCTAGTGCGACCAAATTCACACCCAGGATTTTTTTTCATGTAGGTGTTATTAGAGGCGTGAATGTGTCAGAACCACTCACCAGGAAAATCCCCAACTGAAGTTGTGCCTTCATGGGAGCCAGTCATTGACGAGCACCTTCTGTAAACAACGGTCATCCAGGTCAAGAGGCCTGCCAATGTTCGTACCCCTCCACATATCCGAGCGTTCACTCGGCAAGTGCTGCTGAGCTCCCTCTGTGCCAGGCGCCTGCAGGAAGCTGGAGATGCGCCCACCCATGCACAAGACATCGTCCTCGTGGCACCTACTGCAGGAAGCCATCAGCTGCATCAGCGTCACGTGGTGACAAGCGCCCCCAAGAAAAATAAAGCTGGACAACTGCAGAGAACGTGAAGAGAGCCCTCTCTGAGGAGGTGGCATCTGAGCAGATGCCTGGATGAAGTCATGAGAAAGCCCCGTGAACATCTGGAAAGAGAGTGTCCTGGGAGGACGGAGCAGCAAGCAGTGCAAAGGCCCTGAGGCAGGAGGCCTGTGTGGCTGCAGTGAAGTGAGTGCCAGGGGATGAACTGGAAACGTGGCCAGGGTCTAGATCACATTGGTCACCCAGTAAGGCCACGCCTGGGCATTATCCTAGGAGAGTAATTAAACAGAAGCAAAAACGCACACACATGGGAATTGGTACGTAGCATTGTCCCTGAGGATCAGACCTTGCCGACCGAGACCCCCTGCATGGGACTGGTAAGGCAGGGATGACACAGCAGCTCCGTCGGTGCTGTACAACTCTCCAAAGACAGCCGTGAACTTGTAGCCATGAGGAGGATGCGTATGATATAATAACTTCAGAAAATGATCTCGTGCCGGAAAGAAGACCGAGAACTGTTAGGTTGGGGCAAGGTGGGGGGCCGGGGGCAGGGAGGAGGAACAGTTCTTTTTTCCTTTTTTAAATTTTATATAATGCGGTTGCTGCATTATTTTTATAATTTAAAAAAATTCAAGGGGGACAATGTGTTCAGACCAAACCAATGGCAGGGTGAGGGGAGGGCAACTAAACAGATTGGTTTCCCTTCCTCCTGATACCAACTCCCCTCCCCCGCCCCCGACACCCGGGTTTTCTCACCACCACCTTCTGGAACCCAGCCAGCCCAGGGACATGGCACCCGGCCCCAAGGGCCACACAGGTTCTTAGGAATGTCAGACTCCTGTCCCTGAATAGCCACCTTGTCCAAAGCCTAACTGGGTTTCCAGAATGGGGGTGGGGTCACAGGTTCTCACAGGACAGCTGAGAAAACCTTCTCCCAAAAGCCTCCCCGGCTTCAGTCTAAAATCCCACCATTTGAGGCCCATTTGGTCTCAGAGGTTTCCTCCATCCGTAACGGAGAGAACGGCCTCTCCCTCAGGCCCCACATTCAACCCAATGGGAGGCCCAGCCCAGCTGCCGCAGGTCCAGGCTTACCGCCGCTGCCCATGGCAGCCCTCATGCCACCCTCCACATCCCCTCCCCCTCTCCTAAAGCCCCCCCTTGCCCATGTGCCAGCCACAGAGGGGGCTGAGGTTCTCAAATGACACTGGACGTCCTCCTCAGGCCTCAGCCTTGCTGCTCACAGGGCTTTAAGCATCTAGCCTGCCCGGCTCTGAGCACCTGACACGCAGCTCAGATGTCCCCCTCCTCTGACCCGAAGAATCCCAGCATGGATCAAGAGCCTTTGGATCCTCCTGCCCAGCCAGCCCTCTGCAGCCAGCCAAAGGGGGAGCCTCTCCCCACCCCACACTCCTGGGGGTGCCGGCACAGCGGGGTGAGGCTCAGGAACATGGGTTGGATGAGCTGGAGAGAAGGGAGCACAGATGGGGTGTGTGTGCACGTGGGGAAGGGGGATGCTCATGTGCGCTTGGGGACAGAGGAGGGCCCAGAAGGACCTGGAGTGCCTGGGTGGGTCCCTGCCAAGACCGCCGAGGTGTCATGGCTGGAGTGTGGTCACAGCCCAGGCCTGGTGGGGAGATGCCAGCAGCACAGGAAGTCACTGGGAGGAATGAGCCAGGCAGGCCACACCCAAGCCTGGCTACCAGAGTCCCTTTGCCTTCCACACCCTCATGGGGTCTGACCCCCATCGGCAGGAAGTGAGGCCCCCCCACTCAGAAGTGGCGATATCTGAGCCTGCACTGGCTGATGGGGACCCTGTGGAGCTGGGCGCTGGGCACCGAGGGCTGTGTCCCGTGGCTGAAGAGAAGACGGGGTTTCCCAGACCAGCCTGCACGCACAGGCTTCCATGTGGCAAGAGTCTTGGCTTTCTTTCTTTTTTTTTTCAAAGTGGAAATAGTATATAAATTGCATCCTCCTGCTATTTTTTTTTTTAAGTGTTCACTGCAAAAGTAAATTCAAAACATATGGAAAAAAAATACAAAGGTGAAACCCAACCTTGGACTCATTCCTAGGCCCACCCTCAGAAGGGTCTGGAAATGTTAAAGAGAACTTTAAAGGGGGATTCTCAGCCATGGCTGCGCATCAGGTCACCTGGAAGCATTGTAAGTACAGATGCCCGGGCCCTGCCACAGGCAATAAGTGAAGCACAGGGTTTGGACTCTAGAGTTACTGGTTCTGTGGGCCTGGGAGGTGGGGCTGGGCCTGGCTGATGGGCTCCAGTGAGGCCCTTGGGAGGCTGGGGCAGCAGCCGGTAACCCTGCATCTCTATTGTCAAGTGCTTTTTCTCAGACTCAAGTCCACGAGAGAGAAACGGGGAGACAGGAGGGCGAATCTTCTACATATGTCACAAGCCTGTGTTGGGGTCTCAGCGTACCACTCCCTCTGCACATGGCCTGGGCCGGGCAGGCCCCTGGGGCCTGTGTCCTCGCCACACAGGAAGCAAGTGAGATGCAGACTCTGTCTCTACGGGGCCTTCCAGGCTGAGCTTCTGCCTCAAACACTAGTTTCCTGGCTCCTTAGATGCTGAGGCAGCAGAATGTACTTCACCTTTGGTGCAAATGCCACCTCATTGCAGCTCTTGTTCTAGAATTTCAGCTCGTTTCCTCCAGAGGTTCATTCTTACCTGAAATGCTATGTAAGTAGTGACTCCCCAGCCCACCCCAAATGGGCCCACCGATGGCAAACCAACATCAAAGAGGTGAGGGCTTCTAAGGAGTGAATCTCCAAAATTAAACATAAAGTGCCTGGCCCTAGTTTGGCTCAGTGGATAGAGTGTTGCCCTGGGAACTGAAGGGTCCCGGGTTCAATTCCGGTCAAAGCCACGTACCTACTAGTTGCTGCTCAATCCTAGGCCCTGGTTGGGGCACATGAGGGAGGCCATCATTCAATGTGTCTCTCACATCCATGTTTCTCGTTGTCTGCCTCTCCTCCTCCCTTCCACTCTCTCTAAAAAAATCAATGGAAAAATATCCTCAGGTGAGGACTAACCAAAAAAAATAATAATTTAAAAAATAAAATAAAATGCCTTGGAGAACTGTTTTGTTTGAGTTCTGGGGTCTCGACAGTTTCTTATTCTTATTTTTTTAAAAAATATATATTTTATTGATTTTTTTACAGAGAGGAAGGGAGAGGGATAGAGAGCCAGAAACATCAATGAGAGAGAAACATCGATCAGCTGCCTCCTGCACATCTCCCACTGGGGATGTGCCCGCAACCTAGGCACATGCCCCCGACCGGAATCGAACCCGGGACCCTCCAGTCCGCAGGCGGACGCTCTATCCACTGAGCCAGGCCGGTTTTGGCAGTTTCTTATTTTTGCCTCCCTCTCTGTTCCCACCTGGTTTCCAGTCAACACACAACGGGTCCGATTAAATGAACAGAAACCAGCCTGGAGAGGGTGTGGGGAGCTGTTTGGTTGAAGCCATCTGTGAAGCGAGGGGGCTGGGAATGGGGTGGGCCTCCCGCCCCGCTTCGTGTGTGTGGTTTCTGCATCTGCTCAGGCTACAGGGATGGGATGAGGCTCTGTGTCATGGAGAATGAAATGCGGAAGTGCACAGGCCGAGGTAGGCCTGCAATCAGAGGGAGGTCCCCTGACCTCCGCACGAAGAATCCGAGGGTTTCACTAGAGCCCTCGCTCGATGTGTGGTCTCGGGCCACTCAGCGTCGTCACCTATGTAATGGGAACAATGAGCAGAACGTAGAGCGGTCAGCAGTGGTCCCCCCCAAAGACGTCCGCGTTCGAATCCCCAGCTCCCGTGGATATGCTAGGTCACGTGGAAAAGGGGAGCTGCTGTTGAAGACAGACCTAACCTTGCTAATCAGCTGACTTTAAAACAGATCGTCATGGATTATCTGGGTGGGCCCAGGGCAGTCACGGGGTCCTGAGAAGCAGAAGAGGGAGGCAGAGAGTGAGTGCTGCGAGGCGGGCACTCCGCGGGCCGCGGCCAGCCGGCTCTGTGGATGCAGGGAGCAGCCAGGAGCCAAGGAGCGCAGGTGCCTCATGAAGGGGGAGAGGACAGGAAAGTGGGTCCTCCCCTAGAGCCTTCGGGACAACAGCTCTGCCAATGCCTCAGGTTTAGCTCAGTGAGGCCACGTGCAGAACTGATCCGGTTCTGAGCCCCAGAACTGTGAGGTAATGCACGTGTGTTGTTCTGAGCCACCATGCGGGTGCTAATGTGACAGCAGCGACTGGAAGCAAATCCGCATACTCTGAAAGGTGGTGGGTGTTCAGTGGTGGTGTGCGTATGCAGCACTCAGCACACGGGGAGCCTTGGGGAGTGCTCGCTGTTTCTATCACCTCTGAGAGTGACTGGGGTTTGGAGTCGCCACCTCCCTGACATACTCCCTTTCCCAGGCTTCCAGCAGCCCTGGGAGCAGCCAATGGAGCGTGCCTTCTAACGGTGCCCTGGGAGGTGGCAAAACTGGGCCCTGCGTGCCCATGAACAGGCCCTCAGAACCGTGCATCCCTGCCCACTCAGCAGAGCTGGACAGACCCACGAGGCAGGGAAGTCATGTCCCGCTTGGTCAGCACCAGGTCAGAACAGCACCCCCAACGCTGTAGCACCAACTTCTTCCTAAATGGAGGTGCAGGGGGCATCAGTATTTTTTTTAAAGCGCCCCACATGGTCCCCATGGGCATCAGGGCTGAGACTTCAATCTAATCTAGAAAGACTGCTGACCAAAGACCCACAAAGCTGACCTTTATTATTTCGATAATAACAACGAGGATGACAACGGTGGTCACCGTTTGCTGATCGCACGCTGGGCTAAGTATCTCACACATGCTGTTCACTAAATCCTTAAACATGAGTCGTGGCTGAGCATCCCCACTTTAGAGATGAAACTGAGGTTCGGGAATAAGGAGAGACTCACCCAAGGTCACTCAGTTATCAGGGTTGGCGCTCGGATGGAAGTTGCCGGACATTCACACCTTTCCCCTTCGCCAAGAACGCGTGGATGCTCAGGGCTCCAGAGGAAGCTGAGGGCGTGGCCATCCTTCAGGTCCTCCAGCGCCCCGAGGGCAGGCGTGCGCTGCAACCTCAGAAGCTCCCCTCCTGCTTAGCCAGGCCAAGTTTAAGTTCAGACTTGGGGATACGGCAGTACACGGATCTTTGCATCACTGAATATATACGATGGTGTGGCCTGTGGCTTGCTTTGATAAATGCAGTCGCCCTGATATCACTAGGAATATCTTTGAAAAGAAAATCCTACGTTTTCAAAAAGATGCTTCATGTATAAAGCAACGGAGTTGTGTTTCGTTTGGGGGCCATATGTTTCTGAGAGTGCTGAGGCCCTGCAGCCAAGACCCAGGAGCTGGGCTGGGTGGAACAGTCATGCTTACTCCCGTGGCAGCGGGGGAGAGGGGGCCAGCCCTCCCCAGGGAACGTGGAGACAGAGGATGCCAGAAAAGCTTGAGGGGGACTGGGCTTTGGGTGGGCCGTTTGAGGAGGTTCGGGGTTCACCTCACTTGCGTGCCGTTGGAAGGGGGCAGTTCTCTGGTGGGGGTCCCCTCAGTCTCAGCTGCAGGGGGAGCAGCACGGGATGAAGCTGTGACCCTCGCTGTAGCCGAGAGGGGGGCAGGTTTGCTGCTGTGTGGGTGCCACGTATTCTGTCTCCTCTCCCTTCACCATGGACTCAGGGACCTTGTCTGAGGTTGATGTTGATCCCAACAAGGGGACAGCCCTCCCCACCGGGAGCCAGGACAGTGCCCAGGGGCCAGGGGACCTTCTTGCCAGAATAATACGAGTGAATTGAACCCTTTCTAAAATATTCTACAATGCCTGCTTTTCACATTGGCCTTCCCTCTGCGCAGGCCACAGCCGGGGCTCTGAGATGCGTCCCCGCTCCACACTTCCGCTGGCCCATTTGCAGAATTAAGCCGTGTTTTCCCAAGCATCTTCCACATGACACTGGTGTCCAGCGTTTCATGGGAGTGGTTGGAAGAAAAGCCTTCCTCAGGCTACTGAGTTTGGGAAGCACTGGGTTCTTTGCCGCCAGACTTCTCAGAGCCTTTGACGTGCTCCTGTGCGTTATAAAACGCACAGAAAATCCTCTGCAGGGGCTCAGGCGGTTGGAGCATCGCCCTGTACATCCAAAAGGATTCAGGTTCGATCCCCAGTCAGGGCACATACCTAGGTTGTGGGTTCGATCCCCAGTCAGGGCACATACCTAGGTTGTGGGTTCGATCCCCAGTCAGGGCACATACTTAGGTTGTGGGTTCGATCCCCAGTCAGGGCACATACTTAGGTTGTGGGTTCGATCCCCAGTCAGGGCACATACTTAGGTTGTGGGTTCGATCCCCAGTCAGGGCACATACCTAGGTTGTGGGTTCGATCCCCAGTCAGGGCACATACCTAGGTTGTGGGTTAGATCCCCAGTCAGGGCACGAACAGGAGGCAACTGATTGATGTTTCTCTTTCACATCAGTCTTCCTCTCTCTTGCTCTCCCCCTTCCTCTCTCTCTAAAAAAAAATCAATAAAAACATCCTTGGTGAGGATTTTTTTATTTTTATTTTTTATGCACAGAAAGAACTGGATTACTCTCCAAACTTGTTTGACTACAAAACCTTTTGGTTTTGGCGGGTTGGGGTGGAGGCGGCGTCCTATGGGACAGAGTTTATAAAATGCTAAAATAAAGGAGAGGCTACCTGGCAGATAAGGCATGGACTTCCGGGGGCCCTGGGAGTCCTCACAAGGAGTTCCCATCACAAATACTCTTTCGGGCACACATGTCCATGGCTACTGTTCAGATACATGAGAAGCTGCTGTGATTGGTTAGGGAAAACCAGTTGGCTGGTGTGTAAGAGAATGAATTTAGCTGAACCGGTTTGGCTCAGTGGATAGAACGTCAGCCTGCAGACTCAGGGGTCCCAGGTTCGATTCTGGTCAAGGGCATGTACCTTGGTTGCGGGCACATCCCCACTGGGGGCCGTGCAGGAAGCAGCTGATCAATCTCTCTCATCGATGTTTCTGGCTCTCTATCACTCTCCCTTCTTCTCTGTAAAAAATCAATAAAATATATTTTTTTAAAAGAGAGAATGAATTTAGCACAGCTTCCAATCATTATGGAGGTTCCCAGTGCATGGAAGCAAACATGCTCAACCCTCCATGAGCCCCGTGTGGTCTGATCTCACCCCCGCATGTCCTGTGGCCTCGGCTTGCTCCTCTTCCCTCCTTCGCTAACCCTCCCACTAAAAACGGGCCTTTTGCTCATTCTGCCATCAAGCCCGTTCCTTCCCAGCATCGCCTCTCACAGGCTCTTCCTCTGTCAATGGCCCTCCCCTCTCCATTCACCCACAGGCGCTGCCCTCACTCCCCGGGCGAGCGGAGGTTCCCTGCTGCCTTCTCTAGTGGGTCTTTCTTTTCTAGCACCTTCCACACTGTGATGTACAGGGACTCCTCTCAGCATTGAACAGGTCTGTTTCCGCTCCTAGAAACAGGGCCATGTCTGTGTGCTCTCTGTTGCATCTACAGCTCCGCATACCCCAGCCTGGCGCAGAGCAAGTGCTCAGTTAAGCATGTGTTGAGTGAATAAATGCATGTGAGGCCTCTGCAGAGGATTGTAATCTTTAAAGGACCCCAAGACTAAAAAACAATGGAAACCACAGGTGAAAAGGATGCATAAAAGTATTAATAGTAAAAAAAGGTGGGGAAGAGTAACAAAAGTGAGGGGGTGGCAGCCAAAGGGTGTGGGGCTTTGGGGGGAGGGAGCAATGAAAATGTCCTAACATCGACTCTGATGATGATTTCATAAGTCTGTGAATATACTAAAGGCCATTGAATTGTACATGTTAGGTAAATGAATTGTATGCTCTGTGAACTATATCTCAGTAAAACCTTTAGAAAAGATTGATGAATCTGGGTAAAAAGTGTGAGACTGTTCTTCACACTATTCTTATAAATGTTCTGTACATTTTAAAGTACTCCCCAATACGTGTTTTAAATGGATGAATCAAATCCTCTATCTCGAGTGAACAGGATTTTAGGAATCTCTCTTCCCCTCCCTCATTCAATAGATATTTGCTTTGCATTTATTCTGCGCCATGCTTGTCACTGTAACAAGCATTTGACATGCATTAATTCGCTCAACCCTAGCAGCCTCCCTGTGAGGGACAGTCTATTCATTTCTCCATTGTACAGATGAGAAAACTGAGGCCCCCTGAAGGGAATAGCTTGTCGAGATAACCCAGCAAGTAAGGAGGGGAGGCAGGACCAAACCCAGGATGTTTGACCAAGAGTCTGGAATCTTTGCTATTGGAGTGGCCAGACCCAAGTGCCAGCTTCAGGCGGAGATGTCGGTTATGGGGTGTGGGTCCAGAGATGAACCCTGCAGAAAAAGAGGCGGGGTGGGTTTTTTTAAGGGGGTCTAATTCAGTCTCTCACACATGCCTTGCCCACAGCACCTGGGCTGCCTTCTTACTGGAGGGGCCGCAGAAACCTCAGCAGCTCGTGTTGCAACAGTGTGGCCCTGCCACGTGGCAAAGCTGGCAGCTGCTCAGGAAGACGGAGCCTCTGGCTGCCCGACACAGGTACCCGAGAAAGGGACAGGCCACCCAGCCAAGGGCAGTGTGGACTCCGGCCTTGGAGGCCAGGGCGGCAGGGCCCTCCACAGCAGGGAGGGGTTGGGGGAGCAATCCTGACCCCCCATCGGCAGTGAGGTGAGATCCTGAAACCAACCTCCCTGACCAGTTCCCCTTCCATCACCAGCGAAACATGGGACTTCCACTAATGATTCCTTTTTGGGGGTCGCTTGTTCCTTAGGGCAGGACGTGAAGAGCTGGATTCAGGAAGTCTTTGGTGTTCAACTTCGCGTTTTCACTCTTCTTATCAGAAAGGTGTATGACTAATCTCACGAGCCGGGCACCCCGTCGCTGTGGAACTACCTTGATGTTCACGTTCCCTGAAACTTCGCCCATCTCTCATGTGTGTGTCAAGGTAGGGGCCTGAGACAAAACGAAATTCAGAATGAGAAGAGCTGAAATAGAAACGAGAAGAGTCGGGGACAGGGGATGGTCACATGGCTCCAGACGCTGAGGCTGTCCCACCTGGAGGGGTCTCTGCACGGCGCTGGGCTGTTCTGCCAGCAGAACCCACCTCAGAGGCCCCTGGGCAGCAGCGTGGTCCCAGATAGGCACCCACCCCTGGCTCCACCGGTGGGTGGCCGTCTGACACAAAATCGCTTCTTCTCCCTTAGCATCAGTTTCCCCATCTGTAAAATGGGGCAACAATAACACCCAACCCACCAGGTTATAAAGACTGAGTCAGCATGCCTACCCATAAGTTGGCACTATTAATTATAATAATAACTGTGATTTATCGAGCACCCATTTATTCTACCAGTCAAACAATATGATCTAATAGTTGGGAATTCCACTCCTACCATGTGATTGTCGCAGCAATCCATTCAATAAGGAAGGTTTTCTTATTCCTGAGGTTATTAGGACCAGGGGACCTGTCCAGATTGAATCTAGGTTTGTGGCCTGATGCTCCTTGAGACAGAGTATAAATTTCAGCACCCAGCCCAGTAAAGAACCAGTGCAAGAAAGGAGCGCAAGAGCTTAAGCACCCCATGGTGCCTCTGCAGCTGAGCCAGGATCCCCCCAAGACTGGGTGATCCCAGCGCCTGGGCCTCAACCTCCTCCACATGCAAGGAAACTCCAAGAGCACCCAAAGCGCTGAGTACATGCGGAGGACAGAGCCCTCTGTCTTCTTGGGGCAGCCAGCACATATGTCACCCTAGGTTTTTGCAGGAGGAGTAAGGAAAGGGAGAGGATGGAGAAGAACAGACATGGAAGTATGGAGGGGCCAAGAGAATATAAAGGCAGAAGCATGGGGCTGAGAGTGAGGGACGGGGGAGAGAGGCAGGGAGGAGGATGTCAGACAGTGGATAAGGGTCAGCCAGGAGCATGAGCCATGCAGTATGGCAGCCACTGATGGTTAAGCAGAGGCTGGGAGTTGGGCACTGGCCCCATAAGAGACAGTGGCTCTTGTGTGAAGAATGAAGCAAAGGAGGCAGCCAGGCGACTAGTTGGGAGATTGTCATGATTTTGTTTTTAATGAATTTGAATTTCATTAGCCACATGGGACTTTTGGCCTCCATATGGACACACAGTGCTAAATCATTATAGGGTTTGAAGTGGGGTTGTAACACGACCAGATTTGTGTGGCTCAATGATGGCTGTCTGCTGTGGAGAGAGCAGATTAGAAGGGTGGCCAAAGGTTTGCAGGAAAGTAGTTACCACACTATGGCAGTGATCCAGACAAGAGATGACGGTGGCCGGAAGGAAACGAGGTGGCAAAGGTGGCACTCCGTTTTCTAGCTTCTACAGTTGTCCTTCACTGAGACACAGAAGCCAGGAGGTGCAGCTAGCTTTGGGGGTGATGGCAGGGGTTGAAATAAGGAATTTGGGTTAAGGCATTTTGAGCGAGGTGCCTGTGGGTCATCTTGACAGAGAAGTCAAAGGTGTGTTCCTTAGACACTTCTGGAATCTATCGCGTTTCGATCGCTTTGGTGCTAAAGACATTGATTCAGAAGTCACCAGCCAATGGCAGTGGCTGTGTCATGGGAGTAGATGTGGTCACATGAGAAGAGCCTGAGAGGTAGCAGGTGAAGTAACAATTCCCACCTGATGATGCCACCCACACACCTGAGAAATACATGTTCAAGCACCAAGAAGGGGAGTTTCTCTTGACCTTGGGAGCGCTATCTTAAGCACCCATGTAGCAGTTGCTGCAAACCCCATACTCCTCACCTTAACCCCTCATTACTAGCTGGATGCCCCGCATTTCTCCACCTAATGGCTTCCTCTGACCACCTGTGTCTGTTTTGCTGTTCAGGCCACAAGTGCCAGGGAATCCACACCCCCTGGGAACAGCACTGTTATATGTGCTCACTCCTCTCACCCTCACAATCACCCTGAGAAATTAGTACGGTCAGTATCACCCCCAGTTTACAGACAAGAATCTAGAGCACCCAGAGATGGAGGCCCTTGCCCAAAGTAACACAGCTGATAGGTGGCAGAGCCAGGATTCCAGCCAGGATGTCTGTCACCTAGTTACACCAGCAACGGGCCATATGATTCACCTACCTTGACATTTGGCTGTCAGGATAGTAATGGCTGCAAGTTTTGGGCTGTTGCTTCCAGACCCTGTCCCATGCTCTCTGCGTGCATTTCATACTCGCTGCCCCGAACAGAGGGGTCCCCTCATTTCCACCTCCCACTTCAGGTCCAGGGCTAGGGTTGACACTTCACTAGAGGAAGCTTCTCTCTCCGCACTCTAGACAGAGTTTAAAAATAAAGAAAAATGAAGCTCAGTGCAAAATTAGTCTCTCTACAAATAACACAAGACACAGTTTCCTGTGTTTTTTCTTCTTCTTCTTCTTCAGTTTTTTTTTAAGACTTCCAGAAAAGTTTCCCCTACAAAACTGAGACCAAAAGGGTAAGAAATGCAAATGTGATGGCCCAACCTTGATCAATTATCTTATGTACCCAGCCCAGGAAGGCCACAAAGAGACTCAGGGAGAAAGGGAGTCACGGAAGCTCCAAATGGGAGCTGGCTAGAATTGTTTGGAGTCACCAAAGCTGTGGACTCCTTTAGGGAAGGGAAACTCCTTTAACCATGTGTCCTGAGGTTGGCACCATTCTTGGCTCCATTCTTGATAGACTGACGGGTGAATGGGTGAATGATAGGTAGGTGGGTGGATGAGTGAATGGTGAATGGATGGGTAGGCAGATTGATTACTGGACAGTTGATGGGTGGGTGGATGGATGATGAGTGGATGGATGGGTGAGTGGGCTGATGGGTGGGTGGAAGGATGGATTTTGGATGGGTGAATGGATAGATGATGGATGGGTGGGTGAATGAATGTGTGAATGAACAAACTGGTCTGAAAACTCCATTACTTGATAGCCAACAGAACCAATCTGAAAGGGAATGCAGCCAAATGTGTATAATGTCAGATTTGGGACTCACACAGACCCAGACCTAGACATGGACCCTCACCCTGATCTCACTGGCAGGGTGACCTTAGGAAAGGACTCAACCTGCTGAGCCCCCACTCCCTCACTGGGAGAATCTAATTGCTAATCCTGGTAGTTCCTGCCCCATAAAGCTTAGATAATGTGGGCAGCCTGAGAGCACAGGGGCCCTGTGTGAGACTCAAGATAGGGAAAGGTTGTAATTAGCCAAAAGAGGGTCATCAAGACCAACAGTATTCCAAATCACTGTCCTGGGGAGGAAAAAGCTTCTGTGGGATTCAGAAGGACAGGCCCAGGCATTGGTGGAACAGAGGGAGGCAGGAATCTAGCCAATGGGAAAGACGAGCTTTCAACATCCAATCTCCCGAAATAGAACAGGCTCTGTATCAAGTAGTAAGTTCCCCATCACTTCACATATTCAAAGTCATGAATGGCCAACTGTGGCAGATTCAAGATGACCATGAATTCCCTGACACCATCCCATTAAGCACTGAGGTCTATGACCTCTCCTTCAATCTAGGGAGTACTGTGCATTCTTTGACCAGTAGAGTAGGAAAAAATGACAGTGTCCACTTCCAGAACTGACCCCTATCCCTATCTCTCAGAACACTGGCTCTTGGTGTTCTAGAGCCACCAGGCAAGAAGTCCCTTTACCCTCCTGGAGAGACCACATGGAGAGACTCTCAGACTACAAGGAGACTGAGCCAGTCTTCCTGGATCCCCATCAGTGAGGCAGGTGAGTGAGGAAAGCCACCTGGGGCCTCCGGAGCAGCCCATCAGCCAGCTGAGTCCCACTGAGAACCCCAGTCAATGCCATGTGGAGCAGAAGAACCGACAAGCTGAGCCCTGCCTGTGCTTCTGTCCCACAAAGCTATGTCAGAATAAAGTGGTGGTGGTCCTGGGGCAGGGTATTTTGCAGCAATGGAGAGCTGGTATACCAGTTGTCAGAAATACCATGGAGGGGAGTTCTGGCAAAGAAGAGGAGGCCTGTGTGGTCCATGAGACACTGAGAGTCTGTATTGTGTGGCTACAAGACCAACAGGGTCAGACCCTTTGAATTTCACTCCCACTTTGGTTTGATAAAATCCAGATGAGCAGACTGGGACATAGACCAGAGACTGGAAATCCCAGATTAAATGACTCAAAAATTTCATTTCATCCCACTTGAAATGTGCTCTTAAATGTCCCCCAAGGGATGGAAGGGGGTGGGGGGAAGCTAATATGAACATTAACAATGAGACTTGTCCTTCTGTGGTGTCCAAGATGTCTAATGCCCAAGTCTTCCTATTCACTCACTTCATCCAACAGATATTTACTGAGCTAAGTACCTGCTGTGTGCCAGTTGCTTTGCGATACAGGCTCTACGGATGCAGCAGTGAACACAGACAGACATAATCTTGTTCTCCTTGAACGTAGTGTCTTGTAGAGGAGACATTTTCATGAAAAAGGAAAACTGGCACCTGAGTGTGTAAATGCTGAGACGCTTGGCTCTGCGAGTGTGTGTTGGGGGAACAATCCTAACCTGGAGGGTGATGAGGAAAAGTTTTGCTAAAAAGTGGTGCTTAAGATAGAATCTAAAGGAATCAGGAGGTAAGCAATCCAGGAGGAAAGGGAGCAGATTCTGGGCAAAGGCCCAGGGGCTGATGGAAGGGGCTGGGATGTGCTGGGGAAAGTCCAGGGTACCTGGAGGTTGGTTGGCCAGGGTGAGCATGGAGGGAGATAAGGCTTGAGTAGTTTGTGGAGCCAGAGCAATGAGAGCTTTACGGACAGCACAAAGGATTTGGGTCCTTCTCCTGAGAGTAATGGGAAGCCACAGGAGGGATTTACATAATGGAGCACCATGCCCCTTGGCGTTTGAAAAGATCACGCAGACCAACTTTCTAGAACACCCTAATAGCTGCTAAATGAAGGGCATCTTGGCCGTGTCAAAATCCCTGGACAACCATTGCTGGAAGGACCAAAGAGCCTGCCTTGGCCACTGCTCTCCTGTGTAGACCAGACAGCAGGTTCCTAACCAGAGGCCAGAGCCTGTCCACCACTTCCTGTCTCTGTTACCCTGGGAAAGTCCCCTCATGCATCTGGGCCTCGCTTTTCTTCCAGAGCATAGGATGGAAAGGGGGAAAGAGAAACTGCACAGAGGAGGGGCCAGACAAGCACCACTTCAGCCAGGGATCAAGGTCAGCACCAGCACGAGCAGTCATGGGGATGGCATGCACCCTGGATATGATGTAAGGAGAAGGCAATCTTTCTCCCAAAACCATCGCCCCAGTCTAACCATGACAAAAACACCAGACAAACCCGAACCGAGGAACATGCTCCACAACACCTGACCAGCACCCCTTCAAGCTGCCCAGGCCGGTCTGAGAAACTGAGGAGACCCGAGAACAAAATTGTAATGGGATCCTGAGCAGAAAAAGGACACTAGGTAAAAACTGAGGAAATCTGAATAAAATAAATATGGACTTTAGTTAACAACAATGTACCAACATCGGCTCATTCATTATAACAATTATACTGGACTCATGGAAGACATTAATAACAGGAAAAACTGTGTGTGGGGTTTATGGGACCACTCTGCCTACCTTTGAAATGTGTATGTAAATCTAAAATGGCCCTAAAAATAAAGGTGTTTTGTTTTGTTTTTAATTTGGATATTCAAGCCCCATCTTGAGATACTGGTTCTGGCCTACATGGGGCACAAGGGTTGATCTTTCTTAAAGCTCCTCAACTTGCCTCAGGGGCCAGTCAGTGGCCATGCTTTCCACAGTCCAGCCTTAGGAGCCACTCGGAGCTGGTCCATGGCTGAAATCCACAGCGCTGGGCCCACAAAGCCTGTAAGTAGCCATCAGTCATGGTGCTGTGATTGGTATCCTTATCCTGATGGGGAAACGATGCTAGATGCTCTGAGGTTCCTGTCAACTGTAAGATTCCTTGGCTCTAGAAGGGAACCTGGACTCTAGGGCAAGAAACATGTCCTTGGCTTCTTGATGTCTGGGCTCCAGCTTCCACATCTGCAGAGAGAGAGGGCTGGGTTTGCATGCGAAAGCTGTGCTCCTCAGACAGCATCACAACAGGCTAGCTCACAGCACCCCTCTCATGGGTGGGCTGGCAAATTTTGATGGATGGTAAGTTCAATGTTTTGCTATAATAGCAAGATGTTCTGTAGTGAGCATCAGAGGAGAATAAAGTGAGTGCAGGAGCGCTACATTCTGATGGCTGTGCCGTTGATTAACAAGCTGTGTGACTGTGAGCAAGCTGCTCCCTGGGCCTCGGTTTCCTCATCTGCAAAAGGGTCATAATAATGACCTCACAGTGTTGTTGTGCAACTAGAGATGATACAGGAAATGCTCTACAAACTGTTGTCCAGGAGCACACAGGCTCCACTGGACAGAACCCTGAGTTTTTTTTACTCAATGATCTAGATCACACTTGGCACATGGGCATTTAGTCACACCATCCGTGGGACTGTTCAATAAGTCTCCAAATATTTGTAAGATAAAACAAGTGTTCTGTCGCGGCACATGGTGAAATTTGCTACAGGCATAGAAAGGAAAGAAGATGTATTTCCTGTAACTTGGGAAGACACCCTACTGTCAATGTGACAGACATTTATTTCCCCTACACACGAAATCCCCCATGGAGCCTTGGCAATCATTGGCATCTCAGTGAGCCAAAGTCGGCTGTCTGTTTCCTCTAACCCGGCCAAGCCGCTCGTCCTGGAAGCTGTCTCCAGCCTGGACCTTTGGCTCAGGGAGGTCAGGTCACAGTGAAATGCATGTTACTCACCAAATGTCACGGCCACCATAACATTTGAGGACATTATTTCTCACCTGAAAAACAGTTCAAAGTAAGAACACAGGATGTGCCTTAGAGGAAGAGCACAGGGGCCACTTCGGGAGCATTCTGGTTGCTTCGGAATGTATAGCTCACCCTATATTCATTTGGATGTTCATTCAATTAACATCGTTGAGCTCCTACTATGTGCCCGGGAGTAAACGAGGCACCTTGTTGGCAACTGTGAGGTGAGGTTTCTGTAGTAAGCACTGGCTTTTTTAAAATCATTTTTGGCATTTTGAAGCACTTTGTCTGAAATGAAACAGAAATCAGAAGCTTCACTGCGAAAGTAATTCCTTTCCTCCCACACAGCCTAACACAATGAGTCTGGTGATGTTGGTCAGACTTTCCAGCTACAGCTCACCTTTAGGTCAAGCCCAAGAACTAAATGGGAGCTGAGGAACATTTCTTAACTCATTACACTAGCAGCGGTTTTGAGTGGAACTGTTTTCTTGACTGTGACAGCATCATGGTTGACTTGTCCACCAGAGAAAGGAAGCACTGACTCTAACCTCAAAAGGAGGAAGACCATAATAGTCACCCCCAAAAAAATAAAACTAAAAAAGCAATATTTTAAACCAGAGGCTCCTAGCTGCTTACTGACAGTCTGGCCTGGGAACGTGTCTGATTTTCCCAGGACAGACACTTCAAGGCCAACCTGGAGAGGGCAGAGAGCTTGGCACACGGAGGGCTTGAAACCGGAGGGAATGGAGAGAAGGAAAGTGCCAGAGGAGACGCGGCTGGCAGAAGCGAGTCGGGAGGAAGTGGCTTTGTGTGTCGTCGACCTCACAGCAGGCTGAGAAGCAGAAACTTAACTCCGCAGGGCACAGAGCTATTTTCATCCTGGGGGTTTTTACCCCACGTCCCCAAAGTACTCTGGGCAGCATCGCTCGCTCACGACACCGTCAGGGCCCTGGACTCACCTGAAAGGACCAAAGAGAAGGCAGGTCCAAGAAAGAGAGAGAGAGAAGGGTGCATGTGGTGACATGCAATGTCTTCCTCGGCTCACTAAACATAAAAATAAAATAAAGAAACTTCTGTATGAGTTTCCTTTTGCTGCTGTAACACCTGACCACAAACTAAGTGGCTTAGAACAACACATATTCTCTTATAGTCTGGAGGTCAAAAGTCTGACACAGGTCTCACTGGCATCAGCAGGGCCGGTTCCTTCTGGAGGCTCCAGGGTGGCTCTGTTTCCCGGCTTGTAGACGGCACAGAATCCCTTAACTCACAGCCCCTTTCTCCATCTTCAAACCCAGCAGGGTAGCATCTTCCGGTCTCTCTCTGACCCTCCTGCTCCTCCTTATTAGGATCCTTGGGATGACACAGGGTCCCCCGGACAATACAGGTTCAAGGTCTTTAGCTTATTCACATTTGCAAAGTCCGTTTTGCCATGAGGGTCACATACTCCCAGGTTCCTTCTGAGCACTAGGATATGGACATCTTGTCTACCACAATTCCTTCCCTTTGGAACTAAGAGTCAGGGTTAGAGAGATGAGTCTTCTACAGACCTCATCATCAGTTACAACAGTGGCTAATGTTCATCGAGGCCATCCTTCCCTCATTTCGCAGTGTCCAATCGATCTATCTGCATTCCCATGAGTCATGTCCCAACCTTATCTCCCGCCCTCAGAAGAGGAGAGTAAGACGGGTGAAGGGTGGTAATTGACCCACCCACATTCACACCGAAGGGAACAGCAAAGTTGGAAAATTGAATCCACATCTTGCCAGAACCTGAGCCCTTGACCATGAGGATATACGGCCACCCTGGTGTCAGAGGCCGGAAACACACTTACTAGTCGTATCGCAATGAGTTAAAGACAGAATGGCTACCACATAAAGCGCCAAGTGTTGGTGAGGAAATGAAGCATCAGAAATGCCCACACTCCGTTGGGCACTCCATTGGGAATGTGGGAGACTGGGAGACAGCGTGCAGCCACGCTGCACATGCGCACACCTGCAGCTCAGAACCCTGAAAGGGTGCGTGGACCAGAACATTCACACAGGACCACCAGTGGCGCCCCAAAACTGGAAACAAACCAAGTGCCCGTGCATGGAAGATGTGAGCAGTCAGATGTAGTCACACTGCGGAATGCAATGCAGCCACAGAAATGAACGCCTGACCCCCAAGGCACCCAACAGCAGGGGTGACACCACACGATGGGGGGCGAGGGAAGTCACACACAAAGGAACGCTTACCGTACGATCCTATTTGTGTAACATCCCAAAAGCAGGTGTGTGTCTAGGGGCTGCTACTTGGTAGTAAAAGCCTTAAGATGAGCAGGGAGGTGGCTACCCCAAAAGTCAAGTGGGAGTTGTCCTTCCAACCGACACCTCCCGCCTTGGCGGTGGAGAAAAGAGTATCAACCCGGCACAGACACCTGAGGTCAGGGCCCGCGAGCCCAGGGAGCAGAGGCTGCATCGTCCCTGGGCTTACTCAACAGCCCCCAAGGTCCTTTCACAAAACATAATGCCGGTGGGAGCAGGTTGGGGGAGGGGTGAAAACGTGGACAGGATTAAGTAATAGTGTAATAACTATGTATGGCAAGCATGTCAAACTTGCAGCCTGCGGGCCGCATGCGGCCCACCACGAATATTTTTGCGGCCCAGCCAATATAACAGTATGTAAGAAACATTTTAATAAAAATTTTGTTACTTAATTTTTACAGTATCCTGTTACACATAATTATTAATCATGAGCTACAATGTTCGCTAATGCTGATTACTATAATCATGTTGCATTCATTTCCCTCACTCGCCTTACGCCTTACTCGTAGGTGCACCATTTCTCTCCACGAATACTAGCAGCGAATATTTTAGCAGCCGACCTACGTTTCTATGAAAATAGAAGCTTTTTTTTTTTTGCTCCCACATAAACTTCAACCTTGTTTATTTGGCCCATGTTAGCCTTTGAGTTTGACATGCTTGATGTATAGTGTCAGGTGGGTATCTAACCTGGTTGATCACTTCCTAAGTTATATAAATGTCTAGTCACTATGTTGTACACCTGAAACTAATATAATATTTTGTTAACTATAAGTGAAAATTTAAAAAAAAATTTAAGTGTAATCTCACTCCATTTGCTTGGTGAGGAAACTGGGAGCAGAGATCCCGCTATCACCCAGGTGGCAGCGGTGGGCAGAGGGCGCAGGCCTGGGCTGCGGGCAGCGGCAGTGTCTGAAGGGGTGGCTGCTGCTGACCGTGGTGCCCACAAGTTTTCACGCCTGAGTGGGAGGGAAGTGCTCTCAGCTAATGTCACGCTCAGGAAACGAAAGGCGCCCTTTAAGGAATTACCTTGAGTTTCAGAACCACCCGAATCCCACACCTTCGCCAAGACTTCCGAAAAGCAGGCTCGTCTTGAGTACAGCTCGGCCTTGGCTGGAAACCTTGCAGCTTTGGCTGGGCCAGGCGAGTCAGCTGTTTGGATCTGTTGTTTTCCTGCACAAGAGCAACCCGTGTACAAAGGCCCTGGTGGCTTCTGGAGGCCTGCAGATTGGCCGCCACCTGCCCCCCGCAGCACCCAACAGCATGGGTGACACCACATGATGGTGAGCGTCTCACCCCATCTCTCACCCACACCAGGCCCTGTCTCCAGGCCCCAGCTAAGACATCTCCCCACTGGCCACCTCCACCCTTCTTCCCCTCAGGGGCCCGCCAACACCCCCACACATCCTTGGAGCCCTCTATCTTGACCCCCTGAGCCCCTGGTGTCCATGCCACACCCTGCCACATGCTCATACAGTGAGCGCCTTAGGAAGTATGGTTCCTACTGGCAGAAAGCATTCACTTATTCACCAGAAACTGTTATTTTGAGCAAATACTAAATGTGAAAATGTAATAACAAGACAGACACTCTCCCTCTATGAAGATGAATGAAAAGCTGTCAAGATAATAAATATTTTAGGCTTTGGGGGTCATGTGATCTCTTTCTAACTACTCAGCTCTGTCACTCCAGCAACAAAAGCAGCCACAGACAATATGTAAATGAATGAGCATGGCTATGTTTCAATAAAACTTTACTGACAATAATAGGTGGTGGGCCAGATTTGCTGCCACCTGGTCTAAGGGAACCAGAGGGACAGCACAGGAACCAGGACTGGTAGCAGCAGTGCTGTCACCAACGAAAGGTGGTGGTGTCTAAAGGGACAAGGGGATCGAGTGGCTACCAGAGCCCAGGTAGAGTCCACTGCCTTGGGAGGAAAATGGCTGACTCAGGGAGGTTATGGGAGAAACCTGGGGTGTAAGCAGCCCTGACCTCTCTCTCTTCCCTCCCTCTGACCTCCTACAGGGGCTCCCATTGCCTGAGCTCTGCTGGAAGCCAGAGGCCAGGGGAGCCTGTTAGTGGTCCATGGAGGCCAGTCTCCTGGGGAGCAAACGGGGTGGTCACTGGGCACAGTGAAGACATCCAGCATGATGAGCTGAGAACAGGGTTGGCTCAGTAGGTGCTCAGATGGTATTAAACCACCTCCATGGACAGGCCCTTTTGGAAATCTCTTAGCATCCTCTGTTCAATTCCACGCCCACTAAGCGGTCCCCCAAGTTGCTGGCCAGGCCACCTGTCCCCAAGGAGAGGCTCATCCATAAACTCTACCTTGGGTTCTAGGCTACACCCTCCTTCATCACATCATCAGAACGATGTCACTAGGATCACCCCACAGGGCTTACTATGTGCTGGGGTTTGTCTAAGCACTTGGCACAGTACATCCCCTCAACTACCCCCGGAGGCCAGGACAATTCATCCTCACAGCATCTATGTGACGTGGGAATCATGGATAATTTATCGCCAAGGATACTGAAATTCAGAGAAGCGAGCCACTTCCCCAGTGCTCACAGCTAATCAATCAGCAACCGAGTTAAGATTTGATCCCAGGTCTCACTGACTTCTCACCCATTTATATGCCCTTTGCATCAGCCCATACTGGAGCTAGGTAAGAATTCAGGCACTTTTCCCAACCTGTTCCCCTTTCTCCTTCTCCTCTCTAAACAAGACGTTCTCCTCCCCTCTCGGCCTGCCTTTGGACCACCAGGCCTTTGGCCCAGAGCCCCCTGGGGTCCCTGCCTCCATTCTGTCTGGCCCAGTGATGCAATAGCTCCAGCCAACATTGCAGTTGAAATATTCTGAAATTTACAGTAGGCCAGGCCATCTGCTTCCTCCAAACATCGCCTTCTGCCTCTGCTGGGACCAGAGCAAACGTGCATGAACACCAAAGCAACAGTCACTTTATTTCTGGGCTCAGGCTTTCTAACTGGCTGGATTGCTCAATGCCTCATTGCAGGCGAGGAGCAGGGAGGAGGGCAGCAGAGAGGCTCTGGAGATGCTGCAGGAAGGGAAATGCGGGAGGGAGAGATAACGTCTGGGTCTGCTAAAGGCACTGTGATTTTTCCCCCCAAAAGCTCTTCAACAAAACAGCCAGGGTCCCTTCCTCTTATGCTCCTCTTAGAGATTTTTAGCTTCAAGAGTCTTTATTCTTTCTCACTCCCTGTGGCCCTTATAATTTGTGAAGGAGGGGATGACTACTAGGTACCAGGCACTTGATATATGTGTGCAATCTTTATAGAGACAGGAGCCATGGGGCTCAGTCTCAGAAATGTCCCTCTTACCCTAACCGGTTTGGCTCAGTGGATAGAGCGTCGGCCTGCGGACTGAAGGGACCCAGGGTCGATTCCAGTAAGGGCATGTACCTTGGTTGCGGGCACATCCCCAGTAGGGAGTGTGCAGGAGGCAGCTGATCAATGTTTCTCTCTCATCGATGTTTCTAACTCTCTGTCCCTCTCCCCTCCTCTCTGTAAAAAATCAATAAAATATATTTTTTTAAAAAAAAAAAGAAATGTCCCTCTTGATAAAGTAACTCCACGACCAGACGTACTTTCAAATGAGCTCAAATCCCCTATTTTTCGTGTCTTGAGGACCAGGAGGTAGATCACACAGCTAACCCATCACAGCATTTGTAAAAAGCCTTCTCCTCTCCGGTGCACCATCATTCACATCCCAAAACTCCCTCAGCACTAGGGTGTAGTGCTGTCTTTCCTTCCCTGGCCCCGCCCTTTCTTTATCCCAGAGATTAACTGCGTCTCTCTCCAGCAATTCATCTAGAAGGGAGGAGAAGGCAAAAGCTGAGTTAGAAGACAGGAAGGAGGGCAGAGATCTGTGGATGGGCTCCCAAGAACTTCTGCTGCAAGGCTTCTGTGAGTTCATTTGACCTCAGAGAAGCCCTGTGAAATCCTCTCATTTTTTCACGTTTTATAAGGAGAAGGGGATGGGAAGGGAACTAACATGTCTTGAGCACCTGCTACGGGCCAGGCAGCTTTGAATACGCTGCTCCCTGTAGCCCTTTCTTCCTGTGTGTCCTGCGGTGGCTTCTCCCACCGAGCGCTGCTTTCAGCACCGGAGAGAGCCCTGACCTGCACGCATTCACCCGCCACTCACTGGACAAACAGGCCAGCCCCATTATGTTCCAGCTCTGGTTAGAGGGCTGCCATCAGAGTGGGAACAGGGCAGATGCCCTTACCTGCCCAAGAGCAGACGGTAAATAAGAGATGACATTATAAGGATTTAACAATTGCATTATAATTATA